>NC_134082.1:57313465-57623465 GCF_000715075.1 Nicotiana tabacum | reverse complement strand
ATCCTGTGCGCGATCTATTGTTGTGGATCAGATTTATTGTTTTTGCGTTGTCACATTATTTGGTTATGAGACTAGAGCGGATCTTTTACTACTTGATATGACCGACTTTGAGGTCATCCTGGGCATGGTCTGGTTATCTCCATATCACGCCATCCTTGATTGCCATGTAAAGAATATCTTGACGATGCTAGAGTTTCCTAGATTGGAGTGGAAGGGTTCACCTATCAGTGCATCTAATTGGGTTATCTCTTTTCTGAAGGCTCGAAACATGGCCGACAAGGGTTGTTTCGCTTATCTAGCTTATGTTTGGGATACTACCTTAGAGGCTCCGGCGATTGATTCAGTGCCCGTAGTATGGAATCTCCAATGTATTTCCTTTTGATCTTCCATGCATGCCACCAGATCGTGATATCAATTTTTGTATTGATTTAGCTCAAGATACACAGCCTATATCTATCCCACAGTATCACATGGCTCTGAAAAAGTTGAAGGAGTTGAAGGAATAGCTTGAGGAGTTTCTAGCAAAGGGGTTCATCAGACCAAGTGTGTCACCTTAGGGTACACCAGTGTTATTTCTAAAGAAGAAAGATGGGACAATGCGGATGTGCATTAATTACCACTAGTTGAACAAAATTACCATTAAGAACAAGTACCCGTTGCTGCATATTGATGATTTATTTGACAAGTTGCAGGGTGCTAGAGTGTTCTCTAAGATCGACTTGAGATCAGAGTACCATCGGTTGAAGATTCGTAATTCAGATGTTCTGAATGCTGCTTTCCGGACTAGATATGGCCATTATGAATTTCTGGTGATGTCACTCGGTTTGACTAGCACCCCAGCAGCATTTATGGATTTGATGAATAGGGTGTTCTGGCCATATATTGATTTATTTGTCATTGTCTTCATTGATGACATTTTGATCTACTCGCGTAGCATGGAGGAGCACGAGTGACATTTCAGAGTGGTGCTTCAAACCTTGCAGGAACAGAAGCTTTATGCTAAGTTCTCCAAGAGTGAGTTTTGGCTAGATTCAGTAGCATTCTTGGGGAAGGTCGTATCAGGCGGAGGTATTAAGGTTGATCCCAAGAAGATTGAGGCAGTTCAGAGTTGGCCTCGTTCCACTTTGGCGATTGAGATTAGGAGCTTCTTTGGGTTAGCAAGTTATTATCGTCGGTTTGTGGAGGGCTTCTCATATATTGCAACTCCTTTGACTATATTAACCCAGAAGGGTGCTCCATTCCGTTGGTCCGATGATTGTGAGGTGAACTTTCAGAAGCTCAAGACAGCTTTGACTACGGCACCCGTTCTAGTGTTGCCTTCGATTCAGGGATGTATATTGTGTACTGCAACACTTCACGCGTTAGTTTAGGTTGTGTATTGATGCAGGAGGGGAGAATTATTGTATTTTCTTCACGTCAGTTAAAGATCCATGATAAGAATTACCTTGTGCACGATTTAGAGTTAGCCGCAATTGTTCATGCTCTTAAAATCTAGAGGCGTTATCTTTATGGGGTGTCCTATGAGGTTTACACTAATCATCGCAGCTGATATTATTTTTTCAAGCAAAGGGATCTCAATTTGAGGCAGCGCATGTTGCTTGAGTTACTAAAGGACTATGATATTACCATATCATCCGGGTAAGGCGAATGTAGTTGCGGATGCCTTGAGCATAAAGGTGGAGAACATGGGTAGCTTGGCATTCATTTTAGTAGAAGATAGGCCACTAGCTTTGGACATTTAATCCTTGGCCAATATACTTGTGAAGTTCGATATTTTAGAGCCCAGCAGAGTTCTTGCATGCATTGTGTCACACCTCCTTTTTCCTACACCCGCAAGGGCGTAAGGGGAGTTTTTCCAATTAAAGGACAATCGAAATGGGATTTATTATTTAATTCAGAGTCGCCACTTGGAAGATTTATGGTGTCCCAAGTCACCGGCTGAATCCCGAATCGAGGAAAAGATTGACTCTGTATTACAGTCCGCGAACCAGAAATCCGGATAAGGAATTCTGTTAACCCGGGAGAAGGTGTTAGGCATTCCCGAGTTCCGTGGTTCTAGCACGATCACTCAACTGTCATGTTCGGCATATTTATCTGATTTTAATAATGTTGAACCTATGTGCAAATTTTAACTTCAACCGCTTTTTATTTATTTTTAAAGGAAAATTGCAACGTCATTAAAACAAGTCTTGAACCACGTCACATAAATGCACCCGTGGTTTTTGACATATTTTAACATTGTTGAGATTCGGATTTGGGTCACATAAATGCGCACCCGAGTTTAGGAAGGTAACATTATTAAAATAGGTGCCTAAAGAGACTAGCGCGTTATTACTTTGGGGAAAAACCGTGTAATTCGCTAAACGGCCCATCCCGGAATCTAAGTATTTTTATATATACATTTAATGAGAGCCCCATAATATATTTGTTTGTTTAGCGAGGCTCATCTCATTTTTATCATTCAAAAGGAAAACCTAAAAGCTACGGTGATTTTTTATTTTTATTTTTTTACTTGTCTCTCTATAATAAAGCAAAAGGGTCTAATTAATTAACATGACTTAAGAAACCCGTTTTAAAAAATTAAGACCCAAATAAGCACAAGGGCAGGCCATTCACAGGCCTGGGCCCAGGTCCAAATGAATTTAATGTGAAACAGGGTCTGGGCCACCTTGTTCATATGTTGAAGCCCAAACCGCCTAAATATAGGGTCTCAGCCCCTTTTCAACAAAATGAACCACAACTCCAATTTAAACAAGACTAAACACTTGCTGTAATTTTAGTTTCCACTTTTAATAATTCGTACCCCATACAAGATTAAACGCAAAGACTGGACTGAGTAAAATGCTCATGAGGTAACCTCAAGTATATGAACTACCACCCTAATTACATAGTTTGGCTATTTACATCCTTTATATTCCCTAGCACACTCAGCTAGTAATTTAATCAAACTTAACTACTACTGAAATAGCTTCTTAAAATGACTTTATTGCAACTATATTACTTACTAGAATAACTTCGTGAAGAAACCTGAAATGACCACTGGAGTTAACCTTAGCTAGTTAATACATTGCTCTACTGAACATAAGTATAACTGAATGCTTAGCCAAGAGTATTCACACAAGTCTGAGAAAACCAAATACTCACAGTCCAAATATGGTCCAGTATGAATCAGTTGGTCTAAGTAGTTCAGAAATGGTTCTAATTATACAGTCCTTAATACAATACAAATTAGATGAACTAAATATGTATACTACTCAACAGATGATCAAATACAGCCATATGCATTCCAAACGAGCATGGCTCTTGAAATAGGGTTTCATTTCATTCAAATCTGCAGTTACATCAAGGTGAGTTCAAATTGTGTACCTGGAAATCATAAATCAACAGGAAGTAGAAGCAGGTAGCTCAGCAGGGCAGTCAACAGCTATTAGGAATTTCACACAGCCACAAGACAGCTATTCTTCAACCCAGGAATGATTCAATGACCCAAGAACCAAACATAAACAAAAAGATTGACCCACAGTAGTACCCAAACAAACCAAGTGAACTCAAAGAGACGACCAGAACCACTTGAAACTTTCAATAGGCTAAAGTTCAATCAGAAACCACTTCAGCTGGACTCAAAGTCACTCAAGATCAATCTAGTGTATTTGAATTAGGAAAATGAAATCACTGAAGCAGGAAAAGAATTTCAATGACATAGTGAGACTTCTCAGTATTTCTCTCTATTCTTTTCAAGCTTAAAACTCTACAAACTGATTCTTAAGAGACTGACTGACTCTCCAGTATTTTAAGTGTTTCCAAACTCTCAGATTGCTTAAAGAAGAACTGGCTTAAAATGCTTTCTCACCAGCTGATTTCTTCAGGACTGGTGAAACTCCCAAGAACTCTCTCTATTTCTCTAACACTGACCCAAAAAATTGATCTCTCCCCTTTCTTCTCTTAGGTCTTCCCCTTTTAAAGACCAATGTTTAAACTCTTTTTATTCAAATTTTGCACTTTTCAGCCTGTTTATTCCCTCCCATGTGCGCCCCTTTAACTTTTTATCATTACCCCCATACCAATATGTTGTGTTCCCCACTAATTATTAAACAAATGCATTATTTTAATGGTACATTAGTACATAGTGGACAGAACACTCAAACTACCCATTTCTTCAAGTTTTCAATTCCCAAATTACCCCCTGGAACCCCTGTGATTACTATCCTAACTTAACCCCCTTTAATCTATGCTACATCTTTCAGCTATAACCAATTCTTAAAGAAGAAACCTAATCACTGATTAACTAAAGCTGAATTTAACCAAAATTCAATTCCATCGGACTCCAAACTCAAACAGAACCACAGTCAGATTCAAACCACTAAACTGACACAACAATTGAACTCAGATCAGAACGAACAGTATTGCAACCAAGATGAAGGCTTTAAGGATTCAGAGAATAGACTAACACAATTCTACACTAAACCTAAATACGAGCAAATGAAACTGTAAATACATTGAATGAACAACTAAATTCATATGCCAAGTCACGTCACAGAGTAGGGGACCAAACATCACATAAAAATGAAACAATTTGGCATAACATCAAACGATTTGACCAGAACTACTGAACTACAATTAAACCGGATTAATCGACGAAACTATTTAACCATATGTTGACTGATAGAAGAAAACTAGACCAAGAAAAAGTCCGATGGAGAAGAAAGAAAGGAAAGTAATTGAAAAAGACATAATATAACGAAACTTAATCAGACAAACCATGAAACAACAAAAGAAAAAGTAAAGAAAAATAAATACCTTAGAATTTCAGTCACAGTTCCCATTTGTTTTAGTTGAAACTCCCACTTGTGTTTGAAGCCGAGACGGACTTTAATCGAGTGTTCTCGACTGAGAACACACGACTAAGGTCGACCACGACCTCAATTCTTTCACTTTAGGGTTTGCTCTTTCGTTTTGAGATTCGACCAACTCCGCTCTGATTCGCGCAAAACTAGTAGGGGACTTGGGACGAGGGTGGTCTAGTGGTCAAAAGGTGTGAGTTTGGTGGCCATTGAACGGATTAGGGTTTGGTTCGATTCTTTGATCTAAGATTCGAAGCGTCTGGTACTGATTCGAAGAAAACTGATTCGGGATATGGAAAGAGGACGTCGTGGGGAGGCTGTGGTGTAATTTTGGGGCTGTTTGGACCACCAGAACCGCTGTGAGGCGATTTCCGGTGGGCGGAGCACGGTGGTGAAGGGTGGCAGATGCATTTGGTCTCTAAGGTTTGGAGACGAAGAGGTGAGGGGGGGTTTGGTTTGGGGGGGGGGTATGGTTTTAGGAATATATAGTGGGGTGGGGATTTGATCTTGGCCGTTGGATCATTCATGATCAACGGCCTTGATCACTTCACTATGAGGAACGACGTCGTTTGGTTTCAACTGGGGATGGACCGGGTGGGGAACGGGTTTTTGGCTGATTTGGGGCGGGTATTGGGGTGGATTTTGCTTGGGCCAGGGTAAAATGAGAAATAGCCCAACAGATTTTGCCCCTCTTTTATTTAATCATTTCCATTTTCTTTTCTTCAAAAAATTAAAACTAAAACACTAATTAAATTTTTTTTAAAAAAATCTAATTAACTTTAAAAAGATTAATTAACTTTAAATAATACCTATCACAAATAATTAAATACCAAATTAAATTAAAATTAAAAGAAAAATCACAAAATTTGACATTAAACACTAAAATGCACAAATATGTTATTTTTTGTGAAATTTTTATTGTTGTAAAACAACAATTTACTTAATTAATGTAAGAATATAAAACTAAATTCTAAATGCAGATGCTATATTTTTTGTATTTTCAATGCATTAAAATGCATAAAATATGCAAACAATCCGAAAAATTGCACAGTAATTCCTAAAATAACACATAATTAAAGAAAAGGACCTAATTTTGAGAATTCTTTTGGAGTAATTCATGTGACGCAAAAATCACGTGCTCACAGCTGCCCCTCTTTGCCCGGAAACATGAAAAGTTTTCGTGCAAAGATAAAGTGAGCGGATATGAGCGATTTTTGCCCGTTCGAATACTTCGTTGGAAGCATTTTTAAAAGATTTGACCGAACCTCTGCTTCAAAGTTTTCCTACATATCCTTGGCTATAATGGAATCAGGTCAATGTAGTTCGGGAAGTTTCGGTAGCTGGGACTACCACAGAGCTGTGGTTTTACTATTACTGCTATTGCTGCTGCTGCCGCTACTTACTGACCTCCTTATTACACCATGCTAAAAGAAAACAAGAAGCTAGACTAAACTAGGAATTACAGAATCTTATCTAGATCTTCAAACTTGCTCTTGTTGCCTTGCTTTCTTGTTTGCTTGTGTTTCCTCTGATGTTTCTTTCTTTCTTGTGAAGTTCGAATTGTTTCTCCTTCGACACGCGAATTATCTTCCTTTGACCATTGTTGCCTCTCTTTTGACTTCTGCACTTGAGTTTATGCTGGGGATTTTTGTTGTAACCCTCCGCTCTCCGAGCGGGCTCCTGACTTCTACTACAACATAAAAAGATAATACCTCCATTCTCCACGCGAGCTCCTGACTTCAATAGACAACTTAAAGATAATACCTCCATTCTCCAGGCGGGCTCCTGACTTCGACTACAACTTGAAAATATAACAACCTCTATTCTCCAGGCGGGCTCCTGACTCCAACTACGACTTAAAAAGATAATACCTCCATCCTCCAGGCGGGCTCCTGACTTCAACTAACTTCTTAAAATATAATACCTCCATTCTCCAGGCGGGCTCCTGACTTCAACAACTTCTTAAAAATATAATACCTCCATTCTCTAGGCGGGCTCCTGACTTCAACAACGACTTAAAAATATAACATCTCCATTCTCCAGGAGGTCTCCTGACTTCAACAACGACTTAAAAATATAACACCTCCATTCTCCAAGCGGGCTCCTGACTTCAACAACGACTTAAAAATATAACACCTCCATTCTCCAGGCGGGCTCCTGACTTTAACTACTTCTTGAAAATATAACATCTCCATTCTCTAGGCGGGCTCCTGACTTCAGCAACGACTTAAAAATATAACACCTCCATTCTCCAGGCGGGCTCCTAACTTCAACAACGACTTAAAAATATAACACCTCCATTCTCCAGGCGGGCTCCTGATTTCAACAATGACTTAAATATATAACACATCCATTCTCCAGACGGGCTCCTGACTTCAACTACTTCTTAAAAATGTGTTCTATTGCCGTTGTTCCTTCCTGCCTCCCGAACCATTTACCTTCTAACTTGAATTTTCTTCTTTCAGAACTGCTTCCCCAAAACTGGCGTTTCATTCCTCTGAAAACTGCTGGGGATAACTCGGTGTTTCATTCAAAAAATATGTTATTTTCCTCCTTCAAAGACTTCCCTTAAAGCTGGTGTTTTCCTTCCTCTGGAACTACTTCCCTTAAGACTTATGTTATCTTCCTCCCGAAATTGCTTTCTTTAAAAATTGTTTTGCCTTCTTCTGAAAACTGCTGGGGATACCCTTTTCTCCAAACTTGTGTTATCTTCCTTATTCCCCAAGTGGGTACCTGCCTTCCAGAAAATTTTCAAAATGAAAGAAAATTTTCTGCCCAAGTTTGACAATCTTTCTTGTGGCATGTCTTTCTGTCATCAATAATATTTCCTGTCCCTTCTTAAAATCAAAGAGAATTTGTTAGTTTAAAATGTGGGGATGTTCCTGCTGGGGACGGTTTTCCTTTTCGCTCTTTTCCATGCTCTGCGTTGTTCGACCATCTTGAAACTTGGCTGATAAATTCCGACATTCTTGATGATTCTGTATTCACCAACCTCTCAACCGTTGTTTTCCACCTTTGCTCCGTACTGTCCCGAAAACATAGACCAATCTATCATTTTGTCTTACAACGATGTCTTTCTCATCCCATCACATTATCCTCGCATGTCTTATCCCCATTTACCTTGCACCACATTGGCAACTGGTAGTTAGCACTGAAAATCCTTCGTAAAAACAAACTACTATTGATAAAAAAGAAATGGAAAATGATGACTTCGAAGATAGAACAAGAAAAATCTTTCTGAACGATTGTTTGAAGAAAAAATAACTTATCTGAATGGTATAACCGATCCCAATGGTCATGTCGTGCATTTTTGGATTAATCAACCCAGTCTATTTACATCAATCAATCTTTCCGATGTCCCTACTTTGCATTTCAAAGGTCTCGCAACCCATCTTCTTTTGTCGAAACAACATCTTTATTCTACTTGAGGTCTCGACGGATCCTTTCCATCAAGCTTATCTCGTTTGCCCCTTTTAATTCCTTGTCACCTTATAGTTCCCTTCGAGGGGTTTTCACTAATAAGACTCTCTCGTTTCTCTCAACTCCCGTCACCTTATGGTGCCTGTGAAGGTTTTCACCGATAAGACTCTCTCATTTTATTTCTCTCAACTTTTGTTGCCTTATGGTGCCTGTGAAGGTTTTCACCAATAAGACTCTCTCATTTTCATTAATTTCCCTGCTTGGACCGGAGTATTACCCTGATATGAATCACTCTATTTGCTCGACTTGTCATCTCTTGAAAACGGATCAGAAGGTCTTTCTTTGGACCGTAATGTGGGCTTTTGGATGGGATTAGAAAGAAAGGGTATCAAAGGCTCAAAATAACTTGACATGGGTTTAAAATTACAACTATTGAAATCACATTTCTTATTACAAATACAACCTCTGCCCCAGTTTCTTGCTTGGGGATCTTATGACTTTTATTTTACTATGATCGAGCCGTAAAACTGCCTACGTACCCTTAACAGGGATCAGGTCAAACGTAGTTCACACCTGAATTTCCTTGTTGTTATATTTTTCATTTCTTTTCTTTTCTCTTTATCTTTTGTTTCTTTTTCTCTCTTTTTCGTTATTGATTCCAAAAAGGGGTATGAAAGAAATAAAAAAGGCTCAAAAAGGGGAACAAAGGGTAAAGTGTTTAGATAGTAGAACAAATTGCCTTCTTCATTTCAATCTTCGAAATAATGCCAAATACAAACAATCAACAATTATACCAAAGAAATCATACATAATATCTTTTTACTGCATCAGAATTGATAGCCATGTCTATGCATTTTCCTTCGATATCTGTTAAACATAAAGCACCATTGGACAATACTCTGGTTACAATTAATGGCCCTTGCCAATTCGGGACAAACTTTCCTTTTGCCTCAGCCTGATGTGGAAGGATGCGTTTCAGCACTTGCTGGCCCACCTCAAACTTCTGGGGACGCACCTTTTTGTTGTATTCTCTTGCCATTCTCTTTTGATATAACTGGCCATGACACACAGCTGCCAATCGTTTTTCATCAATCAAGTTCAACTGCTCCAGACGTGTTTTGACCCACTCATCATCATCAATATCAGCCTCAGCGACAATCTGAAGGGATGATATTTCAACTTCCGCAGGTATTACGGCTTCAGTTCCATATACCAACAAATAAGGAGTTGCCCCTACTGAAGTACGGACAGTAGTGCGATAACCCAGCAACGCAAATGGTAATTTTTCATGCCACTGCCGAGAACCTTCTACCATTTTCCGAAGTATCTTCTTTATGTTTTTGTTGGCTGCCTCAACTGCTCCATTCGCCTTGGGATGATATGGGGTAGAATTACGGCGTGTAATCTTAAACTGTTGACATACCTCGTTCATCAAATTGCTGTTAAGATTAGCACCGTTATCTGTGATGATCACCTTCGGGATTCCACATCGACAGATGATATTTGAGTGAACAAAATCGACCACTACTTTCTTGGTCACACAATTGAAAGTTTTGGCCTCAACCCATTTGGTGAAATAATCAATGGCTACCAGAATGAACCTATGCCCTTTGGATGCCGCTGGCTCAATTGGTCCAATGATATCCATGCCCCAAGCGACGAAGGGCCATGGCGCTGACATTTTGTGTAATTTCAATGGCGGAGAATGAATCAAATCTCCGTGTATATGGCAGTGATGACATTTGCGCACAAAACTAATACAATGTCGCTCCATGGTGAGCCAATAATAACCTGCTCGGAGAATTTTCTTTGCCAACACATATCCGCTCATATGTGGTCCGTAAACTCCTGAATGTACTTCGGACATGACAGATGTAGCTTGTCTAGCATCTATGCATCTTAACAATCCCAGGTCTGGTGTTCTTTTATACAAAACTCCTCCACTCAAGAAAACTCTGCTTGCCAACCATCGAATTATTCTCTTTTGATCCCTCGTGGATTGCACTTGGTATATCCCCATTCTGATGTATTCCTTGATATCATGGAACCACGGTTCGCCATCAAATTCTTCTTCAATCATGTTGCAGTAAGCATGCTGACCTCGTACTTGAATGTGCAAAGGATCGACATAGGCTTTGTCCGGATGGTGCAGCATTGACTCTAGGGTAGCCAAAGCATCAGCGACCTCATTATGGACCCTTGGAATATGCCTGAACTCCACTGATCTAAGCCGTTGACAAAGATCATACAAGCATTGTCGGTATGGTATGAGCTTCAGATCTCGTGTTTCCCATTCTCCTTGAATTTGGTGCACTAGAAGATCCGAGTCTCCCAAGACAAGAACTTCCCGGACATTCATGTCTGCAACTAGCCTCAAACCCAAAATGCATGCCTCGTATTCAGCCATATTGTTGGTGCAATAAAACCGAAGCTGAGCCGTAACAGGATAGTGATGCCCTATTTCAGAAATAAGCACAGCTCCTATTCCGACTCCTTTCATGTTAGCAGCCCCATCAAAGAGAAGTTTCCAACCTGGTTTATCGGCATGTTCTAGCTCGTCAATATACATCACCTCTTCATCGGGAAAATAAGTCCTCAGTGGCTCATACACTTCATCGACCGGGTTTTCAGCCAAATGATCGGCCAATGCTTGGGCTTTCATCGCAGTCCAAGTCACATAGATGATGTCAAATTCTGTGAGCAAAATCTGCCACTTCGCAAGTCTTCCTGTCGGCATAGGCTTTTGAAAGATATACTTCAATGGATCCAAGCGTGAAATGAGGTAAGTAGTGTAGGATGACAAATAATGTTTCAACTTCTGTTCCACCCAAGTTAGTAGATGGACTATACTTAACCTCATAAGCCGTGAACTTCTTGCTAAGATAGTAGATGGCCTATTCTTTCCTGCCGGTGGCGTCATGCTGCCCCAATACACAGCCAAATGAATTTTCCAGGACAGTCAAGTAAAGAATCAATGGTCTCCCTGGTTCTGGAGGTACTAGCACAGGCGGGTTAGACAAGTATCCCTTTACCTCATCGAATGCTTCTTGACACTCATCCGTCCACTTGACCGCAATGTCCTTCTTCAGCAACTTGAAAATAGGCTCGCAAGTCATCGTGAGCTGAGCGATAAACCTGCTGATATAGTTCAACCTACCCAACAGACTCATCACTTCAGTCTTGTTCCTCGGATATGGAAATTCTTGTATGGTTTTGATCTTTGATGGGTCCAACTCGATGCCTCGCCGGCTGACTATGAATCCCAACAGTTTTTCGGATGGAACACCAAATGCACACTTGGCGGGGTTAAGCTTGAGGTTGTACCTGCAAAGCCTCTGGAAGAATTTCCTCAAATCCTCAACGTGGTCGGCCTGATGCTTTGATTTTATGATCACATCATCTACGTATACCTCAATCTCCTTGTGTATCACATCATGAAATACAGTAGTCATCGCCCTCATATAAGTTGCCCCAACATTCTTCAAACCAAATGGCATAACCCAGTAGCAATAAGTTCCCCATGGCATGATGAACACCGTTTTTTCTGCATCTTCTTCAACCATTAGAATCTGATGATACCCGGCATAACAATCCACAAAAGATCCAATCTCACGCTTGGCACAATTATCGATCAAAATGTGGATATTGGGTAATGGGACGTTATCCTTCGGACTTGCTTTGTTGAGATTGTGGTAATCGACGCATACTCTGATCTTGCCATCCTTCTTCGGTACGGGCACGACATTAGCCAACCAAACAGGATATCGGGTGACCAGAATAACCTTTGCATCCAACTGCTTGGTAACTTCTTCTTTAATCTTCACACTCATATCAATTTTGAATTTCCTCAGCTTTTGCTTGACGGGGGGGGGGGGGAACGCCGGATGAGGGAATGCTGGATCAGTAGGCAATTTGTGGACCACTAAATCAGTGCTCAAACCCGGCATGTCGTCATATGACCATGAAAAAACATCTTTGTACTCGATGAGTGCTTTGATTAACTCCTCCGGATTTTTGGCTCGAGGTGGACACTTATTTCAGTCTCTCGGACATTGTCTGTGTCCCCTAAATTGATGGCTTCGGTGTCATTCAGGTTGGGTTTGGGTTTTTCTTCGAAGTGAATCAACTCCTTACTAATTTCTTCGAAGGCTTCATCCTCATCATCATATTCTGATTCGTAATCACAATCTACTTCTTGAACTAACATTTCGGAATCAGATTGATTTTTAAGATTGGGCTGAGGATTCCTTATGCATACCATGTCATTAGAACCAGCGTAAAAAAAATGTATAGAGAAGAAAACAAAAGTAAAAAGGAAAACCATCAGGAATGATGAAGAATGGGAAATTGAATTTCATTGAATGATAAAAGATAACAAGGTTTGCACACTCAAACAGACTGAAAAAAATGAAATCTGGATTACAACCCTGGAATAATCCGTATAAACTTAAAGGAAAATCAAAGTAAACTACCAAGACTCCTTCCGAGTAGGGATAGGAGTAGCCTTCCATTTATTAAGCTTTGTTTTTAGCCCGACAAATTGCACTTCCGCATTGCTAGAACCTTCTCCAATTTCCACCATGTTCACATTGTCAAACAATTTCTCAAATCTTTCAATCAACTCCTTGTCAGGATTAATCACAGAACCAGGAATTGCTGTCACTGGGCGACTCCTTATAATGGAATTGACAAATGATCTGGAAAGACGTGGGACCAGCTTTAGAAGGACCCATGTCCTCTGTTTCAATTTCCTGGCTCTTTTTATGTCTGCGGCTGTGGGCTTGAATCCCAGACCAAATGTTCACAAGTTTTCAGGAAGAGACACGGGCTATATGATG
Source organism: Nicotiana tabacum (assembly GCF_000715075.1). Classification (NCBI taxonomy): domain Eukaryota; kingdom Viridiplantae; phylum Streptophyta; class Magnoliopsida; order Solanales; family Solanaceae; genus Nicotiana; species Nicotiana tabacum. The sequence goes on along the minus strand of NC_134082.1, from coordinate 57,610,366 downwards.
CCTTGCAACGCTGATCCCAAACCCTTTCCTGGTACAAAACCATTCTTCAACATTTCATATGCTACCATGATTGATGCGGCGTTTATCTTCGGATTCGGGATATATTTCCCCTCTGGAACTTTCTCGACTGACATTGCGTCAGAAACTTGGTAGACCCATGGTCCCTTGTTATCTTCCACTTATATGAATGGCACAATGGTGTTGTTGTGAGCGCACAAATTATCTTCGCTGTGCACCACTATTTCCTGTCTATCCCATTCAAACTTGACCATCTGATAGAGTGTTGATGGCACTGCTTTAGCGGCGTGAATCCATGGTCGCCCTAATAGCAAATTGTATAAAACAGCTATATCCAGCACTTGGAATTCCATTGTGAATTCTACTGGACCTATGGTTAGTTCCAGCATTATGTCCCCGACTGAGTCTTTGCCTCCGCCGCCAAATCCCCGCACAGAGATATTGTTATTATGGATCCTCTCATATTCTACTTTCATCTTGATTAGAGTGGAGAGAGGACAGATATTCGCACTTGAACCATTTTCAACCAATACCCGAGTAACCACGACATCCTCGCATTTCACTGTTAGGTAAAGGGCTTTGTTATGCTCAGTACCCTCTACCGGCAATTCATCATCGGAAAAAGTGACTCTGTTTACTTCAAAAATCTTGTTGGCTATCTTTTCCATATGGTTTACCGAGATCTTGTCGGGAACATGGGCCTTATTCAGGATTTTCATCAGTGACTGACGGTGCTCATCTGAATGGATTAGCAACGAGAGTAATGAGATCTGAGCGGGCATTTTCCTCAACTATTCTACAGTAGAATAGTCATGCACTTTTATTTTCCTCAAAAATTCCTCTGCCTCTTCTTTAGTTACAGCTTTCTTTACCGGCGTTGAATTATCTTTAGCTCTTCTTAACTCCTCGGGAGTAAAACACCTTCCTGATCGAGTCAAACCTTGCGCTTCACAAACTTCTTCTTTGACTTCTTTCCCATTGTAAATCACCGTCACCCATTCATAATTCCAAAGAACAGCCTTGATGTTGATTACTGGAAGCTGAGTTACTGGTTTTATAATAACAGGATCTGTGCGAGCACCCTTCACGACCACAACAGGTTTACTTGCAACCCCTGGCACTACCACGTTAGCTTTCTCTAGTTTCACTACAACAATACTTGACGACAATCTCTTGGCTACCACAGCTGGCTTATCATCTAACCCCTCTCAACTGGGCCACTGATTTCCCACTGGTTACTTTTACCTTTGAGCTGGTTTTGCTGGAACGGATCATCATTACCGTCTGTGAGGGCTACCTGGGCTCCCCCTCTTTGTGTATCAACTCAATCATGTGTGTCTCATGGTGAGCTGGCAGTGGATTCTGATTGATATTTGGTGCTTCTGGGGCTTGAACCACAATCTGATGAGTATCAATAAGCTCTTGCATACCTGTTTTTATTTTCCAACACTTCTCTGTATCATGCCCAGGGGCCCCTGAATAGTACTCACAACTCACCGAGTGGTCAAGATTTCTAGGGGGAGGAGTTGGCATTTTAGGCTCAATTGGATTCAACATGCCCAATTTCCTCAACCTGTGGAAAAGACTAGTATATAATTCCCCTAGTAGAGTAAAAGTCTTTTGCTTCGTGACCTCTTATTCTTGAGGGCTTGGTTTGGTCGGAAACCTGTCTTGGGGGTATTTCTGTAGGCCCTTGGGGGTGGATATGTGTTTTGTGGAGCTTGGTATGGATTTTATGGAGCTGGCGCACGCCATTGTGCGTGTGCCGAGGTTTGGGTATAGGCTTGTGCATGATGGACGGAAAAATGGGGATCTGGCGGTGGGTAGTAGTGCTGTGGAGGGCTATATGAAGTGTGGGGGTAATTTTGGTGGTAGGATCGTGATTGGCTATAGTAGGGTGACGGGCCTCTAGATCCGAACGAGGCTCCGGACTCAAGAGTCATGACATCTTCTTTATTCTTTTTCCCAAGTACACACCCAGTGCCGCTTTAAATGGCCTGGGTGGTTGCCTTGATCGCTAAATGACTCATGATCTTGTTGGACATAAGCCCCTCCTCAACCATGCCTCCCATTTTTACAACCTCATTAAACGATTTGCCAATTGCGGACACTAGATGACCAAAGTAGGTCGGCTCCAAAGCCTGCAAAAAGTAATCAACCATCTCGCTCTCTTTCATTGGGGGATCTACCCTTGCTGCTTGCTCCCTCCACTAGAAACCATATTCTCTAAAGCTTTCATTGTGCTTCTTTTCCAGTTTGGTCAGGGATAGTCGGTCCGAAATGATCTCAAGATTGTATTGAAAGTGACAAGCGAATGCTTGGGCCAATCGTCCCATGTGTACCACCTGCTATGATCTTGTCTGGTGTACCATTCTAACGCTGATCCACTCAAACTTTGGCTGAAATACGCCATCAGTAATTCATCTCTTCCGCCTGCTCCCCTCATCTTCCTACAAAAACCTCTAAGATGAGCCACTGGATAACCGTGCCCATTGTACAAGTCGAATTTGGGCAGTTTGAACCCCACCGGTAGTTGTACATTTGGGAACAAACACAAGTCTTTATAAGCTATACTTACCTGACCTCCTAACCCTCTCATATCACTGAAGGATTGTTCTATGCTTTTCATTTTTCTGAACATCTCTTCCTGTTCAGGATTTCTGGCCGGTTTTTCTGCTTTCCCCGGTAGGTCAGAATGTGGATCATATGGATAGGTTTCGAGCGCTTTGAAAGTAAGCTCCGGGGGATAATATTTGTTGTCCTGAGCTTGGAACACAGGTTCACTCGGGGATTTATGGAGTGTAGCTGGTGGAGATGCCGCAAAGACAGGGGTGATTGGCGGAGGATGGTATGGGATTGATTATGGTGATGGAGCTTGTGGCATATGAGAAGTAGTGCCATGGTAGTGTTGATAAATGGGAAAACCTGGATTGGTGGCGGGATGATCATGAGACTGAGCTAATGGTGGGGTAAAAGCAGGGTTAGTAGGGTAAGCTGGCGGTGATTGCCCTTTTGACCAGGCTTGGTACATTTCGGCAATCTGTTGCTTAAGCTTGAGCATCTCCTCTTTCATTTTATTGCAGTCAAACTCCTCTACTTCAACACTAGTGCCGACATCTGGGATAGACATGATTTCCGGTATTGGTCCCTTCGATCTGGTTTGGTAATGATAATGTGCCAGTATCCTCTAATTAAACTAACTGCTTGAATTCTCTGGAAAATAACAAAATTGTTAGTTTTTAAAGTTTAACACATATGCAATTACACGTTGGGATGCAATGCACCTAGGCAATTAACCATTTCTATCATGCATTTGCTTCGGTTGCGTGCGTCATTCCGGCCTCTCACAATTGTGCCTCTTCTTTTAAACTTTCTTTATTCTATCCTTCTTTATTTTTCCTTTTCCCTTTTAGTGGTGGTCGAATCCTATATAGATTGCCTACGTATCATGTCCCCGTATGAATCAGATCGTGCGTAGTTCTGTCAGATAAGTATGCAAGTAAATAAAACATTTTTGGGATTTTTAGTTTTTTATAAAAACAGATGCTTCGATTATAGACACTCAATATTAACAAATTTCAAAAGACCAACAGACTCTGATGCAAAGACGAAGAACAGACTCTGAAATTAAGCTATCATATTCTGAAGAAATACAGACTCAAAACAGAAAGAAAATACAAACCCAACATGACTCACAGACTCTGATAGAAAAGAAAATACAGACTCAACGAAACTCATGAGTACATCAATGCTCATGGTGCTCGCGGGACATTATTCGGTCTCGCCGCGGGCCTATATGCAAGATCCCTTTGAAGTCGGTCCAAGTCACTCATTATCTGCTTAACAAATGTCATCACTACTGCGAAGAAGGTAGTATGGGTCATATCTACACAGATCTGGCATTTCATGACGATGTAGTCGGCGATGTTCATAATTCTCTCTCTTATGACGCCTTTCTCTCGTAACAAACGCCCAATCTGCTGGGCCCTGGCTTCCAAAGTTTGCTCGGCCGCTTGATTCTGCTCCTGAAGTCGTTGCAAATCTATTTCTAATTATGCCAAGGCCGTGTAACAATGTTCCCTTTCAACCCTTAAGTCCTTTTCTTTCTTGATCATTTTGTTTTCTGTGATGATGACCCTTTTCTTTAGTCCTGCAACCTCATTGTAATACTTTTCTCTCAGCTGCTTTATCAGATGTGCTCGTTCTGTCGAGTTTTCAGCCAATTGTTTTCGAGCCCTGGTTAATTCACTTTTTGCTTTCTTCAGATCAAAATTATATTCGCCCACTTTCTGCCTCAGGTTATCTATAATTGTTTCATCTTTGGCACTTCAGGCGAGACTTTCTGCCGTTATTTTCATTTTTCGAATCTTGGCCCGAAGGGCCTCATTTTCATTAGCTAGCCTCTTTTTCTTGCCCTCATCTGCAGTGATATGCAAATCTTTCTCAAATTTCAAATCCATAACTTGCTTCTCCAACTTGCCTATTATAACCCTGTACTCATGTTCTTTAGCCAACCAATCCCACTGTTCTTGCGACGCCTTGACGAACTCCTGGAGATGGGGTCTTTTGGCCGGTCTCCCAAACTCGATTTCTTTCCTATACCAAGCAAGGTATCCGACGAAGCTTCACCTTTCGACCGATCATGTACACATGTATTTTCTATTAAGTATTGACACTCGCTCCAAATTTGTCAGACTGTTGCTTCATGAAATTGTCCGTTGGGCCCGATCTCGACTACTTGGCCACTAAGATCTTCATCTTTCGGAACTATTTGGCATCTCCCCAACTGCCTCAAAACTCGATAAGGGCATAGGGCTGGATACTCCTGAGCCCCATCAAAAGGAAATGGGGTCTAGTGGCTGGCATATATATGATTTCATCCACAGGTAACCATCCAAATGTCCACTCTATTTGGCTTGCAGTGACTGAACGGAGGCGTGCTATCCATTCTGTGACCCCTTCTGGTAAGCTGATTCCGTCAATCCTCGTAGAAAATTCCTCTATGCATGTTTTCTCTGTCGACCCATAACTCATAAATTGAGGACGACGACATAGGTGTTCAATCATCCACATCTGCAGCAACACATTGCACCCCTCAAAAAAGTTTCCCCCGGCTTTGCAGGCTGTGAGAGCACGTAATATTTCAGCTACTATCATGGGTGTGAGGGTGTTGTTGGCCTGAGTAAGTAAAGTGCTGACAACCCCAGATACTCGTAGGTTAATGTTCCTGTCTTTTCTAGGAAACACCAGGAGTCCCAAAAAGGCTACCATGAATGCAAAACACCTATGTTCTTCCCACTTAAGGCAGTTTCCTTTGCTACAAATTTTTTTTTCCGGCTTGTTGAACCCCCCTATGTGGCCATATCTGTTGTATATAAACCGCAAAGTACAAAAACCAGCTATCAAGTCTGGGTTGTGGACCCCCCTGCTTATTTTCAAATAGTCTAGGAACCTGTGTACGGCTACGACCCTTGGAGCAATCAGGTACTGGAGTCTCAGAGGAACCTTGGGACCCCCGATGTATCCGGCTATCTCTTCAAAATCTGAGAAATGAAATACATTGTGAGCAGGGTCCCAGAACGCGACCAAAGCCTTTATGATATACCCCCTAGGATTAATCTTCAGCAACCCAGTGAGGCCTCCCAGGTATAGCTTGACCGTTTCGCGCCCTGATTCGCCCAAGTCATCCAACTACATGTGCAACTCCAAAGGGATCTTGTTCACTATTGTTACGTGTAAATTCTGACTTGTGCTCATTCTGCACATTTATTAGGGTGGTTAAGCAAAAATCACGATTCAATTGACTCAAGGATAACATGGACACTTTTCTATTTAAAATAAAATCCGGTTTTGCCAATACGGCCTTTCAGCACCTCGGGGGGCGAAGATTTTAAGGTTTTGTCGGCTAACCGGTGAAAGCCATGAAAAAATGTCCACATGTGGCTGTTCTTGAAAAAATAGCCTTCCGGCGCCCCTTTAGGGACATTCAGCTATTCCTAACAAGAATGGCATCACCCTAATTATTTTCAAGTAAAAATTTTGTTCTTTCGGCTATTTTCTCAAAAATTGAAGTTGGACCCGATGGGGGTTGCCTACGTATCTCACACCCAGTGAGAATCAAACTGTCGTAGTTCGGGCTGATAAAACAAACTTCTTTTGAAAACAAGAATCTTTTTCATTGGCAAATAAAAATATTTTTCATAAACAAAACTTTTTTTACTTTTTCATTTTTTTTTCATTTTCTAAAAAATTAGGCAGAGTTTCGACACTATTTGGACATTGGTTTTTTTCTTCAAAACAGGTGATTAACTCTCTTTAACCCTCGTACCTCTATCTCACTTTCCTCGAAATATTCAAAAGCCGATCAGCATGATAGTCTGAAGCAAATAAATGCACAAGTAGCAAGTAAGATGCATCAGGATGGTCTTTTGTCATTTTTGGTACACCTGTCCTAGACAGACCCAACCCCTGTGTTGAGCCTCTAAAGTTAAATGCATGTGATGCAAACAAACGTTCCTACTCGAGATCCGGCATGAAGTTGAGTTATTCTAGGTTCATAACCTCGGTATTTGTTCTAGACTGTGTACCTGAGCGGACAACTCGAGTCGAGGAGGGGGCTACGTACCGGGAACCAAAAAGCCATCCGGCTTAGTAACTTGTCAGAGCCTCTTTCTTATTTCAAGGTATGACACTAACAGAATAGGGAGTCCCGACCAGCGAGCACATCCCTGAAGATGAGAAGAGAAGGGTTTCGTAACAGTTTATATACAGTTCAGATAATATCAAAGCGGTAAAAGCATCACTTAGCACATTAGGCCCAAACATGTAACAAAATTAGATAAAGCCAAATATAACAATTTATCTAAGCTCGAATTCTGAACCCTGAACCAGAGATTCTGGGTTCGAATCCCCAGCAGAGTTGCCAGAGCTGTCATACCTCCTTTTTCCTACACCCGCATGGGCGTAAGGGAAGTTTTTCCAATTAAAGGACAATCGAAACGGGATTTATTATTTAATTCAGAGTCACCACTTGGGAGATTTATGGTGTCCCAAGTCACCGGTTGAATCCCGAATCGAGGAAAAAATTGACTCTGTATTACAGTCCGCGAACTAGAAATCCGGATAAGGAATTCTGTTAACCTAGGAGAAGATGTTAGGCATTCCCGAGTGGTTCTAGCATGGTCGCTCAACTGTCATATTCGGCTTATTTATCTGATTTTAATACATGTTGAACCTATGTGCAAATTTTAACTTCAACCGCTTTTTATATATTTTTAAAGAAAAATTGCAACGTCATTAAAACAAGTCTTGAACCACGTCACATAAATACACCCGTGGTTTTTGACATATTTTAACATTGTTGAGATTCGGATTTGGGTCACATAAATGCGTACCCGAGTTTAGGAAGGTAACATTATTAAAATACGCGCCTAAAGAGACAAGCGCGTTATTACTTTGGGGAAAAATCGTGAAATTCGCTAAACGGCCCATCCCGAAATCTAAGTATTTTTATATATACATTTAATGAGGGCCCCATAATTTATTTGTTTGTTTAGCGAGGCTCATCTCATTTTTATCATTCAAAAGACAAACCTAAAATCTACGGTGATTTTTTTACTTGTCTCTCTAAAATAAAGCAAAAGGGTCTAATTAATTAACATGACTTAAGAAACCCGTTTTAAAAAATTAAGACCCAAATAAGCAAAAGGGCAGGCCATTCACAGGCCTGGGCCCAGGTCCAAATGAATTTAATATGAAACAGGACCTGGGCCACCTTGTTCACACGTTCAAGACCAAACCGCCTAAATATAGGGTCTCAGCCCCTTTTCGACAAAATGAACCACAACTCTAATTTAAACAAGACTAAACACTTACTGGAATTTTAGTTTCCACTTTTAATAAATCGTACCCCAGACAAGATTAAACGCAAAGACTGGATTGAGTAAAATGCTAATGAGGTAACCTCAAGTATATGAACTACCATCCTGATTACATAGTTTGTCTATTTACATCCTTTATGTTCCTTAGCACACTCAGCTAGTATTTTAATCAAACTTAACTACTACTGAATAGCTTCTTAAAATGACTTTATTGCAACTATATTACTTACTAGAATAACTTCATAAAGCAACCTGAAATGACCAATGGAGTTAACCTTAGCTAGTTAAGACATTGCTCAACTGAACATAAGTATAACTGAATGCTTAGCTAAGAGTATTCACACAAGTCTGAGAAAACCAAATACTCACAGTCCAAATACGGTCCAGTATGAATCAGCTGGTCTAAGTAGTTGAGAAAAGGTTCTAATTATACAGTCCTTAATACAATACAAATAAGATGAACTAAATATGTATACTACTCAACAGATGATCAAATACATCCATATGCATTCCAGACAAGCATGGCACAGGAAATATGGTTTCATTTCATTCAAATCTGTAGTTACATCAAGGTGATTTCAAATTGTGTACCTGGAAATCAGAAATCAACAGGAAGTAGAAGCAGTTAGCTCAGCAGGGCAGTCAACAACTATTAGGAATTTCACACAGCCACAACACAGCTATTCTTCAACTTAGGAATGATTCAATGACCCAAAAACCAAATAGAAACCAAAAGATTGACCCACAGTAGTAACCAAACAAACCAAATGAACTCAAAGAGACGACCAAAACAACTTGAAACTTTCAATAGGCTAAAGTTCAATCAGAAACCACTTCAGCTAGACTCAAAGTCACTCAAGATCAGTCTAGTGTATTTGAATTAGGAAAAATGAAATCACTGAAGTAGGTAAAGAATTTCAATGATACAGTGAGACTTCTCAGTATTTCTCTCTGTTCTTTTCAAGCTTAAAACTCTCCAAACTGATCCCTAAGAGACTGACTGACTCTCCAGTATTTTAAGTGTTTTCAAACTCTCAGATTGCTTAAAGAAGAACTGGCTTAAAATGTTTTCTCACCAGCTGATTTCTTCAGGACTGGTGAAACTCCCAAGAACTCTCTCTATTTCTCTAACACTGACCCAAAAAACTGATCTCTCCCCTTTTCTTCTCTTAGGTCTTCCCCTTTTAAAGACCAATGTTTAAACTCTTTTTTATTCAAATTTTCCACTTTTCAGCCTGTCTATTCCCTCCTATGTGCACCCCTTTAACTTTTTATTATTATCCCCCATACCAATATGTTGTGTTCCCCACTAATTATTAAACAAATGCATTATTTTAATGGTACATAAGTACTTAGTGGACAAAACACTCAAACTACCCATTTCTTCAAGTTTTTAATTCCCAAATTACCCCCTGGAACCCCTGTGATTACTATCCTAATGTAACCCCCTTTAATCTGTGCTACATCTTTCAGCTATAACCAATTCTTAATGAAGAAACCTAATCACTAATTAACTAAAGTTGAATTTAACCACAAGTTCAATTCCATCGGACTCCTAACTCAAACAGAACCACAGTCAGATTCAAACCACTAAACTCACACAATAATTTAACTCAGATCAGAACGAACAGTACTGCAACCAAGATGAAGGGTTTAAGGATTCAAGGAATAGACTAACACAAATCTACACTAAACCTAAATACGAGTAGATGAAACTGTAAATACATTGAATGAACAACTAAATTCATACGCCAAGTCACGTCACAGAGTAGGGGACCAAACATCACATAAAAATGAAACAATTTGGCATAACAACAAACGATTTGACCAGAACTACTGAACTACAATTAAACCGGATTAATGGACGAAACTATTTATCCATATGTTGACTGATAGAAGAAAACTGGACCAAGAAAAAGTCCGATGGAGAAGAAAGAAAGGAAAGTAATTGAAAAAGACAGAACTATAACGAAACTTAATCAGACAAACCATGAAACAACAAAAGAAAAAGTAAAAAAAAAATACCTTAGAATTTCAGTCCTAGTTCCCATTTGTTTTAGTTGAAACTCCCACATGTGTTTGAAGCTAAGACGGACCTTAATCGAGTGTTCTCGACTGAGAACACACGACTAAGGTTGACCACGACCTCAATTCTTTCCCTTTAGGGTTCGCTCTTTCGTTTTGAGATTCGACCAACTCGACTCTGATTCGCGCAAAACTAGTAGGGGACATGGGACGAGGGTAGTCTAGTGGTCAAAAGGTGTGAGTTTGGTGGCCATTGAACGGATTAGGGTTTGGTTCGATTCATCGATCTAAGATTCGAAGCGTCTGGTTCTGATTCGAAGAAAAATGATTCGGGATTTGGAAAGAGGACGTCGTAGGGAGGCTGTGGTGTAATTTTGGGGCTGATTGGACCACCGGAACCGCCGTGAGGCGATTTCCGGTGGGCGGAGCACGGTGGTGAAGGGTGGCAGATGCATTTGGTCTCTGAGGTTTGGAGACGAAGAGGTGAGGGGGGGGGGGGGGGGGTTTGGCTGGGGTGTGGGGTATGGTTTTAGGAATATATAGTGGGGTGGGGATTTGATCTTGGCCGTTGGATCATTCACGATCAACGGCCTGGATCACTTCAATAATGAGGAACAATGTCGTTTGGATTCAACTGGGGCTGGACCGGGTGGGGAACGGGTTTTGGGCTGATATGGGGCGAGTATTGGGGTGGATTTTGCTTGGGCCTGGGTAAAATGAGAAATAGCCCAACAGATTTTGCCCTCTTTTATTTAATCATTTCCATTTTCTTTTCTTCCAAAAATTAAAACTAAAACCCTAATTAATTTTTTTTAAAAAAACCCTAATTAACTTTAAAAAGATTAATTAAATTTAAATAATATCTATCACAAATAATTAAATACCAAATTAAATTAAAATTAAAAGAAAAATCACAAAATTTGACCTTAAACACTAAAATGCACAAATACGTTATTTTTTGTGAAATTTTTATTTTTGTAAAACAATAATTTACTTAATTAATGTAAGAATGTAAAACTAAATTCTAAAAGCAGATACTATATTTTTTGTATTTTCAATGCATTAAAATGCATAAAATATGCAAACAATTCGGAAAATTGCACAGTAATTCCTAGAATAACACATAATTAAAGAAAAGGACCTAATTTTGAGAATTCTTTTGGAGTAATTCATGTGAGGCAAAAATAATGTGCTCACACATTGTTACGCAGCCTTCACTATTGGAGCAGATCAAGGCTCGATAGTTTGATGATACGAACTTTTTGATTCTTAGAGAGATGGTACTATAGAGTGGTGCCAAGAGGTTACTATCTGCGGGGATGGTGATCTGCAACTCCAACGTCTCCTATGTGTTCCTATTGTTGATGGGCTGGGGAAATGGATTCTAGAGGAGGTACATAGTTCTCGATATTCTATTCATCCAGGTGCTACAAAGATGTATCGCAACCTGAGACATTATTATTGCTTGAGGCGGATGAAGAAGTACATAGTTGAGTATGTTGCAAGTTATCTACATTGTCAGTTGGTTAAGTATGAGCATTAGAGGCCAGGTGGCCTACTCTAGTAGATGACTATACCTAAGTGGAAGTGGGAGCGCATTATTATGGACTTTGTAGTCGGGTTGTCGCGGACCTTGCGGAAGTTTGATGCAGTTTGGGTCATTGTCGACAGGTTGACCAAGTCGGCACATTTCATTCCGATTGTGACTACATATACTTCAGAGAGGTTGGCCCATATTTATATTCAGGAGATACTTTGGTTGCATGGTGTGCCTGTTTCCATCATATCATATTAAGGTCCTCATTTTATCTCGAATTTTTGTAGGGTAGTACAGAGTGAGCTGGGGACCCCTGTAGAGCTCAGCATAGCTTTTCACCCATAGACTGACGGGCAGTCGGAGCAGATAGTTTAGATCTTGGAGGATATGCTCAAATCCTGTGTGATTGACTTTGGAGGGCAGTGGGATCAATTCTTGCATTTGGCCAAGTTTGCTTATAACAACAGTTATCAGTCCAGCATCGAGATGGATCCATTTGAGGCTTTATGTGGTCGACGATGTCATTCTCCCATCGGGTATTTTGAGCCCGCCGAGGCTAAATTATATGGTACTGATTTGGTTAAGGATGCCTTGGAAAAGGTAAAATTGATTCAAGAGCGACTTCGCATATCATAATCCAAACAGAAGAGTTATGCGGATCAGAAAGTGCATGATTTATCATTTATGGTGGGTGAGAAGGTTCTCTTGAAAGTCTCACCGATTAAGGGGATTATTTGAGATATTGAGACGAGTTAGGGAGGTTTCTTATGATCTTTCTTTGCTTCCTAGTCTATTTGGAGTTCATTCGGTTTTCCACGTGTCGATGCTCCGGAGGTATCATGCCGATAGGTTGCATCTATTAGACTTCAACACGATTTAGCTAGATGAGAGTCTGGGTTATGAGGAAGAGACAATTGCTATTGTTGACATGTAAGTTTGCTGGTTGAGGATAAAGAAGATTTATGAGGTAAAAGTGCAGTGGAGGGGCCAACCGGTCGAGGAGGCGACTTAGGAGTCCTAGGAGGACATGTAGAGCATATATCCAATTATTTTTCTTTCTAGAACCTCGTTCCCCTAAGTAATACTCCCTATATATTATTTTATTATTTTATGATTTGTAAGGATGGTTAGTTCGGGATTTGGAAGGTTCAGCCTGAAATTGGAACACTTGGTTCCTTAAGGTTGGCAAAAAAGGCTAAGTTTTTCTTTGGTCAAAGTTTTTAGTAAATGACCTCGGAATCGGGATTTTATAGTTCCAATAAGTTCGTATGATGATTTCGGACTTGGGCATATGTTTGGATCGGGTTTTGGATGACTCGGGAGCATTTCAGTGCATAATAGTGAAAGTTGGCTTTTTGAAGGTTTTAAAGTTCTTTTAAATTGGTTTGGAGTAGGTTTTTGATGTTATGGAGGTCCAATTGGAGTAGTTGAAGTATGATTCGGCACATTCGGAGTAAGTTTGAAGAACTTGAAGTTCTTAGGTTGATTAATTTGGTTTGGGGTATGATTCCTAGTTTTTATGTTGTTTTATCGATTCTGAAGTTTTGAGCGAGTCCATTTTATAATTTCAAACTTGTTGGTATGTTCAAGCAGGGCACTGGGGGTCCCGGGGGTTAAACAGACTAGGCTTGGACCAAGTTTGGACTTTGAGTGGCAGATGAAGCTTCCAGCTTCTTATGTAATTCACCTGCGCTTGGGCAGCCGCAGGTGCAAGCTCGCAAATGCGAACTCTTGGCCGTAAAAATAGTTTTGGACCTTCAGCTAGTGGTACGCAAAGCGAAGAAGCTTTTGCAGAAGTGGGACCACAGAAGCAGGATCGCATCCGCAAAAGTGGAGCCAACCAGCTTGGGCTAGACCGCACCTTCGATGGCTTTTCTGCAGGTGAGACCGAGGTCTGTAGAAGCAGAAATCATTGGAGGTAAAACCTCATTTAATACGGGACTTAGGTATTTTTTGCTCATTTTTTCCACTTATTGAGGCGATTTTGGGGATGGTTAGAGAGGTATTTTCACTAGCTAATTGAGGTAAGTAATTTCTATCTAATGTGAGTTAAATACATAGTTCATGGGTAGATTTTAACATGTAAATTAGTAAAAATCATGGGTTTAGATGAAAATCTAGGGTTTTGGTAAAAATGGGATTTTAGCCACGAAAATGGTTATGGAATTTCGTGAAAATCACATATTTCAGTTCATGACATTATGGGTAAGAACTTTCTTCAAAAAAGTTTGGACTCCAGGTATGTGGGCATGGGGTAAACTTTAGGGGGTTTTCAATTTGGGGTTGGGCAATCACTTTAATAGTTACGGTATGAACTTTTGAACATGTATTGACTATTTTACATAACATTTGACTAGTTTCAAGTTGTTTGGCACCTAGTTTAGGGTTTAAAGCACAATTGTGGACCCGAAAGTAAGCTTTGAGACAAGGTAAGTCTCTTTTCTATCCTTGTAAGAGAGAATTTACCCCATAGATGAAACTAATTAATATTTGCTTGTATTTGTGAGGGCTACATATGCACGAGGTGACGAGAGTACATGCGTAGCTAATAGTTATGCTTATGTCCGGGTAGCCTAAGACCCAAATCATGTTATACATGCGGTGTTTGTACCCTACCTGTTACTTTACTTGCTTAAATCATATTGGAACCTGATGAAGGAATTGTGAAAGGTCGAATTTTATTTACTTGAGTTTTGGGCGGATTGCTTGACCGTCAATAAGAATTTGGTGCTTTTTTGAATATTAACCTCTTAATAAATCTTTGAATCGGTTCTTTATAATGTATCTTCTCTTCTTGTGGAGCGGGCCAAACGCCTCGGTAGTATAATAGATCCATCTAGGGTTCGTGCCGTTTGACTCTTGACAATGCATAATTCTTATATTTGTATGCTAAATTGGGCCATACGACCTTGGCATAACTCGCGCGTAATAATACATGGAGCCCAATTACACTTGTTATTTTTTCATCGTCTTGATTGGTTAAATTTTTAAATGATGGAAATTTACTTGAAAATTTTTATTAGTAAAGAATGGTTTGTTCATTTCTTGTTATTGACTTTTACAGGTTTATTTATATAGCCCATGTCTATTTAAAATTTCCATTATTTTATTGTTAGCCCATAGTAAGTGTCGGAGTCGATGCCTCGTCACTACTTTTTTGAGATTAGACTAGATAGTTATTGGGTGCATACTGCTTATGTACTCACTCTACACTTCTACACTAAATGTGCAGGATCTGAGGCTGGTGCATCTGGTTATCAGCCTGGCGCGCATCCTTGATTTCCATGAGATTCTGCGGTGAGCTACCTTCTGATCTCGTTCTGCAGTAGCAAAAGTCTTTCTTTTGCTTGTTTTTACTATCTATTTCACTTTAGATAGTAGTGTAGTAATCTTTGGTACATTCTACTAGTAGCTCATACATTTGTGACACCAGGTCTTGGCAATTTTGCTAGTAGATACATGATGACTTTTGGGTTAGTTTACTTATCCCATTTCCTCTTAAAATTTGTATCTTTCATTTTATTAAGTTTTTATTCCCTATTCATGCATTAATTGGAAATATGCTATTTTAAAAATATTCAATTAAATAATCATGTGGTTAGTTAACTATTGCCTTGCCTGGCAGTAGCGTTGGGCGCCATCATGGCCTATAAGAGAAAATGGATCGTGACAATTAGGTTGTTTGTCACAACCCCAAATACCAGTCGTGATAGCGCCTATCATATTACTAGGCAAGCCAACCCAAACACTTAATCACAACCCTTTTTCCTTTTAATAAGCCATTTTCTAACACAAGTTTAAATACCAAATTTCCATAATAAGTTCTTAAAAACAACAACATATAAGCGGAAGTCACATAAACATTAAACTATACAGCCCCAAATATCTGGTGTCACGAGTCTAGAGCCTCTACTATATAACTGATTGTCTGATACAACATAAGTCTAGAAAATGCGGAAAAGAACAAGATATGAAGGAGAAAACAGGGGTGCGGACGCCATGCAGCACCTTGAAATCTTCAGCAACCTCTATCAGTTGAGGACCCTCACTCTGCCACTCGGGCACCTGGATCTGCACACAAGGTGCAGGGAGTAACGTGAGTATGCCAACTCAGTAAGTAACTAGAGTAAATAAGGTCTGAAAGTAGTGACGAGCAGCTAAAAATCATATAACTGAATAAACAACAGGATAACAAATCCATTTCACTGTTTAAAACCTGTTTCGTCGTAAAATTATCAACTTCAGTTTAAACACTTGAATTCATATACTTAGCAATCATAACTAGGCCCCTCTGTCAAGGTATCACTCAGAATATGACTTCTCGGTCAGCCTCTCAGTCACTCGTGACTCACTCTCGTCACTCAGGCTCATTAATATCTAATAATAAAAGAACCATAGTAACCTTTGCGGCGTGCAGCCCGATCCATAATTTATAGTCAACTACGCTCACTAGGGTGTACAAAATCCGGAGGGACTCCTACAACCCAAGCGTCATATCGTTGCGGCGTGCAGCCCGATCTAATATATAATATATATATATATATATATATATATATATATATATATATATATATAATATATATATATATCGTTGCGGCGTGCAGCCCGATCCATAATTCATACATATATAAATATCCTCACCATTAGGTTCTCAACCTCTCTCAGTCATTAACCTCACAGCCTCTCGGGCACAACAGTAGAAATTAGGGAACTCAGTCCAAACAGTCCTCACATTTAGAAGTTGAGTAATAAAACTAGTTTTAAACATTTAAACAGGTAAAACATGGCTGAGGATATGCTTTCGATAAGTAAAGTGAGGAAAGACCGTAAAAATGCTCCTAAGGGTCTCTACAGGTCGGCACAAGACCCCAAACATGGCATATAACCCATAATACAATATAAATAACTAAAGTACGGAATAATATAAGATTCCAAATCAAATATGCGGCTTAGTAGTCGTTGCGGGACGGACCAAGTCACAATCCCTACAGGTGCACGCCCACACGCTCGTCACCTAGCACGTGTGTCACCGTATTTATCAAAACAAGTCAATTACCAGAGTTTGTACCCTCAGTTCTAGATTTACAATGGTTTCTTACCTCAAACCTTGAAAATACTACTCTACAACGCCTTTTCCCCTTGAATCGGCCTCCACTCGTGTCGAATCTATCAAAAGTCAGAATCACGGTATCAAAATATGCAAAGGGAACGAAGCCCAAGCGAAAATAATTAACTAATACCAAAAATCCCAAAATTGGCCAAACCCGGCCCTCGGGCCCACATCTCGAAACTCGATAAAAATCACAACAACGGAATTCTTATCCTCCCACGAGTCCATGCATACCAAGAACACTGAAATCGGAGTCCAAATGGCCCCTCAAATTCTCATTTTAAAGTCTTTTAGTCTCAAGCCCTAATTCCTCAATTTTAGGCATAGATTCTATGATTTATTAGGTAGATTTCACAATAGAAACGAGTTTTAAGTCCAAAATTCTTACCTCATAGTGATTCCCCTTGAATCCCTCTTCAATCCCCTTCAAATAGCTCGCAAAATGACAAACAATGGAAGAAATAAACCCCACATTCGCAGACAAGACGACCTTTTAAACCTTTTACCAGGCCTGAAATCCTTCTTCGCGAACGCGATCAATGCCTCGCGTACGCGAGGCACAAATTAACTTGACCAATTTTTCCTCTTTCATGATCGTGACCTCCCCATCGCGAACACGATGTTTTGCTCAGACCAACCTTCACGATCGCGTTCCGCCTCTTGCGAACACGATGAATAAAATCCATAGAAGCTCAGCTGCTCTTTTTTGCTCTATGCGAACGCGACACCTCCCGCGCGAACGCGATGCACAAATCCTTAGCCCTTCATGAACGCGTAGCCTTCCTTGCAAATGAAAAGGATTAAATTCCACCTTCCTCAACTGAATCTTCGTAAATGCGAGGGTCCACTCGCGAACGCGAATAGTAAAATACCTGCAATAGCTGAAACAAAAATTTGCAATTTTCTTCAACTTAAAATGATCCGTTCAACCCTCTGAAACTCATTTGAGGCACCCGGGACCTCAACCAAAGGCACCAACAAATCCCAAAACCATATTCAAACTTGTACCAATCTTCAAAACACCTCAAACAATATCAAATCGACCAAAACACATCAGATTCAAGCCTGAGTTTCCAAAAACTTCTAAATTATGCTTTTGATCAAAAACCCGACCAAACCACGTCCAAATGACCTGAAATTTTGCACACAAATCCCAAATGACACAACGGAACTATTACAACTCTCATCATTTTATTCCAACCCCTATATCAAAATCTCACCTATCAACCAAAAATCCGATTTCGCCAATTCAAGCCTAAATCTACTCCGAACCTCCAAAACTCATTCCGATCATGCTCCTAAGTCCCAAAATACCTCACGAAGCTAGCCGAATCATCAGAACTCACATTCGAGCCCTCTAACACATAAGTCAATATCCGATTGACTTTTCCAACCCAAACTCACTCTAAAGAGACTAAGTGTCTCAAACCTTACTAAATCCTTTCTGAACTCGATTTGATCGACCCGATACCACATAACTCGGATAGAATAAGTATAAAGAAGCAGAATTGGGGAAACGGGGTGGTAACTCATGAGACGACTGGCCGGGTCGTCACATTGTTCGCCTCAGCAGAATCGTGCAGAATATTTCGATAGGGATTTAGTCATTTTATTAGTGTATTGAATGGGATTTGGCATTTGCACTTGATATTGGTCACATATATTTCATTCAAATCAATAATTGGTATTTGATGATATTGTATTTATCCTTATATTGAGTAACATGTTGTACATATTTATTTATATTTTGTTGCTACTTGTTATACCTCATACATGTCTAGTTTTTAATGTATATTTGATTATTGGACCACTAGTACGTTTCGATATTGACCCCTCACCTACTACTAGTATTGGACAACTAGTATATTTTATTGTGCCTTATGCATTTGTGACACCGCTTTTGGGGATTTTAAATTGTTGTTCACGGTTGTATTGATGTCATGTATTCAACTTTATATTCTGGTCATATTTTGAATCTTGATGATGATGGTACTATTTTCCTATGATTTTTACAATGAATTCCACTCATGCATATTACTAATTGTTTTAAAAAAGTGTTATGAACTACGTGTCGTAGCGTTGAGTTATTGTTGGATTGCCTGACGGTAGCGTGGGCGCCATCATGGACTATGGTAGAAATTGGGTCGTGACAACTTGGTATCAAAGCACTAGGTTGCTTTGATATCACGTGTCATAAGCAAATTTAGTAGAATTTTGTGTATTGGTACGAAGACGTATATACTTATCTTTGAGAGACTATATGACTGTTAGGAGAACTTCCCTTTCTTGATTCCTTATCATGTGACTTTATTTCAATTGAATCTTATTATCTTTTATTCCTTACTACTCGTTCGTATGCTATATTGCGATGATAAAAATGATGCTGGACAATTTGTGAACCACGATTGTGCGACTAGTGACTGCCATTGTGATGAAGAATGTCCGACGAATGTATTAAACATCTAGTTTAGTAATTTTTAATTTATTTCTTCACTTTTTTGAGTTTTGGGAGCACAAGTAAGACAATTTTGGAAGAGCTAAACACCCAAATCATGAGGATAAGTGGTTTTATCTTTGTTTTGATTATATATCTTATTTTCTCATGCATTGTTATACCTATATCAAGGATTCGAAAAGAAGAAATGGAGATTTGTGACTTGAACATAAGAGAATAAATTTTGGGGTTTCGAACATGAAACTGAAGTCGAATTTGAGAATAAACTATATATTTGGACTCGTGGTGTTATGTGTAATCATAATCATCGATCAATGGGGGCATGAGGACCTGGAATTGACTTTTATTGACTTATCTTGCGATATTGGAATTTTTTCTAATTGATTAATTGTGGGTTCTTGAATATGTTTTGATTGGTTTTCACGTCCGTTGTCTAGTTTGGGGATGTTCGACATTGGAATGAGGTGTTAGAGAGGCATAGAAGCCGATAGTGAATTTTGGAGCAAGGCAAGTCTATTGTCTAATCTTGTAAGATGGAACTTATCCCGATGGATATTCTATTTTCTATATGCGATGTGTTATAGGAGCTACGTATGTATGAGGTGACAAGCATCCGTACATATGCTAGATTTTTTATATGTCCGGGTAGACTTAGACTTATACCATGCTTTAATTGTACTACTTGAGTTAATCTTACTTGTTTAAATGCTTTAATTCATGTTTTAACCAAAGACTAGACTTTCGTAGATTATTGAGCTTTACTATTCTAGAGACTCCGCAGGCTACTTGATTAGTCATGAAAATTATACCTTCTCTTATGGATTTACTCCTGCATTGTACTTATTTGTTCAAAAGCTATATGATTACTTAACTCGTATGTATATTCGCGAGTAGGGCTAGTGACCCGTTGGAAGTTTTAATATTCATATGGGATCGGGCTGTTTGCATTAGAAATACTCTTATGAAAATATCTCAGTGATTTTCTTATGGGATCAGGATAGTCACATCAGCACTACTCTTATGGGATCGGTCATTCGCCTCGCTAGGGTTGTGTAACACCACTCTTAAAGGATTAGGTCAATCATCTCAGCACGATTGTAGAGCACCACTCTTATAGGATCGGACCATTTGCCTCGATTGAATCATGTGGAATACTTTGATAGGGAGTTAGTGCATACATGAGCATCTTGACTAGTATTTCACATTTGCACTTGATATTGGGCATATATATTCCACTCCATACTATAATTTGTATTAGATGATTTTAAATTTGTTATTCTATTGAGAAGCATGTTGTACATATTTATTTATTTTGTTGCCACTTGTCATGCCTCATACTATCTTTTTTCGTATGTATATTTAATTATTTGACCATTAGAAAGTATCGATGTCGATCCATCATTCCTACATCTTCGAGGTTAGACTAGATACTTATTGGGTCACATTGATTTACATACTCATACTATACTTATGCGCAAATTGTGCAGGTAGTGAGACAGGTCTATCTAGTGGATATACAGGCATGTAGGTGCAACTGTTGAGAAGACTTTGTAGTGAGCTGCTTTCTATGCTACAATCTGCAGTTCCTTCCTACTTATTTACTGTATTCTATCTATTGTCTATTCTTTCCAGTTATTGTAATAGTATTTTATATTTCAATTGATTTGCATGCACTTATGACATTGGATTTTGGGAATTTTAGATATTTTTGCACGATTGTATCGTATCATGATATCCATCCTTATATTCAGATCATATTTTGAATCTTAATGACGATGCTCGTATTTTGCTATGATTTTGGAACGAATTTCGTTCATTCATCTCGCTAATTGTTTTAAAAAGTGTTATTAACTACTTATAGTAGTGTTGAGTTATTGTTGGCTTGATTGACAATAGCATTGAGGTACCATCACATCCTATGGTGGAATTGGTCGTGATAAACAAACAAGCAAGAATTAAACATAAGACATCATATCTGTTGAAGCATGCAACCCAATCTAACCTCAGTACTGTTGCATCTTGCAACCTGATCCAACCTCAATACTGCTATAGCATCCAGCCCGATTCAATCTTAATACCAGTCTACATGAAAACGCCAACAAGAAACAAATAGTACAAGGAGCATAACATAATACCCTGGAGAAAATGTAATCATAATATGTTAAGGAAAGGATGAACATGATTAGGGCATAGTAGACAAACTAACACTCCAAGAGCTATCTCAGTCATATAGTTTAACAAGACCCCAAAAGTGGCCAATAATATGAAAATGATCAACTAGTCTCATAGTCCAACATAGAATATGAGAATAACACAATAAATAAATAAATCTAGTTCGACCTGCATACTTTAACCCATGACAAGGCATATACACTCATCACCTTGCATATACATCACCCCTAATATATTTAGTACATGTCAAACAAGACATTTACAACCTAATTCTATCAATTCGAAGTTAACCATAATACTTGCATCTTTTCAGAATAAATCAATCCTCCAATACCGCTTTTCCTTTAGAACAAATCTTCAAACTACTCGAATCTAATCAAATAATACTCAAAAAGGTCAAAACAAGCTTGAGGAATCCTCCTAATACTAAAAAGGTTCAATCTTCAACGTATTTTGAAAAGTCAACAAAAATCAATATGGGCAACTTGGTCAAATCTGGAATCAAGATCAATCCCAACTAGAAGAGGCAAAACAACCTCGGGTCACTCGAGACTCAAAACAAACATGAATACAAGTCCAAAATTATCATACAAATCTAACAGAATCATAAAAATACCGATCCAGGATCGTTTACCAAGAGTATTGACCATGATCAACTCCAATAATATATAAGCTCTAGAATCAAGATTTATTTTTATCAAAACACATCTAAACTTTTCAAAAATCAAAATGAATCATGCATACAAGTCATAATTCATCAAATAAAGTGTTCAAGGTTCAAATAACAAAACGGAATGCTAGAACTCAAAATAACCTATCGGATCGTTATATTCAAGTTATCGGTGTAATATTTGTTTGCTCCAAATTTTTTAATTTTAAATTACAATCTAATAAATATTAACCAATAAAAAACTCCCCACTGCAAATCTTTCGCTATCAGATTTAGGGTTTATCTATCATGTGAGTTTATATTTTTCCTTTATCATGTAGAACAATTGTTCACACAAATTGAGAGTGTAGCATTCTAGTAAAAAAAATAATTCAAGCAACTTGATTCTTGAAATGTTCAAACTATCATCAGCATTAAGCATGTGAAGTGCAATACTGAATATCTTGTACATGTAAATATCAATCTCACACGATGCACCGTATTAATCATGCCATCATATGGAAATACGAGAACCATATTATCACTCATGAGTCATAAGCAAATTACATACTCAATTAGCTAGAAACTGTGATGATCCAATATGTTATCTTTAATTTAAAACATTCATTTCTGTATTTTGAGAACTTAAATAGTACCATTAAACATTCCTCGACTTGCGTGTGCAGTTTGTAATTTTTTTTGGAAATTTTTATGTGATAAAATTGATTAAAATGAGAAATAGAACTTTAATACTCAACTGAGTTGACTTCGGTCTACGTTTTGAGCAAATGGACTAGGATCAATATTTTGATAGTTCTGGTAGGTCCGTATCATGTTTTGGGACTTGGGCGTATGCCCGTAATCTATTTTGGAGGTCCCTAGCTCAAGTTATCGCAAATTGTTGCAAATTAGAAGTTTGAAAGTTTAAAGATTTCAAAGTTTGACAACAAATTGATTTTTATTGATATCGGGGTCGAAATATGATTTTGAAAATTTGAATAGTTCTGTTATGTCATTTATGACTCGTATACAAAATTTGAGGTCAAGCATACTTGATTTGATAGGTTTCGGCTTCGAACGTGGAATTGAAATTTCTTAGTTTTCATTAAGCTAGAATTTGGTTGTGATTGATGCTTCTAGCGTTGTTTGATATGATTTGAGACCCCGAGTAGGTTTGTATGATGTTTTAGGACTTGTTGGTACATTTAGTTGAAGTCCCGAAGGCCTCGGGTGAGTTTCAGATGGTTATCGGATCAAAATTTGGACTTGGATTTACTAAAATCTGGTGTTCTGGTTTCCTTCTATGCGATCGAGTGGCAAGTTCCGCGATCGCATAGTGGTGACCACGATTGCGAAGCAGTTGGTCAGCAGTGCTATGCAAACGTGTGGTCTAGGTGTCATGACCCTAAACCCAGACCCGGTCGTGATGGCGCCTCTCGTGAAGACAAGGCCAGCTGACACAACACCCAATTCATTTTAAACAATTAAAATAGCACAATTTAAGTCATTATCATGATTAAATCCCCAAAAAATAGTGAAATAGTACAATTTGCTGAACAAACACAGCGCCCGACATCGGAGTGTCACTAGTCATGGGCATCTAACATAAGTATACAATTCTAAAAGAGCATATACAGTATATTACAGAACTAGAAATAGAAAGTAAGATAGGAGGGAGAAACACTAGGTTGCGAACGCCGAGCAACTACCTAGTGGGCTCCAAATGGCCTGCTGGGAGCAATGAACCCTCACTGGCGGGATCTGAAGCTCCTAAATCTGCACACAGGATGCATGGAGTAAAGTGAGTACTCCAACTTAGTGAGTAATAACAATAAATGAACACTGAGCGATAAGAAATCACGTAAAAACACAACGACATGCTATAAAGAGGCAGTGTAAACCAATAAAAGTCAATGAAATAGTAAAATCTTATAAACACACCTTAGTTTAGAATAAGATTCTTTAAAACACCTTTTTAACAGTTAAACAAGTAAATGAAAGGCAGCTAGAAAAGATAAACACATAAAATCCGCCCCGCGAGAACAATGTCAACAAAATCAGCCCCTCGGGCAATAACATGGAACAACACCAGCCCCTCGGGCTATATCTCATATAACAATGGGTACCTGCGCTCACTGGGGGTGTAAAGACTCTAGGAGGGGCCTCTTACGGCCCAAGGGCAATATCAAGCCATCTCGTGGCATAATCAAGAAGCTCTCGGACTCATATCAAGCCACCTTGCGGCGTACAACTCAGTCCCTCGACCTCATAATCATAATTAGTACAACACTGCTGCGGCGTGCAGCCCGATCCCATAATAATCCTCACAACACAAGCCCTCGGCCCTACTTAGTCAAAAATCTCTAAAACCACTCGGGCACAGTAAAACATTATGCTCAGCCCAAAATATCATTTAAAGTATGAAAACAGAGTAAACATGGTTTAGTTATGAAAATAGTAGAATATAGCATGACTGAGTACAGATATAAAAATCAAAACAGTGAGGAAATAGTAGTAAAAATCCCCTAAGGGTCCAAAACAGTTGGTTGGAGGCCTAAATATGGCATTCAGCCCAAAACATGATGATAGCAAAAAGTTTTCAATCAATTACGCGGTAAAACAGTTATTCGGGATGGACTAAGTCACAATCCCCAACGGTGCACGACCCCACGCTCGTCATCTACCATGTACGTCACCTCAATATAGCACAACGATATGAAATTCGGATTTTCATACCCTCAGGACAATATTTAAAATCATTATTCGCCTTTATCCGGTCCAAACTCTAGCCCGCGATGCCCTTGCCTCTTGAATCGGCCTCCGGATGCTCCAAATCTAACCAAAATCAATGCAAAATCATGAAAATATGTTAAGGGGACAAAGCCCACTCAAAAGCAATCAAATTACATCACAAATCCCGAAATTGACCAAACTCGACCCCCGGGCCCACGTCTCGGATTTCGATAAAAATTACATCATTAGACTGCTTATCACCCCCCGAGTTTATTCATTACGAAATAACCAAAATCCAACCATAAAGGATCCCTCAAATCCCTAATTTTTGGTCTCCAATTACAAGCCCTAGTTCTTAATATTAGGCTTAAATTCCATAATTACTTAGGTAGAAAACACTTTAGGATTGAGTATTAAGTCCATAAATCTTACCTCCTAGTGTTCCCCCTTGAATCCTTCTTCAATCATCTTCAAAAACTTCAAAATTGCCCCAAAATGGAGGAGCTTATGCTCAAAATCGCGAAAAATGAGCTTTGAAAACATTCTGCCTAGGCATTCAAATCCTTCTTCGTGAACGCGGTCAAAGCCTCACGTTCGCGAAGCACAACCTGACGTTGACCACATCTTCCTCTTACATGAACGCGATGCCTCAACACTCAACCCTTCGCGAATGCGGCATCACCCACGCGAACACGATGACCAACGAGCTCAACCCTTCACAATCGCGGGACCTCCTTCGCGAATGCGAAGGCCAATTTCACAACCTCCCAGCCTAACCCTTTGCGAACGCGAGGGCCTACTAGCGAACGCGAAGGCCAAATATCTTCAACACCCAACAGTAGATTTCTGCAATTTTTCACAACATGAAATGCTCTGTTTAACTACTCAAAACTCACCCGAGGCCCTCGGGACCTCAACCAAACATGCCAACATATCCCATAATATCATTCAAACTTGTTCCAACTTTCAGAAAGCTCAAAACACCAAATTCACATATGATTCAAGCTTAAGAATTCCAAATTCTTCTAAATTCCACTTTCGATCAAAAAGTCTATCAAACCATGTCCGAATGACCTGAATTTTTGCACACACATCCCAAATGACACAATGGACCTACAGTAACTTCCAGAATTCCATTCCGACCCCTATATCAAAATCTCACCTATCAACCGAAAAATACCAAAATTCCAATTTTGCCAATTCAAGCCTAAATCTACTCTGGACCTCCAAAACACATTCCGATCACGCTCCTAAGTCTCAAATCACCTCCCAAAGTTGTCTGAACCATCGGAACTCACATCCGAGCCATTTAACACATAAGTCAACATCCGATTGACTTTTCCAACTTTAGCTTCCTCAGCAGAGACTAAGTGTCTCAAACCTTACCAACACCTCTCCAAACGCGAGCCAACTAACCTGGTAACACAAAATACAATTGAACAAGGCAATAAGAAGCAAAAATGGGGAAAAAGGAGAGGTAACTCATGAAATGACCGGTCGGGTCGTTATATCCTCCCTCTCTTAAACAAACATTCGCCCACGAACGAGTCAAGAAACATACCTGAAGCCTCAAACAGGTGAGGATATCTGCTCTGCATCTCCCGCTTGGTCTCCCAGGTAGCCTCCTCCACGGTCCGACCTCTCCACTGCACCTTCACTGAAGCTATATCCTTAGACCTCAACTTTCGACCTTTATGCTCCAAAATAGCTACTGACTCCACATCATAAGTCAAATCATCATCTAACTGAACCGTGGTAAAATCCAGAACATGATACAGATCCCTAATATATTTCCACAGCATAGAAACATGAAATACCGAATGCAGACTCGACATGTTGGGTGGAAAAGCAAGCTCATAAGCCACCTCCCCAATCCTCCGAAGCACCTAAAAAAGCCCAATGAACTGAGGACTCAATTTACCCTTCTTTCCAAATCTCATAACACCCTTCATGGGTGAAACCTTCAATAGAACCTTTTCACCAACCATGTAGGACATATCCCGAACCTTCCTGTCAATATAACTCTTTTGTCTCGACTGTGTTGTACAAAGTCTCTCCTGAATTACCTTCACCTTTTCTAAAGCATCCTTCACCAAGTCTATCCCCTATAGCCTAGCCTCACCCGGCTCAAACCAACCAACTGGCGATCTACACTGCCTCCCATACAAAGATTCATATGGAGCCATCTGAATACTCGACTGGTAGCTGTTGTTATAAACAAACTTCGCGAGCTGTAGAAACTAATCCCATGACCCTCCAAAATCAATGACACAAGCACGCAACATGTCCTCCAATATATGAATAGTGCGCTCAGACTGCCCGTCCGTCTGAGGGTGAAAAGTTGTGCTCAACTCAACCTGAGTACGCAACTCTCGCTGCATAGACCTCCAAAACTGCAGAGTAAACTAAGTGTCCCTATCTGAAATGATGGAAACTAGGACACCATACAAACGAACAATCTCCTGGATATAGATCTCTTCCAACCACTCTAAAGAATAGATAGTACACACAGGAATGAAGTGTGTGGACTTGGTCAGCCGATTCACAATCACCCAAATAACATCGAACTTCTTCAAAGTCCATGGGAGCTCAACTAAAAAGTCCATGGTGATCCGCTCCTACTTCCACTCTTGAATATCCATTTGCTGAAGCAAGCCACCCGCTCTCTGATGCTTATATTTCACCTGCTGACAATTGAGACACCGAGCTACAAATCCCAAAATGTCCTTCTTCATTCTCCTCCACCAATAATGATGTCTCAGATCCTGATACATATTCGCGGCACCCGGATGAATGGAATACCGCGATCTATGGGCCTCCTCCAAAATCAACTCCCGAAACCCATCTACATTGGGCACACATATCCGCCCCTACATCCTCAACACCCCATCATTACCAATAGTCACATCTCTGGCATCATCGTGCTGAACTCTGTCCTTAAGGACAAGCAAATGAGGATCATCGTACTGGTGCTCTCTGATGCAATCATATAAGGAAGACCGAGAAATCACACAAGCCAATACGCGATTGGGCTATGAAATATCTAACCTCACAAACAGATTGGCCAAGTCCTGAACATCAACTGCAAGAGGTCTCTCCCCAAACCCCATACTCACTACCTTCCTACTCAAGGCATTGACCTTTCCCAGATGGTACAATATAGTAATATCATAATCCTTTAGCAAGTCCAACCATCTCCGTTGCCTCAAATTGAGATCCTTCTGCTTGAACAAGTGTTGGAGGTTACGATGATAAGTAAACACCTCACAAGACACACCATACAAATAATGCCTCCAAATCTTCAACGTGTAAACAATGGCAGCCAACTCCAAATCATGAACATGGTAGTTCTTCTCAACCGGAGAGAAGCATAAGCAATAACTCTACCCTTCTACATCAACACACACCCAATACCAACTCTCGAAGCATCAAAATACGCGGTATATGAATCTGAAGCTGATGGCAAAACTAACAACGAAGTTGTGGTCAAGGTAGTCTTGAGCTTCTAAAAGCTCTCCTCACACTCATCCGACCACCTGAATAGAGCACCCTTTTGAGTCAACTTGGTTAAGGGCGATGCGTTAGATGAGAATCCCTGAACAAACCGACGATAATAACCTGCCAAACCAAGAAAGCTGCAAATCTCTGTAGCTGAGGACGGTCTAGGCCAACTTTGAACTGCCTCTATCTTCTTTGGATCAACTTGAATACCCTCACTAGACACCACATGCCCCAAGAAAGCTACTGAACTAAGCCAAAACTCACACTTAGAAAACTTTGCATAAAGCTTCTCCTCTCTCAATCTCTGCAACACCACTGTCAAATGCTTTGCATGCTCCTCCTGACTATGCGAGTATACAAGAATATCATCAATGAAGACTATGACAAATGAGTCGAGATAAGGCCGAAACACGATGTTCATCAAATGCATGAACGCTGCTGGGGCATTGGTCATCCCAAAAGACATCACCAAGAACTCATAATGACCATATCGGTTTCTAAAAGTCGTCATAAGAATATTCGAGTCCCTGATCTTCAACTGGTGATAACCTGAACAGAGGTCAATCTTGGAGAACACTCTCGCTCCTTGAAGATGGTCGAATAAATCATCAATGATACTTGTTCTTAACTGTTACTTTGTTCAACTGCCTATAATTGATCCACATCCTCATAGTGCCATCCTTCTTCTTCACGAATAGAACCGCCACACCCCAAGGCGACACACTAGGCCGAATGATCCCCTTATCAAGGAGTTCCTGAAGCTGCTCCTTTAACTCCTTAAGCTCCGCTAGTGGAATAGAGATGGGTTGAGTTCCCGGTAACAGATCAATACCAAAATCAATATCCATGTTCGGTGGCATGCCCGACAGGTCTACCGGAAACACATAGGGAAAATCACTCACAATTGGAACAAAATCAATACTGGGAGTCTCTGCACCGATATCCCTCACAAAGGCTAAATACGAAAGACAACCCTTCCCAACCATATGCTGGGCCTTCAAGAATGAAATTACCCTACTGGGAACATAATCAGTCGAATCTCGCCACTCAATCCACGGCACACCCGGTATAGCCAATGTCACTATCTTAGAATGACAGTCCAAAATAGCATGACACGGAGATAGCCAATCCATTCCCAATATAACATCGAAGTCTACCATACATAACAACAACAGATCCACTTGGGTCTCAGACCCCCAATAGTCACCACACATGACCGGTACACACGGTCCACCATAACAGTATCGCCCACTGGAGTAGATACATGAACAAGTGAAACAAGAGACTCACGGGGCATATCCAAATAACGAGCAAAGTATTATGACACATAAGAATAAGTGGAGACGGGATCAAATAATACGGAGGCATCTCTGTGGTAGACTGAGACAATCCCTGTGATCACGGTGTCTAAAACAATAGCATCGAGTCTAGTTGGAAGGGCGTAGAAATGGGCCTGACCGCCACCTAATCAAGCACCCCCTCTAAGGCGGCCCCTAGATGACTAACGTCTACCCCTAGTTGGCTAGGTGGGTGGTGGTGAAGTAACTGGCGCTAAAGCTAATGGCTGACTCCTCTGCTGAGATGAACCCCCAAGATGACGAGGACACTGCCTCCACATATGACCCATCTCTCCACACTCATAGCAACTCCCGGGTGCTGGAGACGGGGACTGAAGGGATCCCCTAGTACCGGAATGACTAGCAGATGCACCTGGCATAGAAGAGCCTTGAATTGATGGAGCACGGGACGAACTCTGAGCTGGAAGAGCACTAAGTGATGACTGGCCCAGATGAGAACTATGAGAACCATGACCCGATGACGCCCCACAATACCCTAGGTGAGTTGGTTGAGCATGCCTGAATGGACAGCCTTTGTCGTGCTGAAATCGACCTCTCGAAGGAGCACCACCATAACTACCAGACCCTCGAGGCCTCTTGGCCTCCCTCTCCCCTCGCTCCTGGTGATGAACTGACTAAATCTCACGAGCAATGTCAACAACCTCCTCAAAAGTAGCACCATACACCCTCTCCCTGGTCATGAGAATATGAAGCTGATATGTGAGGCCATCAGCAAACCTCCTAATCCTCTCTCAATTTGTCGGAACCAACCAAATAGCATGACGATATAACTCTGAGAACCTCATCTCATACTGCATCACAGTCATCTCTCGCAATGCAACCACTTGAACGTCCTGCGCAACACCTTTCTACGAGACTACAACACATACTTTTCCAAAAAGAGAACGGAGAACTACTAGCAGTTAAGGGGTGCTAAACTAACAGGCCTACGCCTCTCATAAGCCTCCCACCAAGTGAAGGCGCCTCCACAAAACTGAAAAGTAGTGAAAGCGACCCTGCTGGTCTCTAGAATACCTGCAGTGCGAAGAATCCTCTAACCCTTATCCAAGAAACCCTGGGCATCCTCGCTCTCTGCACCACTAAAAGTTAGAGGCTGAAGTCTACAAAACCTCCCCAACATGTGCTACCCTCCTCTGGCATGGCAGGAGCTACAAGGTCTTGAGCAGCTGCAACCGGCTGGGCTGGAAGTGCCTCCGGTGTCTGAAGTCCCTAAACGACCTGCTCAGGTTTGCGAGCGGCGAGAGTCTGAGTGCCTCCCCCGACCTGAGAAGTAGTTGCGGCTGTAGTAACTAAGGCGGCCTAAGCTAGACCAGTGCATACTGATAGAATCTGAGCAAGGGCCTCCTGAAGACCCAGAATCACAATAGGCACAACTGGTGCCCGAGCTAGTGTTGGTGGAGCGTCCACAACCGGGACTTGATCCTGAACTGGGGCGGTTGGTGGATCTGCAGGTGCTGCCCTAATTATGGTGTGGGCTACACCTTTGCACCTGCCTCGGCCTCTAGTGGCCATAGGTGGTGGTACTAGTGGTCGTCCATCCTGATCGGTAGCGCGTGTCCTCACCATCTGTGAGAGAATAAAATAACAGAAGTTTAGGACTCGGATCAACATATTCGCACGACAAGAATTTCAAGAATATGAAGTTTTTCCTAAAGGTTCTATAGCCTCTCGAGGATAAATATAGATGTATCCGTACCGATCCGCGAGACTCTACTAAACCTGCTCATGACTCGAGAGACCTGTATAACCTAGGTTCTGATACTAACTTGTCACGACCAAAACCCAGACCCGGTCGTGATGGCGCCTCTCTTGATGACAAGGCCAGTCGACACAACATCCAATTCATTTTAAACAATTAAAATAGCACAATTTAAGTCATTAGCAAGATTAAATTCCATAAAGAAATAGTGAAAAGTAAAATTTGCGGAACTAACATAGCTCGACATCGGGATGTCACCATTCATGAGCATCTAACATAAGTCTACATGTCTGAAAGAGCTTATACAGTCTATTATAGAACTACAAACAGCAGTAAGATAGGAGGGAGAAACATTGGGCTGTGAACGCAGAGCAGCTAACTAGTGGACTCCGAATAGCCTGTTGGGAGCAATCAACCCTCACTGGCGGGACCTGAAGCTCCTGAATCTGCATACAGGGTGCAGGGAGTAAAGTGAGTACTCCAACTCAGTGAGTAATAACAATAAATGAAGACTGAGCAATGAGAAATCACGTAAAAATACAACGACATGCTACAAAGAGGCAGTGTAAAAACCAATAAAAGTCAATAAAACAGTGAAATCTTTTAAAGACACCTTAGTTCAAAATAAGCTTCTTTAAAATAGCTTTTTAACAGTTAAACAAGTAAATGAAAGGCAGTTAGAAAAGATAAACACATAAAATCCACCCCTCGGGCACAATGTCAACAGAATCATTCCCTCGTGCAATAACATAGAAAAACACCAGCCCTTCGGGCTATATCTCATACCACAATGGGTACACGGGCTCACTGCGGATGTACAGACTCCAGGAGGGGCCCCTTTATGTCCCAAGCGCAATATCAAGCCATCTCGTGGCATAATTAAGAGGCTTTCGGCCTCATATCAAGCCACCTTATTGCATACAACTCAGGCCCTCGGCCGCATAATCATAATCAGCACAACATTGTTGCGGCGTGCAGCCCGATCCCATTATAATCCTCACAACATAGGCCCTCGGCCCTACTTAATCAAAAATCTCTAAAAGCGACTCAGGCACTGTAAAACATGATACTCAGCCCAAAATGTCATTTAAAGTATGAAAACAAAGTAAACATGGTTGAGTTATGAAAACAGTAGAATATAGCATGACTGAGTACAGATATAAAAATCAAAATAGTGACGAAATAATAGTAAAAATCCCCTAAGAGTCCAAAACAATTGGCACGAGGCCCAAATATGACATTTAGCCCAAACATGATGATAGCAAACAGTTTTCAATCAATTACGTGGTAAAACAGTTATTCGGGATGGACTAAGTCACAATCCCCAACGGTGCACGATCCCACGCTCATCATCTAGCGTGTGCGTCACCTCAATATAGCACAACAATATGAAATCCGGGGTTTCATACCCTCAGGACAACATTTAAAATCGTTACTCAACTCTATCCGATACAAATTCTAGCCCGCGATGCCCTTGCCTCTCGAATTAGCCTCCGAATGCTCCAAATCTAACCAAAACAGTGTAAAACAATCAAAATATGCTAAGGAAACAAATCCCACTCGAAAGAAATCAAATTACATCACAAACCCCGAAATTGGCCAAAACCGACCCTCGGGCCCACTTCTCGGATTCCGATAAAAATTATATCAATAGACTCTTTATCACTCACTGAGTTCATTCATATCAAAATCACAAAAATCCAACCACAAATGATCCCCCAAATCCCTAATTTTAGATCTCCAATTACAAGCCCTAGTTCTTCTATTAGGCTTAAATTCCATGATTAATTAGATAGAAAATACATTAGGATTGAGTATTAAGTCCATAAATCTTACCTCCAAGTGTTCCCCCTAGAATCCCTCTTCAATCCTCTTAAAAAAGCTTCAAAATCGCCCAAAATGAAGGAAATTATGCGCAAAATCGCAAAAATGAGCTTTTAAAACATTCTGCATAGGCATTCAAATCCTTCTTCGCGAACGCGGTCAAAGCCTCGCGTTCGTGAAGCACAACATGATGTTGACCAAATCTTCCTCTCACGCGAATGTGACGACAGGCTCGCAAACACGATGCCTCAGCACTCAACCATTCGCGGACGCGGCATCACCCTCGCGAACGCAATGACCAACGAGCTCAACCCTTCGCGATTGCGGGGCCTCCTTTTCGAACGTGAAGGCTAATTTCACAGCCTCCCAGCCTAACCCTTCGCGAACACGAGGTCCTACTCACGAACGCGAAGGCCAAATGTCTGCAACACCCAACAACAGATTTGTATAATTTTTCACAACTTGAAATGGTCCGTTTAACCACCCGAAACTCACCCGAGGCCCTCGGGACCTCAACCAAATATGCCAACATATCCCATAACATCATTAAAACTTTTTCCAACCTTCATAATGCTCAAAACAACTCAAACCACCAAATTCTCATTAGATTCAAGCCTAAGAATTCCAAATTCTTCTAAATTCTGCTTTCGATCAAAAAGTATATCAAACCACGTCAGAATGACCTAAAATTTTTCACACGCATCTCAAATGACACAACGGACCAACTGCAACTTCCGAAATTCAATTCTGACCCCTATATCAAAATCTCACCTATCAACCGGAAAATGCCAAAATTCCAATTTCGCCAATTCAATCCTAAATCTATTCCGGACCTCCAAAACACATTCCGATCACGCTCACAAGTCCCAAATCACCTCCCAAATATATCAAAACCCTCTGAACTCACATCCGAGTCCTTTAACACATAATTCAACATCCGATTGACTTTTCCAACTTAAGCTTCCTCAACAGAGACTAAGTGTCTCAGACCTTACCAAAACCTCTCCGAACTCGAGCCAACTAACCCGGTAACACAAAATGCAGTTGAACAAGGCAATAAAAAGTATGAATGGGGGAAACAGAGTGGTAACTCATGAAATGACCGGCCGGATCGTTACACTAGGCCGTGTTCGCGAAGGCAAAAAGAGGGAGCTGGGAAGTTCATGCGTTGTGCTATGCGATCGCATGTGGATGTCCTCGATCGTGTAGGGTTGAAGAAGCTGTGCTTCATGATCGCATGAGGGATTTTGCTATATATGGCTAAAATCGGAGAGTCCGATTTTGTGATCAATATGGCATTTTACAGCCCGTCTTCAGAAGCCTCCAAGCGTAGCTCGAGGTTTTACCCTGAGGGTTCCCAATGCTCAACCTTGGGGTAGTGAAAATAGGTGGCTATCCTAGACAAGCGGGAAATTCCCAAAAGGCACATGGTTAAAGCTAACCAGGTCCACAA
Organism: Nicotiana tabacum; assembly: GCF_000715075.1. Taxonomy (NCBI): domain Eukaryota; kingdom Viridiplantae; phylum Streptophyta; class Magnoliopsida; order Solanales; family Solanaceae; genus Nicotiana; species Nicotiana tabacum. Next base: position 57,575,952 of record NC_134082.1, on the reverse strand, counting down.
GAATAGTACAAGTCCGTACCGCGACATTAAATGGTTGTACCAGCTGTTTATCTTTATAATAAATGCATATGTACTATGTTGGGATTCTCCCTCATATATAAAGGGTACCCTTGCCATTTATTGCCCACATGATATTCAATTCAAGAACAAGAACATTCTCTGCTCCATAACTTAAACTCTGTTGTCATTCCTTTGATTTATTGCTTATATTTATTATGTTTTATTGATTGTTCTTCATTTATTATTCATCATTGATTATAAAGAGCCATTATTGAGGCCCTTGAAACTATTTGTCCTTCATCGATCGTCCCCGGTCGAGCTCATTAGCTCAAGACCCAGCTTAGGCCAGCTCGAGACCCCGATTCGCGGTCATTCGGTTTGCATAGCATATTACTTTAAAGCTCTTATCTCTTTTTCTTAACTCACACTTAGCATCCATTGCCTAACGACTAGCATAAAAATAAATCACATATTTTTAGAACCACAAAATTAAATATATTTGTAATTACCATTTTAAGGTAAACAATTGCGTAAGGTAAAATTTTCGCCGGGGAAAATTGTTCTTCGCGATCGCATGACTTTGTCCTCGATCGCATAGAAGATATGACTGGATAGAAAAGTTTAAGTTCTGAATATGGGACTTCTCCCATTATCTATTTTTAGTGATTTGGAGCTCGGGGAGAGGCGATTTTCGGGAGATTTTCGAGGAAAACATCGGGGTAAGTATTCTTAACTTACTTTTGGCTAAAGTACCTGAATCCATTGTTGTTTTTATCCCTAAATTAGTGAATTGGTTTGAAAATGGTAGAAATTTTCACAGACTTTGATTGAATATTTGAGGGTCGAGTTGATATCAGAATTTGGTAATATTTATATGGTTGGACTTGTAGTTGGATGAGCGTTTATATTTTATAACTTTTGTTGGGTTCCGAGACATGGGCCCCACGGTACATGTTTGAGTTGAATTTCTGATTTGAATTGGAAAATTTAATATTTTCATATAGAATTGATTTATGTAATTTGTGTTGACTGTACCGAATTGATTGTGGCTAGATTTGAAGCATTTAGCACAAATTCATGCGGCAAAGGTTTATTGGAATCTTAAATTTTATTCTGAAGTGAGGTAAGTGTTGTGGTCAAGCTTGAGTTGAGGGAATATAACTTGTTTGTCTATTTGCTACATGATTTAAATGTGCGGGTACAACATATATGTGAGGTGACGAGTACTTATGTGTTGTGGTTGAGTCAAAGCATGCGGGTGGAATTTGTTCTTTGTGAATAATTGCCTATTTAGTTAAGATATTCCTGCTTAAGTTATTAAAATTTATTTGAACATTATTCATGAAATTATTCGTAACTTAATTATTGTTGAATATTTTGGAAGGTCAGGTCGGTATTCTGGAATTTATTTGATTGATGAGTATAAATCCCCGCATTTAAAATACTCTTCCGAAATTATATTATAATTTCCACGGTAAGGAAGAGTATAAAAGCACGAAGGGTGATGTCGTGTCATTCATATTATTTATATTATCATTGTCATGGAGAGGAAGAGTGTTAAAGCATGAACGGTTATGTCGTACAATTTTCACATTATTATTTAATGATTATAAAATGAGGAAGAGAGAGTTAAAGGATGACGGGTGATGTCGTGCCATTTAAATTATTTATTCATGAGTTAAAGCATGAAAGGTGATGTCGTGCCATTCATATTATTTATTTGTCATTTCATGGGAATGATGAGAGTAAAAGCACGAAGGGTGATATCGTGCCATTTTTGTATTTCAGCTACCTATTTTTATTGTTGATGAATTATTTCGTTGTTACATGAAACTTCTCCTACTAAAATTATTATACTATTCCTCTTCACATGTTCCCTCCCAAATTTGTAAATTTGTTAATTATTGTGTTCATTATATTGCTTCATATAGGTATATACTTGCACAAGTTGTTTACATATGTGTCTTGTCATAGCCTCACCACTACTTTGTCGAGGTTAGGCTCGACACTTACGAAGTACATAGGGCCGGTTGTACTCATACTAGACTTTGTTTTGCTTGTGCAGATTTTAGAGTTGGTCTTAGAGGCGTACTATAGACTTGCTCGGATACAACTACTTAGAGTAGACCTGCACAGCGTCTGCAGTTTTAAAGTCCCCTTCTACTTTATCTTAGCTGTGTAATTTCTTTTAGACAACTTTACTTTTATTCAAACCTTTATTTAAATTATTCTAGTAGCTCGTGCACTTGTGACACCAAATTCGGGGATGTATTTGGATGATTCGGTTGTTATGGTCTTCCGCACTTTATTTCAGTAATTGATATCCGTTAAATTTGATTTGTTTAAAAATGGTTAAGATTATTCTAACATTGGTTTGCCTAGCAAGTGAAATGTTAGGTTCCATCACGGTCTCGAAGGTGGGAATTTCGGCTCATGATAAGTTGGTATCAGAGCACTAGGTTATCTAGGTCTCATGAGTCACGAGCAAGCTTAGTATAGTCTGAAGGATCGGTACAGAGATTTTTGTACTTATCTTCCTGAGGCTATGAAGTTTAGGAATAATATTACTTCTTTCTTATTCCCTCGTGCGATTTCTTACTATCATCGATAATTGAACCATTTTAGTCTTGCTCTTTCGTAGATGACGAGAACACATTCTACATCTACTGTCGAACAGGAGCCAGAGCCCCCAATGTCAACTATGACAAGGGGCAGAGACTGAAGCCGAGGTCGCACCAGGGGTCGAGGTAGAGGCAGAGGCAGAGCTTAGTCTAGAGCTCGAGCAGCAACACCTGTTGTAGAACCTCATGCGGATTTGGAAGTGAAGGTTCCAGCTTAGATTGTACTTGTTGAACCAGTTAAGGTCCCGGAAGGATTCATCGCTACTCTAGTGCTTTAGGACGCTCTAGTCCATTTGGTGAGCCTTATGGAGGGTAGCCCAGAATGGTACATTTCCAGTGGCACCAGTCATTTCACAGGCAGGGGAGCGGCACAAACTCCTACTACTCCCACTCCGGAGTAGAAGGCTCCCTAGTATCAAGCTCCAGCAGCCCCGCCAGTTGGGGTAATTCAGCCGATAGTTGTGGCACAGGTCGGTGATTGGCCCGCCATGTCTTCAGAGGCTGTGTTGAGATTGGACAAGTTTATTAAGCTCTTTCTAGTTCACTTCAATGGTGCACCTTCTGAAGACCCACAGGATTATCTTGACCGTTGTCATGAGGTGCTTCGAAACATGGGTATAGTTGAGACCAATGGGGTAGATTTTGCTGTGTTTCTGATGAACGGTTCAGTCAAGAGGTGGTGGAGATATTATATGTTGACCAGACCAGCTGGGTTGCCTGCACTTACCTAGGATGAGTTCTTCCAGCTATTTCTAGAAAAGTGCATCCCTATAGCTTTGAGGGAGGATTACCACATGTAGTTTGAGTGTCTCCGGAAGAGTAGTATGTCTGTTACTCAATAGGAGACTCGTTTTGTGGATCTACCATGTCGTGCTACTATCTTGCTCCCTACTTAGATGGAGAGAGCGAGGAAATCCATTGAAGGACTCACTTACTTTATCATACTTCAGATGGACAAGGAGACCGAGAGTGATATTTCCTTTCAGGCGTCTGCAAATGTTGCTAGACGGGTAGAGATGGTTCTTGCTCAGGAAAGGGGACAGGTGTCTAATAAGAGACCTCGTTAGTTCAGTGGGTTCAGTGGTGCCTCGTTTGGAGGTAGGTGTAAATTTGGTCGAGGCCACCCTCCCAATCCGTTTCAGTCATCACTATAGGCATCCCATGGTGCTTTACGTAGTTGTGGTCCTATTGCTTCTCATCCTGACCAGTTGGCTTACAGTTCACCACCAGCTCTTATTAGTGCACCTTCAATCCAGAGTTATCAGGGTGGTTATCCAGGCTGACATGGCCAATTTTAGGTTAGCAGTCACAACTGCTGAGGGCTTGTTATGCTTGTGGGGATCTTAGGCATGTTGCTAGATTTTACCCCAGGTCTCAGGGGAGGATGTAGAAGCGGGTTTCTCGTTCTATGATTTTTGCTCCAGCTGTTCCGCCACCCGCACAGCCAGCTGGGGGCAGGGGTCAGATAGCTAGAGGTGGAGGTTAGGTCGTTAGAGGTGGATGCCAACCAGTTAGATGTCGTCCCAAAGATGTAGCTTAAAGGGTGGGGCCCAACCCTGATTTTATGCTTTTCCAGCTGGGCCAGAGGCCGAGTCGCTTGATGTTGTGATCACAAGTATTGTTCCAGTTTGCCATAGAGATGCTTCAGTTCTATTTGATCCAGGATCTACCTATTCCTATGTGTTCTACTATTTTTCTTCTTATTTTTTTATGCCTCGTGATTCTATGAGTGCTTTTGTGTGTGTTCCATACCGTGGGATATTCTATTGTGGTAGATAATGTCTATCATTCGTGTGTGGTTCCTATTGAGAGTCTTGAGACAAGCATAGATCTTCTACTTCTTGATATGGTAGATTTTGATGTCATCTTGGGTATAGATTGGTTGTCACCTTATCATGATATATTGGATTGTCACGCCAAAATAGCGACCTTAACCATGTTTGGGTTGCCTCGGTTAGAGTGGAAGGGAAATCCTAGCCATTCGACCAGCAGGGTTATCTATTATATGAAGGCTCGGCGTATGGTCGAGAAGGGATGTCTAGCCTATTTGGTTTATATTCGTGATCCCAGTGCAAATGTTGCTTCTATGGAATCAATCTCAGTTATTCGTAAATTTCTAGAGGTATTTCCTGTAGATCTTCCGGGGATGCCACCTAGTAGAGATATTGACTTCTGTATTGATTTAGCTCTGGGTACTCAGCCCATTTCTGTTCCACCATACTTTATGGCCCCGTCGGAGTTACAAGAATTGAAGGAACAGTTGCAAGACTTACTTTATCAGGGATTCATTAGACCTGGTGTCTAGCTTTGGGGTGCACCGGTATTATTTGTAAAGAAGAAAGATGGCTCTATGCGAATTTGTATAGATTATCGGCAGTTGAACAAGGTCACAATCAAAAACAAATATTCATTGCCAAGATTTGATGATTTATTTCATCAACTTCAGGATGCAAGGTGTTCTCAAAGATTGACTTGAGGTCTGGTTATCATCAGTTAAATATTAGGGCATCCGATGTCCCTAAGAGAACTTTTCGGTTCTGGTATGGGCATTATGAATTCCTAGTAATGTTATTCAGGTTTACCAATGCCCCAGCAATATTTATGGATTTGATGAATCAGGTGTCCAATCCCTATATGGATTCATTTGTGGTTGTATTCATTGATGACATTTTGATTTACTCTAGCAGTCAAGAGAAGCATGAACATCATCATCGGATTGTGCTTCAGACTTTGAAGAATAGTCAGTTATGTGCCAAATTTTCAAAATTTGAGTTTTGGTTAAACGAAGTTATCTTTTTAGGCATGTTGTATCGCCAGAAGGCATAAAGGTGGATCCTAAGAAGATTGAGGCAATTCAAAACTGGCCTAGAACTATTTTAGCTACAGAGATCCGGAGTTTCCTAGGTTTGAAAACCTATTACTACCGGTTCGTGGAGGAGTTTTCATCTATAGCAGCCCATTGACCAGATTGACCCAGAAAGGTGCTCCATTCAGATGGTTAGGCGAGTGTGAGTTGAGCTTTTAGAAGCTCAAGACTGCTTTAACTACGGCGCCAGTATTACTATTTCCCACAGGTTTAGGATCTTATAAGGTGTATTGTGATGCCTCTCGTTTTGGGATTGGTACAGTATTAATGCAAAATGGCAGGGTGAATGCTTATGCATCGTGGTAGTTGAAAGTTTATGAGAAGAATTATCTTGTTCATGACTTAGAATTGGAAGCCATTGTTTGTGCGCTGATGATTTGGAGACACTACCTTTATGGCATGTCGTGTGAGGTATTGATAGATCATTGGAGTTTACATTATTTATGCAAACAAAAAGATCTCAATTTGAGGAAGAGAAGATGGTTGGAGCTATTGAAATATTATGATATCACCATTTGGTATCACCCTGGAAAGGCCAATGTGATGGTTTATGCTTTAATTAGAAAGGCTGTGAGTATGAGCAGCCTTGCGTATATTCTAGTTGGTGAGAGTCTGCTAGCTGCAGATGATTAGACTTTGGCCAATCAGTTCGTGAGGTTAGATGTTTCAGAGCCTATTCGGATTCTAGCTTGTATAGTTGCTCGGTCTTTTTTATATGAGCGCATTAGAGAGTGATAGAATGATGATCCTCATTTTCTTGTCCTTAAGGACACGGTGCGGCACGGTGGTGCCAAGCAGGTTGTTGGAGAAGATTATGGATTTTTGCAGATGCAGAGTCGTATTTGTGTTACTAATGTGGATGGGCTTCTTGAATTAATTCTTGAAGAGGCCCACAGTTCACGGTATTCATTTCATCTGGGTACCGCCAAAATGTATCAAGATTTGCAGCAATATTATTGGTGGAGGAGAATGAAAATGGACATAATTTCATATGTAGCTCGATGCCTGAATTGTCAACAGGTTAAGTTTGCGCATCAGAGACCCAGTAGTTTGCATCAGAAGTCAAAAATTCCTGAGAGGATGTGGGAGCGTATCACGGTGGATTTTGTTGTTGGACTCCCACAGACTCAGAGAAAGTTTGACGCAGTATGGGTCATTATCAATAGGTTGACCAAGTCAACATATTTCATTCTAGTGTCAGTTACCTATTCTTCAGAGCGGTTAGCCGAGATTTACATCTGCGAGATTGTCCGTCTTCACGGTGTGCCGGTGTCTATTATTTTAGATTGAGGTACGCAGTTCACCTCGCACTTTTGGAGGGCTATAAAATGTAAGTTTGGCACACGAGTTGAGTTGAGTACAACATTTTGTCCCAGACAGACGGACATTTTGAGCGAACTATTCAAATATTGGACGATATGCTCTGTGCTTGTGTTATAGATTTCAGGGGTTCTTGGGATCAGTTCTTGCCAATTGTGTGGCTTGCCTATAATAATAGCTACCAATCGAGTATTCAAGTGGCTCCATATGAAACATTATACGGGAGGAGATGTCATTCGGCAGTTGGCTGGTTTGAACTGGAAGAGGCTCGGCTGTTGGGTACTAATTTGGTACTGAATGCACTGGACAAGGCCATTATTATTTAAGATCGGCTTCGTACAGTTCATTCTAGACAAAAGAGTTATGTTGATCATAAATTCGTGACGTTGCATTCATGGCAGGAGAAAGATCATTACTCCGGGTTTCACCTATGAAAGGTGTAATAATATTCGGAAAGAAGGGCAAGTTAAGCCCTACGTATATCGGACCCTTTGAAATTCTTGAAAGGGTGGTTGAGGTAGCCTACAAGCTTGGACTACCACCTATTTTATCAGTAGTTCATCCGGTTTTCCATGTATCTATACTCCAAAAATATCATGGCGATCCATCCCATGTGTTAGATTTCAGCTCAGTCCAATTGGACTAAGATTTGACTTATGAGGAAAAGCCGGTAGCTATTTTAGCCCGGTAGGTCCGAAAGTTGAGGTCTAAGATTTATCTTTCAGTTCGAGTGCAATGGAGAGGTCAGTCGATCGAGGCAGCTACCTAGGAATCTGAGTCGCACATGTAGAGTAGATATCCACACCTTTTCACCAGCTCAGGTATATTTCTAATTCTAATTGAGGACGAATATTTGTTTTAGAGGTGGAGAATGTGATGATTCAATATGTCATCTTTAATTTAATTTTTTTTGTTTTGAGACCTCGAATAGCACCATTCAACATTCCTTGACTTGTGTGCGTAGTCTGTAAATGTGAAAAAATTGACTAAAATGTGAAATAGAGCTATAAAACTCAACTGAGTTGACTTCGGTCAACGTTTTAAGCAAACGGACTTAGATCAACATTTTGACAGCTTTGGTAGGTCTGTATCCTAATTTGGGACTTGGACGTATGCCCGTAATTTAATTTGGAGGTCCCTAGCTCGAGTTATCACAAATTATTGAAAATTATAATTTTGAAAGCCTAAAGATTTCAAAGTTTGACCACAAATTGATTTGTATCGATATCGGGATGGAAATCCGATTATAAAAATTTGAACAGTTCCTTTATATTATTTATGATTTGTGTGCAAAATTTGAGGTCAATCAGCCCTGATTTGATAGGTTTCGGCTTCGAATGTGGAATTGAAATTCTTCTAGTTTTCCTTAAGCTTAAATTGGGGCGTGATTCGTGCTTCTAGCATTGTTTAATGTAATTTGAGACCCCGAGTAGGTTCGTATGATATTTTAGGACTTGTTGGTATATTTGATTAAGGTCCCGGGGACCTCGGGTGAGTTTCCGATGGTTAGCAGATCAAAATTTTGGACTTGGAATTGCTGAAATCTGGTGTTCCGGTTTCCTTCTATGTGATTGCGTGGGAAGTTCCACGATCGCATAGGCTTAATTGGGCATCGGAGATGTTTCTGCTATGCGATCGCGTAGGGGTGTCCTCGACCGCTAAGCAGTTGGTTAGTAGTTCTATGCGAACACGTGGGCTAGGCCATGTTAGCAAAGAGGAAAAGAGGGAGCTGGGAAGTTCACGCGTTGTGCTATGCGATCGCGTGTCCATGTCCGCGATCGTGTAGGGTTGAGGAAGTTATGCTTTGCGATCGCGTGAGAGAGTCTGCGATCATGTAACGAAAAATTTTGGCCGGGGAAAATTGTTCTTTCCAATCGTGTGACTTGGTCCGCGATCACATAGAAGAAATGACTGGGTAGCAGATTTGAGTTCTGAAAATGGAACTTCATCCCATTTTCCATCTTTAACATTGTGGAGCTCGGGGAGAGGCATTTTTAGGGAGATATTTGAGAAAAACATCGGGGTAAGTGTTCTTAAATCAATTTTGGCTGATGTACCCAAATTCATTGTTGTTTTTATCCCTAAATTAGTGAATTGAGTTGAAGATGGTAGAAATTTGCATAGACTTTAATTGAAGATTTGAGGGTCGAGTTGATGTCGGAATTTTGTAAAATTTGTATTGTTGGACTCGTAGTTGGATGAGCCTTCATATTTTGTAACTTTTGTTCGGTTCCGATATGTGGGCTCCACTGGCGATTTTTGTGTTGAATTTCTGATTTTAATTGGAAAATTTAGTATTTTCATATAGAATTGATTTCTATAATTTGTGTTGATTGTACGAAATTGATTGTGGCTAGATTCGAGGCATTTGGACACTAATTCGCACGACAATTGTTTATTGGAATCTTGAATTTGGTTGCGAAGCGAGGTAAGTGTCGCGGTTCACCTTAACTTGAGAGAATATGACTTGTTTGTCTATTTGCTACATTAATTAAATGTGCGGATACAACAAATATGTGAGGTGACGAGTACTTATGCGTTGTGGTTGAGTCAAAGCATGCGGGTGGAATTTGTTCTTTGTGAATAATTGCCTATTTAATAAAGATATTCCTGCATAAGTTATTATTATTTATTTGATCATTATTTATTTAACTATTGTTGGATATTTTGGAAGGTGAGGTTGGTATTCTGGATTTAATTTGATTGATGAGTATAAATCCTCGCATTTAAAATACTCTTCCGAAATTATATTATCATTTTCATGGTAAGCAAGAGTGTAAAAGTACGAAGGATGATGCCGTGCGATTCATATTATTTATCTTATCATTGTCATGGAGAGGAAGAGTGTTAAATCAAGAAGGATTATGTCGTGCCATTTTACATTATTATTTATTGACAATAAAGTGAGGAAGAGAGAATTAAAGCAGAAATGGTGATGATGTACCATTTAAATTATTTATTCATAAGTTAAAGTACGAAAGGTGATATTGTGCCATTCATATTATTTATTTATCATTTCATGGAAAGAATGAGTGTAAAAGCATGAAGGATGATGTCGTGCCATTTTTATATTTCAGCTACCTATTTTTATTGTTGATGAATTATTTAGTTGTTACGTGACACTTCTCCTACTGAAATTATTATACTATTCCCCTTCACATGTTCCTTCCCAAATTTGTAAATTTGTTAAATACTGTGTTTATTATATTGCTTCGTATAGGTATATACTTGCATAGGTTGTTTACATATGTATCTCGTCATAGCCTCGTCATTACTTCGTCGAGGTTAGGCTCGATACTTATGGATATTATGGGGTCGGTTGTACTCATGCTACACTCTGTACTTTTTGTCATAGACTTGCTCGGATACAACTACTGAGAGGAGACTTGAGGTATAACTGCACAGCGTCTGTAGTCCTAAAGTCCCCTTCAACTTTAGCTTAGCTGTGTAATCTCTTTCATAAGGCTTTATTTTATTCAGACATTTATTTGTATTATTTTAGTAGCTTGTGCACTTGTAACACCAAATTCGGGGATGTATTTCGATGATTCGGTTGTTATGGTCTTCCGCACTTTATTTCAGTAATTGATATCTGTTTAATTTGATTTGTTTAAAAATGATTAAGATTATTCTAATGTTGGCTTGCCTAGCAAGTGAAATGTTAGGCGCCATCACGGTCCCAAAGGTAGGAATTTCGAGTCGTGACAGAAACCTCCACCTGATCCTATTCAGGAGAAAATCACAACAAACTCCCCTTGCCTGTAGAAAATATCCATCCCAAGCCATGGTAGAAATCATCGAGAACTCTACGAAGCCCATTTTTACATAACCAAGCCATCAGAACTGAATCCCTCTAATTCAACCAAGTTACGCAAGTCGCCAAACCTAAGAGTATTTCCACAAAACACCCGTAGAGACTCACCACATTATAAGAACACATATACCCATCACCAAGCTAATTCGATCTAGCACCAAGTTGTCCTATTTCTCTGAATTCCTTCCGAATTTCCTTCAAGTTAAAACTTCTCCTTGCCCACACACTGCGACCCTTAACCCAACACTCACCACAAAAGATCCTAGCATAAAACCACATTGCCCTAAGGCCCACAAGACATTGCATTGACTCTTAAGCACCCCAAAAGTACCACAACTGAGACACCCTCTCTGAAGAGGCCTTTTGTGAATTCAAAGTTGTTCTTTTTACCTTTATGATATTGAAATGTCGAAACCACAATGATATAGAAATAATGTGACACTCGACACCATCCAATGCCCATCTCATATTCTAGCCATATACAAATCAGGAAAATTCTCAACTCTCATAAATAAATCTTGAACCCATTAGAACTTTCTCGAGAGTCATCCACTCTACTCAAATCTCAACACTGCCCAAAAGGGTCGAATGACATGTGCCCCATTAGCATAACAACACCCATAGAAGTAACTCCATATTAACACAACTGAGTGAATTCCTGCTCCATGCACACTACATCCGTCATGAATAACAACTCAAATAGTTCCATGATTTTCATATACCCATAAAGTATAATATAACCCATATCAGGAAATTTCCTTACTCGAGTCATCCTCGATCTCAATCTCAGAAAGTCATAACGGATTCATAAGTATACCTCAACTGAAACCAGTGCAACACATAACCATGCTATCAAATCGTCGATAATAGACTCCCCCACATGGCTTAAAGCCATAGAACAAAACATTCGATAAATACTCACAATACCTATACTCTATTATTGCCATAATCCCGCACTGAAATTCAACTAAATCTTTCATAAGCTCATGCAACACAAACCATAAAATACTTCAAATCATGTGCTAAACTCACACTTATCCTCGTGACAATCAAGTCAAGTTTGTCCACTGATCTAAACTTAAATCACAACACATATAACCCACTGGCAGAAAGAAAATCTCTACACAATATCATATAGATCACACATCCGTAGATTACCCTGCAGGTGATACCCCCTACTTAGCCTCAAACTGATATCTCTCTATACTCTTTCACATAAACAACTACTACGCAATCACTTAATCTTCCCGAGTTTGAACTCATCAATAAGACATGAGAATCTACTTCATTCCACAAATAAACAACATGAAAGACCTATCGACAAGCACATATCTCGAGACCGTTCATCACATCATGACAGACACAATAGTCTGTTTCACAACCCAAGAAACTCTTCTCGTTACGTCAAAGGCATCCGAACACATCCCACAGTCACATGATATACATAATATAGCTAACCAACCACTCACTGAGCCGCCAGTTCCATTCCTAGGGACACCACTAGATATAGAAGTCCAAAAGCACATACTAACACAACTTAAATCACCGTGCCCAAGCTATGGTCAAAACCCAGCCTCAAGTCCTCTAGACTAGCCCATTACTAAAACTCAAAAGATACATCTCTTACCTCATCCATGGAATCGCAAATCATTGATGCACAACTGATATCGAGCGCTCACATCACATATGGGTAGGTGAAAGGAATTAAAAGATATGTGCTTCGAGCCTAATCAATGTAGCATGATGAGTAAAGATGGAAAAAAATATCCTACATGCCTTATAGCCTCTTAAAGATATGTATGGATTTCATCCTACCGATCTGCAAAACTCTACTAGACACTTGCTCATGACTCGTAGAACCTATGAACGAGCTCTGATACCAACATGTCACGACCTAAAAACCCATCTAGTCGTGATGGCACCTAACCTAACCCTCTAGGTAAGCCAAATGATAGACAACACAACTCAAATAGGATAATAATAATTTTTGAATAAAATAACTAAGCTTTCTATGCAAAATCCCAAAGATTGGTGGTACAAGTCATGAACTTCTAAACATTTAGAATTTACAAAGTTGGTACGAAACAAGTACATCATCTGTTGAAAATATATACAAACAGATTTATAAATTCAAAGCTACCAAGAATAAGAGACATCTATAAACGGAATGCAGGTACATCTTCAATGGTAGCTCTTCTGCACGCTAGGTGCAGAAGTGTATATGAGTACAACCGACCCTATATAATCAATAAGTAACATACCAAATCTTAGGTTGAAAGCAGTGACGAGCTCGGAAGAAGGCGAATGTCCCACACCAATAGCCAATTTAACCAAAAATAATATAACGGGGGCAGTAAAAGTGATAGCTCAAAAGATATTATGCTCAGTTCATTCATAGTTACAAAAAAGTAGACATGCTTTCCAGGTATAACAGTCAAGTCAAGATATACAACTGAAAACCAACTAAAAATGAGTTTGTCAATAGAATTATATTTCCAATTCACAACACTGGATAAGAATTTTTGTTTACCAATTAGCATGAAGAAAATACGTCTCTAACATGTCAATATACATGTCAAATCATCAATTACTATATATTGTCTAGCATGAGGAATATACATCTCTATACATACATGTCAAATGTACATGTCAAATCGTCAATGTCACGGTACCGTCTAGCTTGAGGAAAAAGGCATCGCTATGCCTACATGCCAAGAATGCATGTCAAATGAATGATTTCATGGTGATATTCCCAGGTACTCTCACCCTCAATATACTTAAGCTATTTGTTTCAAATTCCCACTTCAGCACACACAAACACAATCACTCAGCACTATATGGATGTTAGGCTCATAAGCCCCTCACTAAAACATATGTGTGTGTGTGAATATATCATTGTGCCTGCGCTCACTGCTAGTATGTCAAACTCCGGAGGGGCGGATCCTGCACAAGCGCTAATCAAGCCTATAAGGCTCGTTGCGGCGTGTAGCCTGATCCACAATAATAAATAAGATAATAAGGCCTCATGTGCCGTGCAGCCAACAACAACAACAACAACAACAACAACAACAACAACAACAACAACAACAACAACAACAACAACAACAACAACAACAACAACAATAATAATAATAATAATAATAATAATAATAATAATAATAATAATAATAATAATAATAATAATAATAATAATAATAATAATAATAATAATAGCGCTCATAACACGACTCTCAGTCCTACCTCGGTCATCAATCTCCCAATGGCTCATAATCTAATACCACTCTGCCCAAATAATGATAACATGTGATGTAACAATGAATGATGAACAAGGACTGAAATGTAATATGCAAATGAAGAATCATACTGAGTATATAATTACAGCTAGAGCAAAATACTCAAAAAAACAGAAATAGCCTCATTAGATTTCAACCGAATGATCACGTAGCCTAAACATAATTTCTAACATGAATCACAAGTAGGAAATACACGAATAGAATAAGATATAACAGCAAAACAAGTTTGTTCATAGTCTAATAGTCAACTTGAATCATGATTTACTCGGCGCACGTCCACACTCTTGTCACCTAGCATGTGTGTCACCCCACTACATCTCTTATTACATAGTTCCTTGGATTAAATACCCTCAAATCCAAGTTTAGATATGTTACTTACCTCAAACAAGCTAAATCCAATACCGAGTAAGCCAAACAATACTTTATAAGTGTAATCGTGCACGTATCAACCTCTAAACGGCTCGAAACTAGCCAAAAGCAACTCAAAAACATCAAATAATGCCTAAGAAAATAATCTCAAGTGATAAAGGTCGAATCTTTACACTTTTACTCAAAGTCAAAAAAAGTCAAACCTAGGCCCGCATCTCGAAATCTGATAAAACTCACAGAATCCGACAACTCATTCAATTACGAGTCCAACCATACTAATTTCACTCAAATTGACTGTGTATCGATGTTCAAAACCCAAAAATTCACTTTAGGAGAGTTTAGACAAAATTCCCAATTTCTTATGAGAATCATCAATTAAATTGTAAAATTGAAGATAGAATCATGTAATATAATCAAAATAGAGTCAAAAATACTTACCCCAATCCATGTGTTGAAAATTGTCTCCAAAATCTCCCTAATCCAAGCTCCATAGCTCGAAATACGATAAAATGACAATGAATTTTGAAGTAGAGGAGTTTATACACTGCTCTAGAGTCACCCTTCGCGATCACGGTCACCAACCTCACGATAGCGTTTCCAAATTTTTCCAGCATAGATTTTACCCTTCGCGGTCGTGTCCATTTCCCTATGATCGCGATGAACAAATTTCGATTAACCCTTTCCATACTCTTCTCAGATAGCATGTAGTGTATCTGCCATAACCTTTTGTAATTAAATCCAAATGATAAATGGTTTAACTTTCTGAAAACTAAAAATAAAGGGCTACAATTTTTATTTTCGGATCATCTCTAAATTCCTTATAGATTGCAAGATATAATCTTCCGAAGCTCAGTGACAACATAAATTCTTCTTCGCGAACGCGATTCACATGTCCATCTTTCCATTTTAGTCTTCGCGATCACGACCTATGCTCCGAGATCGCGATGTACACCCCTGTAGCAAAAAATCAGCAGTTGAAAATGGCCTAAAATGGTCCAAAATCAATCTGAAACACACCCGAGCCCCGCAAAACCCCGTCCAAACATTCCAAAAAGTCCCATATCATAACACGGACATACGCGAGGCCTCAAATCATGCATAACAACATCAAAATCATGAATCGCACCTCAAATCAAACTTAATAAACTTTTGAACTTTCAACTTCCAAAACTCGTGTCGAACCATTTCAAATCAACTCGGAATGACCTCAACTTTGGCATATAATTCCCATATGATGTAATGAAGCTATTCCAATTCCCAGAACCACAATGTGATTTCGATTTTATCAAGGTCAAACTCTGGTCAAACTTAAGAACATTCCAAACCTTCAAATTGCCAACTTTCGCCAAATAGTGCCAAAACATCCTAGAAACATCCAAATGCAAATTCGGCATATGCCCAAGTTCAAATTCATCATCCGAACCTAATGGAGTGATCAAAACTCCGATATGAGATCAAATATTCATAAGTCAAACTTGGTCAACTCTCCAAACTTAAAGCTTCCTAGTTGAAAATCATTCTTCCTAATCAATCTTGAATCACCTGAAAACCAATAACGACGATTCACACAATCCATCATATATTACATGAAGTTGCTCAAGACATCAAACAACTGAACATAATGCAAATGCTCAAAACGACCGGTTACTCATTATATTCTCCCATACTTAAACATATGTTTGTCCTCAAATGTCCCAAGTGTCAGACCAAAGACGTCAAATCACTGTGTAACCTTACCGTGCACATACCCGAGGATGATCCCAAGTCACCCCAATCCATATAAGTCTGTCAACTCAACATAACCGAAGATTATTCCTTCAATCTTATCCCATAAACATTGGAACCCAATTTCCAACATCCAGAATACCTTATAAGACCCGAATCTCGCATCTACACTCTATATGTAAGCCTAAACAAGATGTATCAAGGCATAAACATAATCCAAGATGTAATCACATGATATACCATATCTCTTGCATAGTCGTAGCAATAATTCTCAAGCACAGTAGCTGCTCAAAGACAAACCTACTATCGGTAACAAAACTCCTATCAGTTAAAACCTTGTTCTACACCTTCGTACACTGCCAATGATGAAAAAAACACACAGAGACTCATCACCACCTATCAAATCAACAAGCCGTGGAGCCCTCTTTCCAAACAAGAACCATAGCCCAAATTCTAAGATGACTAGTGACATCATCACATCTCCAAACATACCTTACTTAATCCTAATAGTGCTCATTCCAGGTTCATAACCTCATCTCACTCAGTACAAACTGCTCGACCAACATGCCACACCAATAACACCTAGATCCACATACCATGCAATCTGTGCACCAATAAGCAACAAATCAAATGCACCCAAATATGGAAAATGACTCAAATGAGAGACCCTCCCTGCAAACTCAACAAGTACCACCACAAACTGTAAAGCCCCCAAAAATTTTGCTAAGTAATTTAAGATTGCGTGGTGCCAAGGTAGGCTAATTTTTTTTTTTGTGTGCAAATGAGGATTCATGACATAATGGATATCAATTGGATACGTTAATAAGCGTATAAGTCATATTATAAGTGATTTGGGGTCTAAGAAGAGGCCTAAGTCTAAGCCAAGTTGGAAAATTTCATAATGGACTAAAGTTGTGAATGAGTACGCACAAGACCTCACTTTGGACAATCATATCTCCAGTTATATAAGGTTTTGTGTGATTCACAACCTATAAAATTAAATCTTTTTACATCTACTTTCCAACACATCAAACCGTTTGTCATTTGTAGGTGTATACAGAAAGTTATGACCATTTTACCGGACCTGTGTCAGACGCGCGTCCGCGGGAAAACTGATAGTTTTTGCCTCCGAGCGCGGTCCGACCGTGGTACGAGCGCGGTCACCGCATCTCGGGCATGGTTTGACCATGGTCATGTGCCTAGCAGCCCTATAAATACCCCAAAACCGGGTATGGAGAGTCTCTAAGTTATTTTTTTGAGCTAGGACTTGCTCTATCAAGGGGAATCCGTCCCATACTTCTCACCTATGATCCAAGGTAATGTTTTTGGAGTATTGTGAGTTGATTACTACTCCTAAACACTTATATTAACAAGGATTGATCTTGAAAATCCATAGACTCCCATTCAAATCCCTAAATTGGTCAAGAACACTACAAGTAGGGATTCTGAAGATTCTTACTACAAGAGGTATGTCTATCATCTCTAACTAATCTATGGTGATTATTTATGTCTGATATATGTGTTAGAACTCATGGGTTGGTGATTCGAAGCCACAAGTGCCTAACCTAGGTTGTGCTGGTGTTATAGAGATTGTGAAATGGGTTAATTAAGGAGGTTGATGGTTGGGTGTAAATGGATGGTCATACATATGTTGTTTGAAGTTATAAATTGGTTAGGAACGATGGTGGAATAAAATGTTGGTTAATAGTGATAGTTGGATGAACTAATACTACGGTTATGAGATGTAAAGATCTATACCTACAAGGTATTTGATAATATGCCCAAATGGCATAAGTTCTGGAATTTATTACTAATATTGGCCCTATTGAATGTTGTATTGTAGATTAAAGTTGCTTAAGTGTATTGGATTATTGTAGTATCATTAAGGGGCAAATTTCAGGTATGTATGGCTAAAACCCCGTCCTTTAGAAATTGAGCTCCACCGGTGTTTGTGTAAATACGGTAAGATCAAAGTTGAATTGTTGTGTTGATTGTTGTTTCACATGAACTTGGGGTTGCGACCTTATATGCATTAAAGATGTGTCTTAATATGATAAATATACTATTCCTGATAATTTTAAAGGGTGCAAGGAATATGAATCATGTACTGAAATGCTTAGACCTTAAATTGAGATTGAAACTGCATATGATGTGTCCTCTCTGTGAAGTCTCATCTATGCTTACAATTTTATTTGCTCTTGTGTGCACATATTATCCTAAATTACAAATCTAACATTGAAATTGGGAATGATGTGAAATGAGGCCTACTGCCAAATATATGACGTGATAGTTGTGGCCCAAGTGCCTATGAAATGACATATGTGAAACAAAGATTGAATTGAGATGATTGATGGAAAGGGAAACACCTTGGTAAGGCGGCCTAGCTGATCGGGCTGAGATCGGACGCCATGCCGCATACATGGAGGTATTGTGTTGATATTGAATCCCGGATAAAAAGGGAAAATTATATTGTGATTGAAGAGTATGTCTCAAGTGAGGCAACCTAGCTGATCGGGTCGAGATCGGACTCCGCTCAAGCTAGCGGTGGTATTGTGAACAATGATGAACAACATGAAATTCCCCCAACTAAAGGCTATGGAAACAAATGTGAGAAATGTATGATTCTATTTCCTTGATAATGTTGTGATCGTTTGAAGCTTTTGAGTTATACTTGTGAATTCCTTATGTTTGGTATGAATGTTTTTCTAACTAGATGGTGTTAGTTATACATACTAGTACTATTCCATGGTACTAACGTCCCTTTTGTCGGGGGCGCTATATTTTTTTAAAAGGAATGTAGGTGGCTCTATTGTGTATAGTGCCGATCGCGCATAGCAGAGTACCTTCTTCTCAAAGTCTTGGTGAGCCCTTTTCTAGTTTAAGGGGTTATGTTGTACATCTTTTGTTGTGGACTTCCACTTTTGAGGTATTGTCGAAGCCTTGTTGCCGGCATTGTCATACTTGTCTTTTACATCCTTAGAGGCTCCGTAGACATATATGTGGGTTATGTACGGGTGTTGGATGGGTCTACGAACTATTTTGTAATTCTAACTCTCGCTTCTCTAAAGTGAAATTGTATGGAATCTTGGAAACTTAACAACGGTTTAACGTTGTGATATAAAATGAACTAACAATGTTGAATGTCCTATCTTTCCTCATCTAAATAAATGAAAGCATGATTTCCTTAGTCATATTGAGTTTGGGTAGAAGTGCTGATAAGGCCTGCTCAGTTGGGTTCACTTAATTGAGCGTCGGACGCGCCTCCCGAGGTTGGGGCATGACAAACTTGGTATCAGAGCCTAAAATTTTAAAATGTCCTAGGATGTCTTGGAGCCATGTCTAGTAGAGTCCTTCTTATCGGTGTGTTGTCGACCACATCTATAAGTTGGAGGCTACATGGACATTTAGGAATGTTACCCTTGTTCAACACTCCAAATCGTGCGATAAAGCTTGACTATAAGATTGTTTTCTAACTCATGCGTTGTGATTCAAGGTAAGTTTAAATGCTCTTTCATCTATTTCAAGTAATGTTGTCATATGGCATGACCAATGGGCAAAGGCATGAATATTAAGGAGATGGCACATGTATCTTGTTGACCGAATGTTATGGGCATATAGGATAAGTACATTGTACCATGAGTATAATTTATTCGAGAAAAGTGTTAAAAATAATTACCACCTCCAAAGAAACATTGAATTGATAAGTGATATTTAAGCTTGAATAGCACACGTGGGTAGTGTGAGAAGTATGTAAACGATCCTAAGGTGTGAAAATGAATTTGTTGTATAAGCACGTGATATATGGGAGACATGACTAGGAGATTAATTAGGAGAGTGCAAGTCTCTCCTAGGAGACAAGAAGTTATGAAAGGAGAGTCAATTGAACCCACGATGAGAAGACCCATGTACTACAAACTTTATAAAAATCCAGAAGTGTACAAAGTGATATTACACTTCTAACGGATATTGACATGAGGAATTGGAATCCCAAGTCCATGTGGCTGAATAAGAGAAGAGAACATATGAGATTAATACCATGGTGACTTAAATCTCCCTAATAGTCAAACGTATATATGAGGGATAGAGACATGAGGCATATGTCCCTGAAGTTGCTAAATTCAAGTCTTGTGTCGAAATCCGGGACATTCTCCCCAAATGGGGGAGGAAGGCCATAGTGAGGCCACTTAAATACAATGAAACAAGAGTAAGACCATGTAGCTATGATGTTTGAATATTTTGTTGAAGACATGCGTAGTCTAGAAAGTGATAATAATTAACGTGATTATCTAAAAGGTATGCTAATGGTAGACAACTAGTACCCCCAAAAAAGTGGCGGTTAAGGAAGGTAAATTCTTCATACATGGCAATGTGAATGATAGGGTCAATGATCCTAGAAACTAAGAGTATGTTAGTAAAGGTATTTTATACTTGTTAGAGGGTCAGGAACAATGGAAACTAAGGAAGTACTATAGGTCAAATGTGGAAGGTTGCGAGTTTTTAGAATGGGTTAATCATAGATTTGCAATTTAACCAAAGTTCCAAGACGTTAAGAAAGGCGGAACGAGTGGGAGAAATAAATGTGATGCTATAATAACCCAAGAGGGTATCTGGGATTGATGGAGAGCCTCAAAACAAATCTTACAAGAAAATAAGTATTCAGTGATATGCGGATGAACACACTTTCCCACGGATATCCTCAAAAGAGTTAAGAGGTGAGCATGATAAAATAACTAAAGAAAAAAAACCACGTAACATATTGAAGAGTGCATAGCTATTCCCTAATTAGGAAGAATGAGGTGAGAATAAATGGGGAGAAAACCTATAAATTGAGATGGTCATGGTTTTCATAAAATATCTTGTATCAGAATGGTGGACTCGCTTAGAGCATAGGTGTTAATAAAAGTTATAAAGGGCTAACTGTAATGCAACCGACTTGGGTGACACCGAATATCAACTAAGGGATCTAGATATAGTTTATGTCTACATACAATGGAAAGTGAGACTACTGGAGGTGAAGTTGTGGTATGATAAACTCACTAAACCAGGTACAATGATATTACAAGTTCACGGGAGGTAGACAAGTGTGTAGCACAATAAGGCTATCAATTATGCACTATGAGCAAAATAGAATGGGAATGAATGTTCCAGTTAGAAGGAAAAGATGGTACTAACATATTGTTCAGGCCAAAGGGCGCTAAAAAAAAGGGGAAAGACAACACAATCTATCCAAAAGGCAAATGAAAGGTTCAAAATAGATTGAAAGAGATGAACACTTGTTACAGACCAGACATGTTTAACATGGTAACTCTTAAACCGCAATATCAGGGAACTCTATTGGTAGCTACAATACGGAGAATGAGGTGAATTACTCATCGAGGATAGAATCGGGTGGACTAAGTCTTACACTTAAGAGTAAAATCAAAAGTTCTTGTTGAAGAATAGAGGAGGATCTCAAGTTTCAGAAAATGCCCTTCTCGAGCCAGTAACTCTTCCTAAATTATATACATATAAAGGGTGTTGTTGATATGTGTTTTGTGCGGTGTTTACCCGTAAAGAGGGATCGTGAGAATATTCACAGGGGTAGTAGTGTGGTTTCTTAAATTCTATAAGGCACATATGGGGAGAAGAGGATGGCTAAGAAAGGTCTCAACAGAATGTTACATTACATTTGATGCAATGAGATGCAAGTTGAGGATATTAAGGTATGTGGGCAGGCTAGAAGATGTTATTCCTTTGAAATAAAAAGGTCCTATAAGAAAACTTATCCAGTAATATCTTTTGTTGAGAATTTGGAAGATCAAGTTGCAAGTATTCACAGAAGATTGTAACCATTTAAAGGAAATTATTGAAGAACTCAATTTCTAAGAGGTCATATGTAAGACAAATGTGATATAGATGGTCTGCTATTGATGCAACATGGCCAGGTGATCGCTTATGCCTCTAGGCAACTCAAGAATCATGAAAGGACCTATCCAACATATGACATAGAGCTTACGACAGTGGTGTTTGCATTAAATATTTGGAGACATTATTTGTATGGGGTACATGTGGATGTATTTACGGACCCCAAGAGCCTTCAGTATATTTTCAAGTAGAAGGAGTTGAATCTGAGACAAAGAAGATGGCTAGAGTTACTCAAGGACTATGACATTGATATTCTCTATCACCCGAGAAAGGCCAATGTTGTGGTAGATGCTCTTAGTCGAAAATCTATGGGAAGTTTGGCTCATTTAGAGGCATATCAGAGGTCGTTGGCCAGGGAGGTTCACCAGTTGGCTAATTTGGAAGTTTGCCTTGTGGACTCTAATGAAGGAGGGGTAACTGTGCAGAATAAGGCTGAGTCATCGCTCGTGGCGGAGATGAAAGAGAAGCAATTCAACGATCCGTTGTTAGCACAGCTGAAGGAGGGGATTCATAAATGCAAGACCACAACTTTTTCTTTTGGCATTGATGATGGTACCCTAAGGTGCCAAGGGCACCTATGTGTTCCAGATTTTGATAGTCTTGGGGAAAGGATTTTGGCAGAAGATCACACTTCTGGATATTCCGTACACCCAGGTTCTACAAAAATGTATCATGACCTCAAATAAGTTTATTGGTGGAATAACATGAAAAGGTATGTGGTGGACTTTGTTGCAAAATGTCTGAATTGTCAGCAAGTGAAGGCTGAACATCAAAAGCCTGGCGGATTGGCACAAAGCGTAGAAATCCCAATATGGAAATGGGAAATGATCAATATGGATTTTGTGGTAGGATTACCACGTACTGCGCGCAAGTTACACTCAAATTGGGTAATCGTGGATCGACTCACGAAATTAGCGCACTTCTTTCTAGTCAAATCTACTGACAAAGCGGAATAGTATACTTAGTTGTATATCAAAGAAATAGTCAGGTTGCATGGCACACTAGTCTCAATCATTTCAGATCGAGGGGCTCAGTTCATAGCCAACGTTTTTAAGAAATTTCAGTAGGGCTTGGGCACGTAGGTAAATCTCAACAACAGCTTCCACGGTAGTATCCAAATGGCACCATTCGAGGCATTGTATGGTAGGAGATATAGGTCTCCCATTGGGTGGTTTGAGGTTGGAGAAGCAGAATTGATATGGTCAGACCTCGTGCATCAGGCCATGGATAAAGTCAAGATTATTAAGGAGAGGTTGAAAACTACTCAGAGTCACCAAAAGTCTTATTTAGATGTTTATCGCAGAGATTTAGAGTTCAAAGAATATGATTGGGTATTCCTAAAAGTTTCCCCCATGAAAGGTGTTATGCGGTTTGGAAATAAAGGGAAATTGAGTCTGGGGTATGTGGGGCCATGTGGAATCATTCAAATGATTAGTCAGGTGGTATACAAGCTCGAGTTACTATTCGAGATGTCATTGGTACACCCAGTATTCCATGTGTCTATGATAAAGAAGGTAGTGGTAAACCCGTCCGCTATTATGCCAGTTGAGACTATTAAGGTTAATAAAGAATTATCGTACGAAGAAATTCCAGTTGCCATCCTTGATAGGCAAGTTTGGTAATTGAGAAATAAGCAAATTGCCTCAGTAAAAGTGTTATGGCGGAACCAACAGGTTGAGGAAGCCACGTGGGAAGCCGATAAAGAAATGAGAAAGAAGTACCCACATTTGTTTGAATAGTCATGTAATAGCTTTTATGCATTTGGTTCCTATGAACTCTTATCTTTTGATTTGATCTATGTTAAGCTATTCCATTTTGGTTATATATGTTGCTTATGTGGCCATGGTTGGTGTTGTACAAGTTATGTTATGTCTATGGAACATGTATATGTTGTTAGGATATGTATTTAGGGCCCTCTGACAGGTGGATAGGCCTAGTTATAAAGGAAACTCTGGCGAAATTTTGGAAAATTTAAGGAGTTAGCCAAATTCGGGGTTGTTGATATATTTCATAATGTGAAAAAGCTGAAGTAACATAAGGATGGCTAATGAATGAACCTTGATCCTCATTTGAGGACAAATGACCTTAAGCGGGGGAGAATGTAAAGCCCCAGAAAATTTTGCTAAGTAATTTAAGATTTCGTGGTGCCAAGGTAGGTTAATTATTTATTTTGTGTGAAAATAAGGATTCATGATATAATGGATATCAATTGGGTCACGATCCAAACCGAACCTGGTACCTTACTCGACCGAGTACCAACGTAACGTATCTTCGTTATTACATCATCATATACACGTGACATTCTGGCCTAATAGGCCAACATAATCCCTTATAAAGTCAAAGCATAGGCCGACAAGGTCGTACAATCTTTTACGTACACGACATATGTCTACAAGCCTCTAAGAATACAAAAATGCCATAAAGGTCAGGACAGAGTCCCGCCATACCAACAATACACATTTAATCATACTAACCAAACGAGCAACTCCGAAGCAAATGGAGCGCACCAACATCTTCCGCTGAGTTGATAGCCTATTTGGAGGGCTCTCGACCTATCTATCAGGACATGGCGGGCATAAAATGTAGTGTCCCCATGAAAAAGGGACGTCAATACAAATAATATACCGAGTATGTAAGGCACATAAATAAATACATAAGAGACATGGAAGACATATAGAGTACATGACTCAACCTGTAAGTCTGAATAATTTTGTAAATCATATATTACTTTTAACGTCATGCATATGCATATGAATGTCATGTCGTGCATAGGTACATGTTTCATAATATCATCAGCTTCTGAGGGCATCCCATCATATCATATCAGCCACTGTGGGCAAAATCATCATCGTATACCAGCTGATCAGGTGGTGGTGCGTATATAATGCCATAACCTTTCCTATATTCCATATACATATATACATACATACATATATACACGTATATAGCGCATTTTGAATCATATTTACATATATGCGCGTATATAACGCCGTTTGAAACATATTTCAGCCATTGTGGGCAACATCATCATCATATACTAGCTGATCAGGTGGTGGTGCGTATATAACGCCGTAACCTTTTCCCATATCCCATATACATATATACGCGTATATAAAGCCATCTTAGTCATGGGTGAATGTACATGTATAAATGCATGAAATGCATATGAAATACGATAACAAAATCTCTCGGTACATCATAAGACCATTATACCTCTGATTAATATCATAAAATCATTTTACGTATTTTCTAAGACCCATGAACGATGGAATAATAAGACATACAGAGATTCAAGAACATAGGCACTTCTAATACATTTATGAATAGAGTCATTTATGGAAGTTGTGCCTTTTTTCATTTCTCTTGTATCATATGGATCATGACAAAAAGAAAAAAGGGATAGCCTTAACATACCTGAAGTAGGGAAAAATACGTATGATATTTTTGGAAAAGAATGCACCGTACTCCCTTAAAATCACAAAATCACGTTTCTATTATTCTAAGAAATTTCTCGTAGGAATTCCCAAATCTCCTCACCTTTTGTTTCTTGCCTTTTCAGACGAATGAAATTCATCATAAGGACCAATTTCCGTGTGTTAGGATGTACCTCTATCTCAAAATGCTATGTAAAGTTAACATCTCCAAGGAACGCACTCTTGAAAAAAATTAGAGAAGCTATAAATGGGAACTTATGTTCCTAAATTTTGAGATTGAAGGTACAAAATAACATAACATATAAATCTATTCTTCATATATGTAACCGAGGAAGCAAAGCTTCAAGACAATTATTTTTTTGCTGCTTGAAGACTTATTAGCTTCAATATTGAGGTACTGTGGCCTTACAGAAGATATTATGCATTAATTGTCTTGTTCAATATGTGCTTTAATTTGACATAAGTCTGTTCCAAGATTCTCAATGCTATCATTATATTTAAGATCACATAGGAAATGAAAGAAACAAGACAGTGATGACTATTTAGCCAACATTTTCTCTAAATATGACAGCTATTATATAAATTAAGGAGTCATGATTTGGTCTTGGCAAAACTTATCCCTTGTTGCCACGTTGGAGGGGGTCAAATACATAGAGAAAATTTTATAATTAACTTAACTAATCTTTCAAAAAAATTATTAATTAACCAAATATCCACATAATTAAGAATTATCTCAAATTACTTAAAATACCACTTATTTTTAACACACTTTATATATATCTTACTATAAGATACTTTACTATTATGGTCATGTGGTACCTTGTATGGTACTAGTCCATAAATACCGAGTATTTTAGCTGGAGCCGTATTTTATCCCAACATGCTAAACTTGGACGAAAATTCATTTTCTTTGACTTGCTCCCCGTTTCACCTTTACTAATCACTTGTGAAATAGCATAATCCATATAATCTCCAAATAATCTTTTACTTGGACTGATGTCAATTACTTTACAACAAATTTCACGTACAATACTTTAGGGTACAACATCGTCATAACTTAATACTACGAAACGTGATATTGCCGTAATATTGCAGGGTGTAACATCATTCCCCCCTTTGGAATATTCGTCCTCGAATGTTGACTAATGCTCTTATTATTTTCATAACTTATATCTTCCGAATACTTTAGAACTTCCCTTGCCATCTAGGCGACTATTCTGTGAATAAGTTCAAAGTTCTAGGGCATTCCTCTCTTAGGCCTCCTTCTCGCACCACAACTTGTAGTCGGAATTCTTCAAATCTCGTAACTGTTACTACCTTTCATCATGCAGCCTGTACAATTTTTGACCTTGTAAGTGTGTCCAATCTCTAGGATTCATATGTAGAGCTTGATAAGATGTCCCTTTGGGCATATATGAGTATACTGAAGTTCTTCGCTTGGTACTTTGTTGAATTCACGAATATTGTTATATCTCATCGCATATGTCCGTTTTGCCATACGTATGAATTTACTTCCATAATCCTTACTTTAATTTATCGTTTATGAAGATTGCTACCAAATTCCAGCTTATTCTCGTTGCTTATTTCATATGTATAAATTTAAGTCCTTTAATGCTCCTCATTACTGCTCATCTTTAGAATGACGGCCTAATCTCATCTCATACTTTGTGACTTGTATCTGACCATTGTTGATTTGCCTCAATGTTGATCTATAATCCTCTACTTGAAGACTTGAAACTTCTTACGTAATACATTACTGCTAGGTCTTACGTTGCATTGAGGAATATTTGATGTGTCTCAATGTGATTCACCTTATGGGGGTATCCTAATTTCATGCCGCTAGAGAAATCTTTTCTCCTTCTCTTCTTCTATTTTCCTTTTTTCTTTTCAAATCATTATTCAAACGAAGGCCCAAATGCCATCCTTTATCTGTCATAATTATACCCTTATTGTATTATCAGGGCAACATTCCATCTTTTCTAAATGCTACTAGTCTTAGACTCCTTTGAGTTCATTCAGGTTATACTGATCTTTTTATAACTTTAGAGAAACCATCAGCTCTTCTTGTTTTCATGGGCTTAATCCCGAGGACTTATCCATTCTTGTCACCTTATCACTCGCCCTCTTCTTATCCTTACTCCTGTCTGTCTAAAACCTTGTCGTCCTATCATACTTTAGCTTGCGACCGACATCCCTATGCTTTTATGAAACATCGATACATCACATCATCTCTACTCTTGTTATACACTTTAATTAGACCTTTCAGTACTTAGAAACCATAGGCTAGAAGGTATGCCATTGACGATGCTGCTATTATTCCTGAACACTGAATCTCAGTTCTTATAGTCTTTTACCTGAAGTATGAATCATTCTCACTCTTCTATACTTGAGTATTTCGTACGGTGTTCACCTTTACCTTACTTACCTTAAAATCTCGCATCGTATCTTCTATCTCTCTCATGACCTCCCTTCCACCTAGGTGTAATTTACGTCTATAACTTGAAGCTCTATTATAATACTTGCACTTCTAGTACATACACAATCTCGTGGGAGCTTCGTACTGACTTCTTATGAGGCTGGTACTTCTTCTAACTGGCTTCCTTGTAGAGCCACTATAGATTATAGTTGTTGTGTTATTTCTCTTGAACATCTGATATTAAGAGTTATTATGTGATGTTCTCCAACACAAATTCTATAATTTTTCCAGGTCCAATAATCAGACTCCTGATTTACTTAGGTGATGTAATTCTTTAGTTTCCTCTTCCTTCTTATCAGCCTTTATTTTGGCTTAAGTTATCTTTCAATCTGCGGCTCATGGTATTAGTTATTACTTTAGCCCTCCATGGACGCTATGGAATATTCATGACACAATCTTCTAACAATTCATTCCTTTGTCTATGCCCTGGGCTTAATTCTTTCTTTTAACTTATACCGGAGTCTTCTATGGCTGTATGATTGTCAACAAATATGTTGCTAGATAATGCTCTAAAATCTTGAGTGTATCCATAACGTACACTGGATCATTGATCAAATAATTCTTTTTTTCCATCTTAGCTTTCTTTCAACGTAATCTATTACTTTTCCTGGTCTTTCTTCCCCCTCGTTGCATCCATACTTAGCTTATCTTAGTGCCCACACTTGCCAAAGTTTTTATACATCTCATATGATCTCGAATATTACCTTTAACTTTTACTTCCCATTCATTAGCCACGGTAGGTGTCACTTTCCGTTGGAATGCTTACAATGTTGTTGCGAGATTGTTGTTATACGACCATTTCCTCTTTAGGTCATTGTGCTTAGGTTGAAACCTTCTTTCTTATCTCCCCAGCTTGTTTTCCGTTTTAGTACTTAGGGAGAACCCTTGAGTCTCGTAATGTTGTGACCTTATTACGGACCTTTTTTGATGTCCTTACTTGCCTATAATCATCTGTAGTAGCTTACTTCCATGACCTTGTGCTTGTATGGTTGCTTCTAAACTGATATTTTGACTGCCTTCCTAGTGGAACTTTCGTTTATCCCCGTAACACTCATACGGTACCTTTAACTACCCCGACTCTTGTTTGAATATATCTCAAGTATTATAATAATACTCTCCGAGGCTGAATTGTCCATGTTGGGTCCTACTATGTTTATCTTACACGATCTAATGACTCATCTATAACCTCCTGTTTAGCCATAACTGACATCATCCTGACCAATTACTAACTACTCGTTGGCCCATTCTTGTATCAATAATCCTCGTAATCTTTCTTGGGTTATTTACTTTGTTTTAACTTACATCTCGCACTGGCTCCTTATATATTAATAACAGCTAGGGTAGGAACCTTTACTTTCTCTCCTTGACGTGTGCTTGCACAATATTCTTGAATCGTAATGTATCCGTAAGATTTGGATAAGTGCCATCTCATTGCTCTTTCATTTATCGCATTCTTCCTTTACCATTCGATAGTCACTAGAACCACTTAATTCTGACTTAATGCCACATTACTCCTTATCCCCCCCCCCTTTATGGGTGTACTAAAAGCTAAAGCCATG
The DNA here is from genome assembly GCF_000715075.1 of Nicotiana tabacum. NCBI lineage: Eukaryota > Viridiplantae > Streptophyta > Magnoliopsida > Solanales > Solanaceae > Nicotiana > Nicotiana tabacum. The sequence goes on along the minus strand of NC_134082.1, from coordinate 57,546,571 downwards.
AGGATCTACCTATACATGTTTTACCTCTTCATCTTTGGCATCGTTTCTCAACATCAATGATTTTTACTCGCCTTACGGCAATTCTTCTGTACCAAGGATGAAAAATTCCTTTACTCGCGAGGGTGACACTTAGCGTAACTGGCACATATAGTCTCTTAAGCTTAACATTGCTCACATTGCAGAAGTGTCTCCCCGAATGACTATTCTCTAAATTCATCGTGAATCTTCTTCTGTGGTCCCTTCTATTACCACCGGAACGAAAACTAAAATTCCTATGATGCCGAGTACTTCCCAATAATTCAGTCCCTAATTCATATTTAGTTTATCTTGTTTACCAGTCCATACTGATTTCTGTTACTCTGGGGTTAACTCTCCCCTCTGATAGTCGTGTTGGAGTCACGAACTTATTTCTCGAAATGAGGATATAACCTTATGGCCTATACTCTTTTGTTGTCTTAAGGCCCATCACTGTTCATCTCTTCCTTCATTTTACTATAGGTTCTATAACACTCTACCATTTTCATCCATGTATCACACATTATTCATAATGCTTCCTTATCTCTCTTCTTACTCTGCTAATATTTTTGCATATCCCTTTTCTTGTGAAAACTTCAATACGACATTATTTTGCTTTTAGCTTCCCTTTTCTCCATCCTATGGTTCTTTGGGTTGCTCAACATCCTCGCTCTACTAGGGATGAGATCCACACTTAAGGTAATATTTATCCCATTCATGCTTTTAGTGCCTATCTTCTTAATACTAGTATTCACATCTAATCGTAATATTCTAGGGTGCACCATCTGGGTGTATCACAAGAAGATCTATTGGCATATTTGTAATACCCTTCAGAAATGACAACAAATGAATGTAATCCATTTACCAATTCGGGTTACTCTAACCCCAGTCGGATCTTGATATCCCATCATTCTCTTAACTATACATGTTAGCCCCCACAGGGCATGACTGAAATGGGTGTGACCAATTGTACATACCTCTGTTACTATTGAATATAACTCAAAAAACTTATGTTTCTCTACCTCAATTATAAATGTCGTTAACCTTCATTAACTGGGCGCCTCGTACCCTTCTTCATCTTTCTTCTCTTGCTAGTTGAAACTCTTATTTATCTTTTTAATCTCTCATTGTCTTTCACCATAAAGGTGGATAGACATTCTTGCCTTAAGGCTTCTTATCAGGAAGCTTACACCTTCCAGTACACACATAATCTGCTAAAGACCTCATATTTACTTATCGTAAACATCACACAAAAATCCAATTCCTCTGACTCAGCTCTTCCACAAGTATCTCTCTTTCCAATACTTATTTCTGGATGTAGGCATCGTCTTATAACGAATAAAATAGAATTTTGGAACTTGAATTCTTATAAGTGAGCTCTATCACACGATCTAGAGTAAGAAGAAAGAGTGACAATCCTAAATACCCTGTAGCATCCTGCTTATAAGTGTGGTGCACGACAAACCCATAAACAAGACTCTACTAGACACGACTTGTAGACTCTCTAGGACAGAACTGCTCTGATACCACTTTTGTGACAATCCAAACCGATGGGCCATGACGGGAACCCGGTACCTTACCCGACCGAGTACCAACTTAATGTATCTTCCTTATTGCATCATCATATACACGTGACATTCGGACCTAATAGGCCAACATAATCCCTTATAAAGTCAAAATATAGGCCTACAAGGCTATACAATCTTTTACGTACACGACATATGTCTACAAGCCTCTAAGAATACATAAATTCCATAAAGGTGGGGACAGAGGCCCGCCATACCAACAATACATGTTTAAATCATACTAACCAAACGAGCAACTCTGAAGCAAATGGAGCGCACCAACATCTTCCATTGAGCTGATAGCCTACTTGGAGGGATCTCGACCTATCTATCGGGACCTGCGGGGATGAAACACAGCATCCCCAGGCAAAAGGGACGTCAGCACGAATAATTTAACGAGTATGTAAGGCACATAAATTAATACATAAGAGACATGGAAGACATACAGAGTACATGACTCAACCTGTACGTCTGAATAATTTTGTAAATCATAAGTTACTTTTAACGTCATGCATATGCGTATGAATGTCATGTCGTGCATAGGTACATGTTTTATAACATTATCATCCTCTGAGGGCATCCCATCATATCATATCGGCCATTGTAGGCAAAATCATCATCGTATGCCAGCTGATCAGGTGGTGGCGCATATATAATGCCATGACCTTTCTCATATCCCATATACATATATATATATGCATACATATATACACGTATATAATGCCTTTTGAGTCATATTTACATATATACGCATATATAATGCTGTTTGAATCATATTTCAGCCACTGTGGGCAACATCGTCATCATATACCAGTTGATCAGGTGGTGGTGCGTATATAACGCCGTAACCTTTTCCCATATCCCATATACATATATATACATATATACGCGTATATAATTCCTTCTGAGTCATGGGTCAATGTACATGTATAAATGCATGAAATGCATATGAAATCCGATAACAAAATCTCTCCGTACGTCATAAGACCATTATACATCTGATTAATAAATCATTTTACGTATTTTCTGAGACCCATGAACAGACGATGGAATAATAAGACATATGGAGATTCAAGAACATAGGCACTTCTAATACTTATATGAATAGAGTCATTTATGGAAGTTGTGCCTTTTCTCGTTTCGCTTGTATCATATGGATCATGCCTAAATGAAAAAAGTGATAACATTAACATATCTGAAGTATGGAAAATACATATGATATTCTTGGGAAAGATTGCATTGTACTCCCTTAGAATCGCAAAATCACGGTGCTATTATTCTAAGAAATTTCTCATAGCAATTCCCAAATCTCCTCACCTTTTGTTTTTTGCCTTTTCAGACGAATGACATTCATCACATGGACCAATTTCCATGTGTTAGGATGTACCTCTATCTCAAAATGCTCGTAAAGTTAACATCTCCAAGGAACGGACTCTTGAAAAAAATCAGAGAAGATATAAATGGGAACTTTTTTTCCTAAATTTTGAGGTTGAAGGTACAAAATAATATAACATATAAATTTATTCTTCATATATGTAACCTAGGAAGCAAAGCTTCAAGACAGTTAGTTTTTTGCTGCTTGAAGACTTATTAGCTTCAATATTGAGGTATTGTGGCCTTAGAGAAGATATTTTGCATTAATTCTCTTGTTCATTATATTCTTGAATTTGACATAAATCTATTCCAAGCTTCTCGATGCTATCATTATATTTAAGATCACATAGGAAATGAAAGAAACAAGACAGTGTGAGCACGTGATTTTTGCCCTATATGAATTACTCCAACAAATTCAAACAAAATAATTTCTTTCAGTGTTTGCAATTTTGTTGGATTTCGTGGCATTTTCTGTTAATTATTTGCATTTGTCTGTGCACGTTTATTTTATTTAATTCATGAAAATACAAAAATACACTGCATTTGAATTAAGGATCTAATTTTGCATTCTTGAATTAATTAGTAATTTAATGTTTTATAAAAATGGGAAAATCACAAAAATAGTTTATTTTGCACTTTTTAATTTTAATTTCGAATTTTGGTGGTTTTTCTTTAATTTGAAATTTAATTAGTTGTGGTAATTATTATTTAGAGTATGTTAATTTAATTTGGTAGGATAATTTGATTAGAAATCAATTCATGTTTATAGTAATTTTAATTTTAATTTAGAGGAAATTAGAAAATTGGAAAGAATCAAAATAAAGGGAAGGGAATTTGGGCTGAAACCAATCCAAATTTCCCCAGTCCAAACGGAAAGTACCCGAAACCAGGCCCAAAGTCCTTTGTCTTACCCGGTCCAAGTAGTCGATCACCCAAGCCATCGAAACGATGTCGTAAGGGAGTGGAACGACGTCATTTCGAGTTCAGTTTTGCCTTAACAAATCCTGGCCCTTTATCTTGCTTTATCTGACGGTCCATAGCATATATCTTAATCCCATAAGAGTGTCTGAAACTTTAGAAGACACTCAGTTCATCCAAACACTCCTATACTTCGTCTCCTCCATGACGAAACCCTAATTCCCTATTGTTACCAGCGATACAGCTCCAAATCGCCACCAAATCTCGACCACATAATCCCCACAGTCCCTTAAACACTAAACTCCAACCAGTTTTTCCCTAATCCTCTCCAATGGTCTTTAATTTCAGATCGTAAAAAACGGAACCCTGATTCTTCCCTTACCTCTATTCCGGCAAGCAAGGTCGATGTTATTCACCAAGTATCGAGATTGTTTCGACCTGAAATGAGTGTTAGACGGTTGTTCTAACAAGAACAACCCGACTAACACTAGTTTTTTATCCAAACCAAACTGGCCGGAGTTTATCAAAGGCATAGGGTGAGGTATTTCTTCTTCCGGTTTCTCTCTCCTCACTTATCTCTGTGTTTCTTCTTTATTTTCTACATCCTCTTCCCTTCTGTTAGTTTTATCTGATAAAGTTACTAGGATATTAGCATCTTCTTTTGTTTCCTTTCCATCTATTTTCCTTGATTTGTCGATTCTGTTATTGTTTCTCAATTTCTAGTTACAAGCAATTTTAGTTTTGTTTTCCATAAAAAATGGAGATAAGAGTCATTGGGTTTCTGTTTGGTTCTGGCCACCGATTACTGATTTTAGTCATGGCTTAGCTCGAAAGTCAAGCCCAATCTATTGGTTTGTGTTTGATAAATTGATAACAAGTTCACAAAGATTATTCTAAAATGCCCACAGCCTTGTTTCCTTTTCATTCGATTTGGGCTTGACTGTATTGCGCTGTTTAAGCCAGGCCTCACTTGGCGTCTAGATTTACCAGGTCACCTTGACTCACATCTGTTTTGGGTCTTCTAGTAGTTTAAAGGGTAAATAACAGGGGTCTTAAAGGGTAATGTAGGAAAATTAGTATAGGGAATCTCATTGTAACATAAAAGGAAGCTTCTAGAAAGCTGGGAAAGGGGTTGGTTCTGATTTTCTGTTTTTTATAAGGGTAGCTGAGCTATAATGAAAATTAAAAAGGGTGCAAAGTGCAAAACTAAGTTTGCCCTAATAGCTTGCCTATAAAGGCAGCTTTTCTTGCCTTTCAAGGCAGACCCAAGAGACTAAAAAGAGAAAATAAATTCTGAGAAAACAAAAATGGCTGAGAATTCTATAACTGCACTGATTTTCAGCATATTTCTTGGATAAAAACTGACCAAATTCTGTATCAACTGGGGATTTCTGATCTTTTTCATTAGTTAAATCTTTGAAAGTTTTACATCGTGCACCTGGGTTGGGAGAAGGTTGATTTTGGGGTTTCTGGGTTTCAAGCTGTTGTGAGGTCGTTGTTGCATTGATACTGATGTGTTTTTGTTCTGCTGATATCTACTGCTTCTTCATCTCTTTTCCTTTTCAATTTCCAGGTAAATATTCTTTGATTCCACCTAATGTAAACCTTGCTTCAAGTTTGATACGGAAATCTGTAGATTGGGAGCTTAACATCAACCTGTTCTTTTGTCGTAATGTAGCTTTATTTTTCTTTAGAATCATGAGTTATTGGTGCATGTTTTCCTCTTTGGTGATAGTATCTTTAGAGGGTTGAATTTGGTTTAGAATTAGCAAGAGACTCGCTTTCCTGTTAAATGTCTCATAGTTAAAGGCTTGGTATTGTATGATTGAACTTTATCATGATTTTGGACTATTACGAATGTTTGATTAACAGTAGGTCTAATTCAACTTGGTTATATCTTGTATTCTTTTGTTCGGAATCTTAATTAAAGCTGTTGTCAGCCTGTTTCAAAGGCTGAAATTGACTGTTGTTTGGATATAAAAGCTCTATAGTGATTCAGACTGATATGTAGTTCATTTAAGTTTTGGATATCATGTTAGTTGTGTCTGGATAATGCTATGGGTCAGCTGAATGTATTTTTGGTTAAATGGGGTATTGAAGTCATGTTTGAAGGGAAGGGAATAGAAGCGAATACTACTTTACTTTGGTGTTGATTGCGGGTATGTTTGAGGAGGATTTGTTGTTTGCAAACTTGGAATGTTTATCTCATTTCACACTTCATACCATTTCTTAATTGAATTGCAAGTGACTGATTGTGCATTGGGCATTTTAGCTGGAAATGGTATTGCAATTTCATAATGGTTAATTAGTCATCATGTGCTCGAATAATTGAGATGCAGAAGTAGAAGGTTAACTCCATTCCATGTTCCATGAAGTGTTAATGGAATTACAAGTAGCTAATTGTGCATAAAAGTCTGCTTGCGTGACATCCCCTTTTAACTAATAAAATTGGGCTCACGCCTATTCCGCCAAAATGTGATATCCCGCGTGCTCGGGGACTCGACCCCAAGTCCAGCACTCCTCACGCTCGATCCTCCAAGGACCTGGGCTCATGTTGGGCCTGGAGTGCATATCAACCACCCTTCTTCACACGTAGAGCCAGTTTGTTCGAGCACAAGGCTCTTTCACGTTATCCTTTAACCATCATGCCATCCGTTCTGTCTGTTAGTCCAGAGTTGGTCCAAATATTCAGTCCAAAAGTAGTGATAAGTTTTTCTTAGTTAATCAGATTTCGCTGATTAAGGCATGCGATGTGTACCATGTTAGAATAGAATATGGCTTATGGCCCCACATGTTTAATTAGACAATAAGATAAATATTCGTAGAGGAACCTTTAGGGACATTTAAAATATTATCGTGATTGTGGACACATTCGCGTGACACAGTTATGCTTTCTTTAAAAATAAATCGGAGTATACGTTCGCGTAACTTCGGCTAAACTTTCTTACTAATACGGAGCGTTATTAATTATGGACACGTTTACGTGACATGATATTTGACACGCGAAAGAAAAAGAGTATACGTACGTGTAACTCAATTCTTTAACTACAAATAATCAAGTTATTTAAAAGCGGTAAAGGGTAAATGCACATAAGATCCAAAATCAGTAATTAAATAATTTTAATAAGCCAAGTATGATCAAAGCGACCGTGCTAGAACCACGGAACTCGAGAATGCCTAATACCTTCTCCCAGGTAAACAAAGTTTCTTACCCAGATTTCTGTGTTCGCGGACCGATAATATAGTCAACTTCCTCGATTCGGGATTTTAAACCGGTGACTTGGGACACCCTAAATTATTCGAAGTGGCAATTCTGAATTTTAAATAATTAATCCCGTTTCGATTGTCCTTTAATTGGAAAAATTCCCTTATGTTTATACCCTTTACGGGGTGTAGGTAAAAAAGGAGGTGTGACAGCTCTGGCGACTCTGTTGGGGACTGAACCCAACAGGGTTCAAGAATTCAAGCTTGTTAACATGATTTTTACTTGGATTTATTTATTGTTAATATTACTGTATTTTGTGAATCTTTTGTGTTATTTGCTATCTGTTTACCGCTTTAATATTATCTGAATTGTATATAATTGTCTTCTTACGCCACCCATCTGAGTCTTCTGGAAATGGTGCATACATTCGCGTAGCCCGATTTTTCTGTAGAAATTATACCAAATAGAACGAGGTTGGGCAAGCGACAAGGCCGGGTAAACTTCAGTGCTCCCGGTACGTCGCCCCCTCCTCGGCTCCAATTGTCCGCTCGGGTACCCTAAGTCTAGACCAAAACCTCAGGATTTAAACCTAGAAAAACACAGCCTCATGTCGGATCCCTAGTAGGAATGTTTGTTTGCATCATGTGCATTTGACTTAGGAGACTCAACACAGGGGTTGGGTCCGTCTAGGACAGGTATGCCCGAAATAACAGACCATCTTGATGCATTCTACGTGCTAGGTGAACATTTATTTTGTCTTGCATGCTGACCGGTCAAGGAAAATAAAGCGAAAAAAAGAGAGAGGAAAACCAAGAGTGATATAGGGAAGGAAGTAAAACCTGGTTCTAAACATCTCGGTATTTGAAAAGCGTCCTAAAACTCTGCCAAAATTTTTCAACAAAAAAAAAGAGTTATTCCAAAAGAGTCAAAGACGATGTTCTTTCAAATGTGTCAAAACTGACCGAACTACGCACCGGATGTGGGATACGTAGGCAACCTACATAAGGTTCGGCCTTATTTTTGAAAAAAAAGGAAAGAGAGTCGGTGATCGAGTGAACGCAATCTTGAATTTTGGTCAAAATAAGCCGATCCAGCTTCGGCAATGTCTTAAACCGTTTTTGCCAAGATAGCCTCAGAGTATTGTTTTAGTTGTCGAAAGGCTATTTCCGTAAAAGAATGGACATGTTTGTGAGGGGTCATAAAATAATACCCCCTGGCCTCAAAATTCGCGCGAAATTGGGAAGGGGCCGCATTTGCAAAAAATAGCCATTTGGCTAAAGTTGGCATATAGGGGAAGAAATTATGGTTCTTTTCTCTTTTATTTTTCTTTTCTCTTTTATTTTTCTTTTCTTCTTCAAAAACTGTTTACAAAAGGGTCAACTCGCGTCAACCTTAACCTTAATCTTCCATAGGAACCAATGAATACCATCCAGGAACCACCAGAAGTGGTCAGGGAATAGGCTCGGCTACACTTGCGTATGTGGTGGAACAATCTAGACGAAGATGGTCAGAAATGGGTAAAAAAGCACTTGGGTGCTCTTATAGACATCTTTGAGATCAAACCACTGGAAGATCTGATCAATGCTTTGGTAACTTTCTGGGATCCTATCCACAATGTCTTTCGTTTCTCGGATTTTGAGATCACCCCTACTTTGGAGGAGAAAGATGGGTACATTGAATTCAGACGGTATTTGAGGAAACAACAACTTATATTCCCAAGGGCTCCATCGGTGCACAAGTTCTTTGACCTCCTGAATATTAGTAAACAGAAAAATAAGGAACTTGTGAGCAACGGGTGTTGTGCTTTCCATTTCTTATACTTCAGGTTGGGGCATTCTACTGGTTTTGAAACGCATGAAAAGGGTCTAAGCAATAAACAAAACAAGGGCCTTTGGCAAGTTCATCGTCGGTTCACATTTATTGTGGCATTCTTGGGGATCATGGTTTTTCCAAATGAGATAGGGACGGTGGATATTTGTATGGCTATAATTGCACAAATCCTCACTACCAAAGAAGATCATACACTTGCCCCGTTGGTTCTGGCAGATGTCTATCGAGCACTGACTTTATGCAAAGCAGGGGCTCAATTTTTTGAAGGCTGCAGTATGATTCTGCAAATGTGGCTGATCGAGCACCTTCGTCATCATCCCAGATTCATTAGTTACGGTTTGAGCCCAAATAACATCATCATTAGTTATGAGGAGAGGACAAAAGATTACAACACACCAGAAGGATTTGAAGCATGGGTTTCTCATTTGAAAGTTCTTAACGCAGGTCAAGTCGAGTGGACTATAGGATGGCTCCCAAGGACAGAAGCCATCTATATGAATGCTACCAAAGGCTATCTGAGGTTAATGGGCGTAAGGAGTATTCAGCCATATGCACCGCAGAGGGTCTTAAGGCAATTGGGAAGGTATCAGATTGTGCCTGAAGATGAAGATCTAAGCACCTAGGTCATAGAGTTACATCCAGAAGCTGCATTGCCTGAGGCTGTAGTTCAGCAGGATTGGAACAGCTGCCGGTATCTTAAAAATGGCACCGAGGTACTAGACATCGCCAAGGGGGAAGTAGATCCAAATTATGCTGCTTGGTTTGAAAAAATGTCTTATGTAAACAACGAGCCAGAGCCCGAAAGGCCCGCCAAAAGGCCTCATATTCAAGCCTTTGATGATAAAATTCAAGAGAGGTTAGCTTGAGAGGAGAAGGAAAAGGAATATAAGGACATCATCAATGGTCTACGAGAAGAATTGAGAAATGTCACCTTCAACCCTGATTTGCAGGCACAAGAGGCCGAAGGTGAAAGGAGAAGATTGGTGCGAGAAAATGAAGCCCTCATAGCTCTGGTTCGACAGTTGAAAATTGAATCCGAGAACCCAGACCGAAGAAGGAAAGATGAAAGGCTCATTTATAACCTTACTCAAAAAGTACGTGACTATGAAGATGACCTGTAGAAAGCTGAGTATGAGCTAGCAAAAGCATGGGCAAGGTTGGCTAAAAGTGTTGAAGGGCGTGCAACTTTCATTTAATAGATGAAAGAAAGATATGAAAAAGGAGTCACAGGTTGGGAAAAGGCAATTGGCAACCTCGAGGGTGAAATGGCTAAACAAGCCAAATATTTTAAGGCCTAAAGAGAACATTGTTACGCCTTAATGGCATGGCTGGAAAGGGACTTGCAACAACTCCAAGAGTATAACCAGGTAGCCTAACGAACTTTGGAATCCAGAACCGAACAAATTGGGCATTTGTTGCAAGATAAGGGCATCATAAGAGAGCGAGTCAAAAGGGTCGCCAACTATATCGCAATAAAGTGCAGTAGCTGTGAGGATATGACCAGATCTATGTTCTTCGCTACTGTGATGATTTTTGTTCGTCGGGTAATGGAAGATCTCTACCACCTTCAGGGGGATTTAGCGAGTCGGCCCGCAGTAAGGCCGAATGACGCCCCGCGGGTCCCGAGGACAATTGAGGCATTGATGTATTCATGATTTCTTGAGTCTGTATTTTCTTTCCGTTAATGTCTGCCAGTTGTTTTGGAGTCGTTATTTCTGTTATCAGAATATATAGGTTGTTTGTTTTTGAGTCTGTATCTCGTTCTTTCATCAAAGTTTGTTAGTTTCTTTCGAGTCTGTTAGCTTCAGTCTTTGTAATAGCATTTTTTATATATATGAAAACTGAAAATCCCAAAAAAATTTTACTTTATTTTACACTTATCCCCAAGAACTACGCTTGATCTGATTCATGTGGTGTCATGATACGTAGGCAATCTCTATAGGATTCGACCGTAACCAAATAAAAGAGAGAAAGAAAGAGCGGAAAAACAAGAAATAAAAGAGAGAAAATAAAAATCAAGAGAGAATAAATACAAAGAGAGAACGAAAGGAAGGAAAAGGAAAAGAAAGAAAAGGGGGAGGTTTGCAATCGAAAGTAAGAAAAGGACAGAATGACGCATGCAATCGATCAACCACATAATAGGGACGGTTAACTGTTTAGGTGCATTCATGCCCAATGTGCGGTTACCAATCTATTAAAGCCTAATCGCTAACAAGGTTGTTGTTTGATGTATTAAGCCCAGGCAGGTGGTTAGTTGACTCGCATTCTGGCAACTCACTCCTACAACACCCGATCGAAAGATAGGCTGAATATGGTCGACTAGGAACCGGAAACAAGTATTGTCGACCCATCGAAAGAGGTGGAAGAAGTGTACGTTAATGAAATGAGGGAAGAAATGTATAAGTTGAAGCAGCAGATGGCTGAAATGTACCAAGCCGGGGCGAAGGGGCATCCACCACCAGTTTATCCCGCCAACCCTGCTTATATCCCACCATCAGCCCAACCTCCGGAGCCTCCCACTGTGAACTCATCTCCAGCCTTTCCTCTCTACCAATAATGCTATGGCGCCACTTCCCACACTTATCAAGCTCCACCACCCAAACAAGTCCCATACCATCCCCCACTAATTACACATATTTTTGTGGCACCTCCACCTGCTACATTACATTGATATTCTAGTGAACCCCTGTTCCAAACTCACAAAAACTAGTACTATCCCCCTAAACCCACCTTCAAAGTTCCAGAACCATATCCTTACACCACTCATCTTGATATCCCGGCAGATACCGAGAAACCGCCGAAGAATCCCGAGCATGAAGAGATGATCAGAAAGGTCAAAAGCTTAGAGCAATTGTTCTGAGATATGAGGGAGCTGGGAGGTCAAGTAAGTGTAGCCTATAAGGATTTATGTCTATTCCTAGATGTTCAGTTGACAGCAGGGTTCAAAATGCCCGAGTTTGATCTGTACAATGGGCATGGTGACCTGGTAGCACACTTAAGAGGATTCTGTAGCAAGATGAGAGGAGCAGGTGGAAGAGATGAATTGCTGATGGCATATTTCAGCCAAAGTTTGAGTAGATCGGATTTAGAATGGTATACCAGATAAGATCATAACAGGTGGTACACATGGGACGATTTGTCCCAAGCCTTCGCTTGCCATTTTCAGTACAACCTAGAAATTATCTCAGATCGTCTATCGTTTACAAAGCTGGAAAAGAAGCCCGGTGAGAGATTTAGGGAATATGGATTCCGTTGGAGAAAGCAAGCAGCGAGGGTTGACCCTCCGATGAAAGAAAGCGAGATGGTTGATTATTTCTTGCAGGCTTTGGAACCCACTTATTTCGGTCACTTGGTGTCAGCAGTAGGTAAGTCCTTTAATGAAGTCGTGAAAATGGGAGGCATGGTTGAAGAGGGACTCAAGTCCAATAAGATCATGAGTTATTCAGCAATTAACGCGACCACTCAGGCCATTCAAAACGGTACTGGGGTGTGCTTGGGAAGAAGAAGGAGGAGGATGTTGCGACAATTGAGTCGGGAGCTTGGGTTGGATCCAGGAACCTTCCCCGTTAATACAATCAGTCGTGACCCTATCCCCAAACTTACCCCCACACTCCATATAACCCACCACAAAACTATTACGCACCGCCAGATCTCTATTTTTCTGTCCATCACGCACAAACCTATACCCAGCCGCCCGCTCACTCACAATGGCGTGCGCCAGCTCCACAAAACCCATACCAAGCCCCACAAAATAACTACCCACCCCCAAAAGCCCATAGAAATCCTCTTGGAATGGGTTTTCAACCCAACCAAGCCTTTAAGAATGAGAGATTGCAGAAGAAAAAGACTTTCACTCCATTGGAGGAATTGTATGCTAGCCTATTCCACAGACTAAGACAGTTGGGTATGTTGAATCCGATCGAGGCTAAATTGCCGAATCCCCCTCCCAGAAATCTTGACCGCTCGGTGAGTTGTGAGTATTGTTCAGGGGCCTCGGGACATGACATAGAGAAATGCTAGAAATTGAAAACAGCCATTCAAGAACTCATTGACACCAATCGAATTCAGGTCCAAGCTCCGGAGGCGCCCAATATCAATCAAAATCCCTTGCTAGCCCATCATGAAACAAATATGATTGAGATAGTGCATAGGGGAAGGGAGCCTAAGAAGCCTTCACAGACTGTCATGATGATTCGGGCTAGTGAAGCCAGGCCATTTGAAAAGTCAACCAGTGAGAAGTCTGTGATCAAGTTGAATCGGGCAAATAATGAACCATCCGTAGAGGTCAAGAGGGGTCCCCAAGTGACGTTGCAGGAAAACATGAAAAAGCAAAAGTGGTTGTGCCGGGAGTGCTGAACAAGCCCGTGGTAATTATAAAGGGCGCCCCCACAGATCCTGTCGTTATCAAACCGATAACTCAATTACCGATAGTTGACAGCAAGGCAGTCCCATGGAATTATGAACGAGTGATCGTGACTTACAAAGGGAAAGAGGTTAAAGAAGAAGTGTGTGAGACTCATGGTTTGACTCGATCGGGGAGATGCTTTGCCCCCTAAGAGTTGAGAAAAGCTAAGACCTCAAAAGATAATCCAGTGTTGGTGAATAAAGTGGTGACTGAGGAAGAAGCAGAGGAGTTCTTAAAAAAAATGAAAGTGCAGGACTATTCCATTGTGGAGCAGTTGAGGAAAACACCGGCTCAGATTTCATTATTTTCATTATTGATCCATTCCAACGAACACCATCGAGCTTTGATGAAGATCTTTAACGAGGCTCACATTCCTGACAAAATCTCAGTAAACCACTTGGAAAAGATAGCTAACAAGATATTTGAGGTAAACAAAGTCGCTTTTTCTGATGATGAGTTGCCCATGGAAAGTACCGAGCACAATAGAGCCCTCTATCTGACGGTGAAATGCGAAGATTCCATGGTTACTCGGTACTGGTTGACAATGGGTCTAGCGCGAACATTTGTCCTCTCTCCACATCGAAAAAGCTACAAGTGGAGGATGAAACAACTCACAAGAACAATATTTGTGTTCGGGGATTCGACGGTGGAGGGAAAGATTCAGTCGTGGACATAGTGCTTGAGCTCACAATAGGGCCAGTTGAATTTACTATGGAATTCTAGGTGCTCGATGTGGCTGTTTCGTACAATCTGCTGTTGGGACGACCCTGGATCCATGCTGCCAAAGTAGTTTCGTCTACTCTGCATCAAATGGTCAAGTTTGAATTGGATCGACAGGAAATTGTTGTACACGGCGAAGATAATTTGTGTGTGCCCAATGGCGCCGTTGTTCCGTTGATAGAGGTTGATGATGGCAAGGGACCATGGGTGTATCAGGTTTTCGACACAGTATCGGTAGAGAAAATTCCGGAGGAAAGTTCACTCCAACTCCAAAAATGGCTGCTGCATCAGTTATGGTAGCTGTTGAAAGAAAAATGGTTTCGCACCGGGAAAGGGTTTGGGTGCATCTCTGCAAGATATTATGCAGCCAGTTTCTCTTCCAAAGAATTTGGATACTTTTGGTCTGGGTTTCAAGCCTACCGTTGCAGACGTGAGAAGAGCTATGAAAATGAAACAGAAAGCATGGGTATTGCCAAAGCCAATCCCGCGTCTGTCTAGATCATTCGTCAGGCCGGGTATCAGATAGTAACTACTGTCAAAGGTTCCTAAACCATTGATTTGTGCTGATGGAGACTTGGAGAAGGGGTTCGAAAGGTTATTCGCTGAGGTTAACATGGTGCAGGCTGGGGAAGGGTCCAGCAGGGCAGATATTCAATTCATGGGACCACGTGCAAAAGTCAACAACTGGGAAACTACTCCTCTTCCTATCTGGAGGGAGTCTTGGTAGTGGGTTTTGATTTTCTTTTGTTGTCTGGATTATTCCAGGGTCTGTAATTCAGATATTATGTTCCGTCCAATTGGATGTGTTAAAATCCTATTATCTTTAAATTCAATGAAATGCAATCGTTCCTTTTCCTTCATTTCTTCTAATTTTATTTTTGTTTTCTTCTTTTGTACAGTTCTTTTTATGTTGATATCAATGACATGACATGCATGAGGAATCTTCGGTCCAGTTTTAAAAGCCAATCTAACTCTAAAATAATAATACAAGAAATTGAGTGTGATGACGAGTTGGAATTTGATGATGATGAGGCCTATGATGAAATTAGTAAGGAACTAAGTCATTTTGAGGAAAAGCCCAAACCTAATTTGAACGATACAGAAGCAGTTAATCTAGGGGACCAAGATAATGTCCGTAAAACTAAAATAAGTGTCCATCTGAAACCTCAACTCAGGGAGGAGATAATTAAAGCATTGTTCGAATACAAAGATGTTTTTGCATGGTCCTATGATGACATGCCGAGCCTAAGCACTGATTTAGTGGTTCATAAATTGCCCACTGACCCGACATTCCCTCCTGTCAAACAGAAGCTGAGGAAGTTTAAAACAGATATGAGTGTAAAGATCAAAGAAGAGGTCACCAAGCAATCTGATGCCAAAGTCATTCGGGTGACCCGGTATCCCACTTGGTTAGCTAATGTTGTGCCTGTGCCGAAGAAGGATGGCAAGACCGGGGTGTGTGTCGATTATCGGGATCTCAACAAGGCGAGTCAAAAAGACAATTTCCCATACCTAACATCCATATCTTGATTGATAATTGCGCCAAACATGAGATTGGTTCTTTTGTGGATTGTTACGTGGGTTATTGTCAGATCTTAATGGACGAGGAAGATGCAGAAAAGACATCATTCATCATGCCGTGTGGAACGTACTGCTATCGGGTCATGCCATTTGGCTTGAAGAATGCTGGGGCAACCTACATGAGGGCAATGACAACAATATTCCATGATATGATACACTAGGAAATCGAGGTATACGTGGATGACGTGATCATGAAGTCTAGAAAACAGTCTGACCATGTCAGGGATCTGAAGAAGTTCTTCCGAAAGCTTCGCAGGTACAATCTCAAGCTTAATCCTGCAAAGTGTGCTTTTGGGGTGCCGTCTGGAAAGTTGTTGGGGTTCGTAGTCAGCCGCCGGGGCATTGAACTGGATCCATCGAAAGTCAAGGCCATCCAGGAATTGCCACCTCCGAGGAACAAGACCGAGGTGATGAGTTTGTTGGGAAGATTGAATTATATCAGCAGATTCATCGCTCAGCTCACGACGACTTGCGAGCCCATCTTCAAACTGTTAAAGAAATACGTTGTGGTCAAATGGACAGATGAATGTCAGGAGGAAAGGCATAGAGAAATCAAGCCAATTGGTCATTTGGCTCTAGAATCATCATCCTTGAGTGTTGGCACAAATAGACCTGGGTCGTTCAAGACAAATTATTCTTCCATAACAATCACAACACCAGAAACATACTTTTTGCGATTACTGTAAGAGACCAGGGCACACCAAAGAGTAATTCTATTTCACAAGTGATTAGTAAAGTGAAATGGGGAGCAAGTCAAAGAAAATGAATTTTCGTCCAAGTTTGGCATGTTGGGATAAAATACGGCTCGAGCTAAAATACTCTGTATTTATGGACTAGTACCATACAAGGTACCACATGACCATAATAGTAAAGTATCTTATAGTAAGATATATATAAAGTGTGTTAAAAGTAAGTAGTATTTTAAGTAATTTGAGATAATTCTTAATTATATGTATATTTGGTTAATTAATAATTTTTTTGGAAGATTAGTTAAGTTAATTATAAAATTTTGGCCAAGTCTTTGAGCCCCTCCAACGTGGCAACAAGGGATAAGTTTTGCCAAGACCAAACCATGACTCCTTAATTTATATAATAGGTGACATATTTAGAGAAAATGTTGGCTATATAGTCATCACCGTCTGTCACACCTCCTTTTTTACTTACACCCCGTAAAGGATATAAACATAAGAGAGTTTTTTCAATTAAAGGACAATCGAAACGAGATTAATTATTTAAAATTCAGAGTTTCCACTTGGAATAATTTAGGGTGTCCCAAGTCACCGGTTTAAATTCCCGAATCGAGGAAGTTGACTCTATTATCAGTTCGCAAACACAGAAATCCGGGTAAGAAATTCTATTAACCCGAGAGAAGGTATTAGGCATTCCCGAGTTCCGTGGTTCTAGCACGGTCGCTTTGATCATACTTGGCTTATTAAAATTATTTAATTACTGATTTTAGATCCTATGTGCATTTACCCTTTACCGCTTTTAAATCACTTGATTATTCGTAGTTAAAGAATTGAGTTACGCGTACGTATACTCTTTTCCTTTGGTGAGTCAAAAATCATGTCACGTGAATGTGTCCATAACTAATAACGCTCTGTATTATTAAGAAAGTTTAGCCGAAGTTACGCGAACGTATACTCCGATTTATTTTTAAAGAAAGCATAACCGTGTCACGCGAACGTGTCCATAACCACGATAATATTTTAAATGGCCCTAAAGGTTCCTCTACGACAATAAGATAAATATTCGTAGAGGAACCTTTAGGGCCATTTAAAATATTATCGTGGTTATGGACACGTTCGCGTGACACGGTTATGCTTTCTTTAAAAATAAATCGGAGTATACGTTCGCGTAACTTCGGCTAAACTTTCTTAATAATACAGAGCGTTATTAGTTATGGAAACATTCACGTGACATGATTTTTGACTCACCAAAGGAAAAGAGTATACGTACGCGTAACTCAATTCTTTAACTACGAATAATCAAGTGATTTAAAAGCGGTAAAGGGTAAATGCACATAGGATCTAAAATCAGTAATTAAATAATTTTAATAAGCCAAGTATGATCAAAGCGACCGTGCTAGAACCACGGAACTCGGGAATGCCTAATACCTTCTCTCGGGTTAATAGAATTTCTTACCCGGATTTCTGTGTTTGCGAACTGATAATAGAGTCAACTTCCTCGATTCGGGAATTTAAACCGGTGACTTGGGACACCCTAAATTATTCCAAGTGAAAACTCTGAATTTTAAATAATTAATCTCGTTTCGATTGTCCTTTAATTGAAAAAACTCTCTTATGTTTATATCCTTTACGGGGTGTAAGTAAAAAAGGAGGTGTGACAGACGGTGATGACTATATAGCCAACATTTTCTCTAAATATGTCACCTATTATATAAATTAAGGAGTCATGGTTTGGTCTTGGCAAAACTTATCCCTTGTTGCCACGTTGGAGGGGCTCAAAGACTTGGCCAAAATTTTATAATTAACTTAACTAATCTTCCAAAAAAATTATTAATTAACCAAATATACATATAATTAAGAATTATCTCAAATTACTTAAAATACTACTTACTTTTAACACACTTTATATATATCTTACTATAAGATACTTTACTATTATGGTCATGTGGTACCTTGTATGGTACTAGTCCATAAATACAGAGTATTTTAGCTCGAGCCGTATTTTATCCCAACATGCCAAACTTGGACGAAAATTCATTTTCTTTGACTTGCTCCCCATTTCACTTTACTAATCACTTGTGAAATAGAATTACTCTTTGGTGTGCCCTGGTCTCTTACAGTAATCGCAAAAAGTATGTTTCTGGTGTTGTGATTGTTATGGAAGAATAATTTGTCTTGAAAGACCCAGGTCTATTTGTGACAACACTCAAGGATGATGATTCTAGAGCCAAATGACCAATTGGCTTGATTTCTCTATGCCTTTCCTCTTGAATTAGTAAAGCAAAGGATGGGGCAATTGTAGGAAGACCATCAGTCTGGGAATACATTCACATGTTAAAGTAAGGAGCCCGCCTGGATAGCATGGGAATACATATCAAGTTCAGCAGTCAGGCATCCGCCTGGAGAAAGGGAAGCATCTCAGTTTGCAATTCAAGACGGCAACAAAGGAATTTTACCAAGAGAATACAAGACAACAAGGCAACAAGAAACACAATATCATGTTTGAAGATCAAGATAGGATTTTGTAAAGCATAGATCATAGTCTAGTCTAGCTTCTTTTATTTTTGACACGATGTAATAAGGGGTTCAGTGAGCAGCAGCAGCAGCAGTGAAATCACAGCTCCATGGTAGTCCCAGCTACCAAACATTCCTGAACTACACTGACCTGATTCCTTTTTAGCCAAGGATATGTAGGCAACCTCGGAAGCAGGGTGCGGTCAAATCTTTAAAAAATACTTCCCACGGGGTATTCAAACGGGCAAAAATCGCTCGTATCCGCTCACTTATCTTTACACGAAAACTCTTCGTGTTGCCCTATATGAATTACTCCAACAGATTCAAAACAAAATAATTTCTTTCAGTGTTTGCAATTTTGTTGGATTTCGTGGCATTTCCTGTTAATTATTTGCATTTGTCTATGCACATTTAGTTTATTTAATTCATGAAAATACAAAAATACACTGCATTTGCATTAAGGATCTAATTTTTCATTCTTGAATTAATTAGTAATTTAATGTTTTATAAAAATGGGAAAATCACAAAAATAGTTTATTTTGCACTTTTTAATTTTAATTTCGAATTTTGGTAGTTTTTCTTTAATTTGGTATTTAATTAGTTGTGGTAATTATTATTTAGAGTATGTTAATTTAATTTGGTAGGATAATTTGATTAGAAATAAATTTAGGTTTATTGTAATTTTAATTTTAATTTAGAAGAAATTAGGAAATTGGAAAGAATCAAAATAAAGGGAAGGGAATTTGGGATGAAACCAATCCAAATTTCCCCAGCCCAAACGGAAAGTACCCGAAACCAGGCCGAAAGTCCTTTGTCTTACCCGGTCCAAGTAGTCCATCACCCAAGCCATCGAAATGACATCGTAAGGGAGTGGAACAACGTCGTTTCGAGTTAAGTTTTGCCTTAACAAATCCTGGCCCTTCATCTTGCTTCATCCGACGGTCCATAGCATATATCTTAATCCCATAAGAGTGTCTGAAACTTCAGAAGACACTCAGTTCATCCAAATGCTCCTGTACTTCGTCCCCTCCATGACGAAACCCTAATTCCCCATTGTTACCTGCGATACAGCTCCAAATTGCCACCAAATCTCGACCACATAGTCCCCACAGTCCCTTAAACACTAAACTACAACCACTTTTTCTCAAATACTCTCCAATGGTCTTTAATTTCAGATCGTAAAAAACAGAACCCTGATTCTTCCCTTACCTCTGTTCCGGCATGCAAGGTCGATGTTATTCACCAAGTATCGAGATTGTTTCGACCCGAAATGAGTGTTAGACGGTTGTTCTCACGAGAACAACCCGACTAACACTCATTTTTTATCCAAACCAAACTGGCCGGAGTTTATCAAAGGCATAAGGTGAGTTATTTCTTCTTCTAGTTTCTCTCTCCTCACTTATCTCTATGTTTCTTCTTTATTTTCTACATCCTCTCCCCTTCTGTTAGTTTTCTCTGATAAAGTCACTGGGATATTAGCATCTTCTTTTGTTTCCTTTCCATCTATTTTTCTTGATTTGTCGATTCTGATATTGTTTCTCAATTTCTAGTTACAAGCAGTTTTAGTTTTGTTTTCCATAAAAAAGGGAGATAAGAGTCATTGGGTTTCTATTTGGTTCTGGGTGCCGATTACTGATTTTAGTCATGGCTTATCTCGAAAGTCAAGCCCAATATATTGGTTTGTGTTTGATAAATAGATAACAAGTTCACAAAAATTGTTCTAAAATGCCCACAACCTTGTTTGCTTTTCATTTGATTTGGGCTTGACTGTATTGGGCTTTTTAAGCCAGGCCTCACTTGACATCTAGATTTACCATGTCACCTTGACTCACATCTGTTTTGGGTGTGCCAGTAGTTTAAAGGGTAAATAACAGGGGTCTTAAAGGGTAATGTAGGAAAATTAGTATAGGGAATCTCATTGTAATAGAAAAGGAAGCTTCTAGGAAGTTGGGAAAGGGGTTGGTTCTGATTTTCTATTTTTTATAAGGGTAGCTGGGCTATAATGAAAATTAAAAAGGGTGCAAAGTGCAAAACTAAGCCTGCCCTAATAGCTTGCCTGTAAAGGCAGCTTTTCTTGTCTTTCAAGGCAGACCCAAGAGACTAAAAAGAGAAAATAAATTCTGAGAAAACAAAAATGGCTGAGAATTCTATAACTGCACTAATTTTCAGCATATTTCTTGGATAAAAACTAACCAAATTCTGTATCAGCTAGGCATTTCTGATCTTCTTCATTAGTTAAATCTTTGAAAGTTTCACATCGTGCACCTAGGTTGGGAGACGGTTTGATTTTTGGGTTTCTGGGTTTCAAGCTGTTGTGAGGTCGCTGTTGCATTGATACTGCTGTGTTTTTGTTCTGCTAATATCTACTGCTTCTTCACCTCTTTTCCTTTTCAATTTCCAGGTAAATATTCTTTGATTCCACCTAATGTAAAACTTGCTTCAAGTTTGATATGGAAATCTGGAGATTGGGAGCTTAACATCAACCTGTTCTTTGTCGTAATGTAGCTTTATTTTTCTTTAGAATCATGAGTTATTGGTGCATGTTTTCCTCTTTGGTGATAGTATCTTTTGAGGGTTAAATTTGGTTTAGAATTAGCAAGAGACTCACTTTCCTGTTAAATGTCTCATAGTTAAAGGCTTGTTATTGTATGATTGAACTTTATCATGATTCTGGACTGTTACGAATGTTTGATTAATAGTAGGTCTAACTCAGCTTGGTTATATCTTGTATTCTTTTGTTTGGAATCTTAATTAAAGTTGTTGTCAGCATGTTTCAAAGGCTGAAACTGACTGTTGTTTGGATATAAAAGCTCTAGAGTGATTCAGACTGATATGTAGTTCATTTAAGTTTTGGATATCATGTTCATTATGTCTGGATAATGCTATGGGTCAGCTGAATGTATTATTGGTTAAATGGGGTATTGAAGTCATGTTTGAAGGGAAGGGAATAGAAGCGAATACTACTTTACTTTGGTGTTGATTGCAGGTATGTTTGAGGAGGATTTGTTGTATGTAAACTTGGAATATTTATCTCATTTCACACTTCATAGCGTTTCTTAATTGAATTGCAAGTGACTGATTGTGCATTGGGCATTTTAGCTGGAAATGGTATTGCAATTTCATAATGGTTAATTAGTCATCATGTGCTCGAATAATTGAGATGCAGAAGTAGAAGGTTAACTCCATTCCATGTTCCATGAAGTGTTAATGGAATTACAAGTAGCTAATTGTGCATAAAAGGGGGTTTTAGACTTGGGCCTAATATTGGCCCAATTAATGAAATTAAGGCCAGCCCAAGTCTACTTGCGTGACATCCCCTTTTAACTAATAAAATTGGGCTCACGCCCATTCCTCCAAAACCTGATATCCCGCGTGCTCGAGGACTCGACCTCGAGTCCAGCACTCCTCACGCTCGATCCTCCAAGGGTCTGGGCTCATGTTGGGCCTGGAGTGCAGATCAGCCACCCTTCTTTACACGTAGAGCCAGTTCGTTCGAGCCCAAGTCTCTTTCACATTATCCTTTAACCATCATGCCATCCGTTCTGTCCGTTAGTCCAAAGTTGGTCCAAATTGTCAGTCCAAAAGTAGTGATAATTTTTTCTTAGTTAATCAGATTTCGCTAATTAAGACATGCGATGTGTACCATGTTAGAATAGAATATGGCTTAGGGCCCCACATGTTTAATTAGACAATAAGATAAATATTCGTAGAGGAACCTTTAGGGCCATTTAAAATATTATCGTGGTTATGGACATGTTCGCGTGACACGGTTATGCTTTCTTTAAAAATAAATCGGAGTATACGTTCGCGTAACTTCGGCTAAACTTTCTTAATAATACAGAGCGTTATTAGTTATGGACACATTCACGTGACATGATTTTTGACTCACCAAAGGAAAAGAGTATACGTACGCGTAACTCAATTCTTTAACTATGAATAATCAAGTGATTTAAAAGCGGTAAAGGGTAAATGCACATAGGATCTAAAATCAGTAATTAAATAATTTTAATAAGCCAAGTATGATCAAAGCGACCGTGCTAGAACCACGGAACTCGGGAATGCCTAATACCTTCTCTCGGGTTAATAGAATTTCTTACCCGGATTTCTGTGTTTGCGAACTGATAATAGAGTCAACTTCCTCGATTCGGGAATTTAAACCGGTGACTTGGGACACCCTAAATTATTCCAAGTGGAAACTCTGAATTTTAAATAATTAATCTCGTTTCGATTGTCCTTTAATTGAAAAAACTCTCTTATGTTTATATCCTTTACGGGGTGTAAGTAAAAAAGGAGGTGTGACAGACGGTGATGACTATATAGCCAACATTTTCTCTAAATATGCCACCTATTATATAAATTAAGGAGTCATGGTTTGGTCTTGGCAAAACTTATCCCTTGTTGCCACGTTGGAGGGGCTCAAAGACTTGGCCAAAATTTTATAATTAACTTAACTAATCTTCCAAAAAAATTATTAATTAACCAAATATACATATAATTAAGAATTATCTCAAATTACTTAAAATACTACTTACTTTTAACACACTTTATATATATCTTACTATAAGATACTTTACTATTATGGTCATGTGGTACCTTGTATGGTACTAGTCCATAAATACAGAGTATTTTAGCTCGAGCCGTATTTTATCCCAACATGCCAAACTTGGACGAAAATTCATTTTCTTTGACTTGCTCCCCATTTCACTTTACTAATCACTTGTGAAATAGCATAATCCTTATAATCTCCAAATAATCTTTTACTTGGACTGGTGTCAATTACCTTACGACAAATTTCACGTATAATACTTCAAGGTACAACATAGTCGTAACTTAATACTACGAAACGTGATATCACTGTAATATTGTAGGGCATAACAAATTGGATATGTTAATAAGCGTATAAGTAATATTATAAGTGATTTGGGGTCTAAGGAGAGGACTAAGTCTAAGCCAAGTTGGGAAATTTCATAATGGACTAAAGTTGTGAATGAGTACGCATAAGACCTTATTTTGGACAATCATATCTCCAGTTATATAGAGTGTTGTGTGATTCACAACCTATCAAATTAAAGCCCCTTGAGTCTAGTTTCTAATGCATTAAAATGTTTGTCATTTGGAGGTGTATACAGAAAGTTATGACTATTTTACCGGACCTGTGTCAGACATGCGTCCGCGGCGTGGCCGCGGGAAAACTGATAGTTTCTGCCTCCGAGCGCGGTCCGACCGTGGTACGAGCGCGGATACCACGTCCCGGGCACCGTTTGACCGCGGTCGCATGCCTAGCAGCCATATAAATACCCCAAGACCGGGTATGGAGAGTCTCTAAGTCATATTTTTGAGCTAGGGCTTGCTCTATCAAGGGGAATCCATCTCATACTTCCCTCCTATGATCCAAGGTAATATGTTTGGAGTATTTTGAGTTGATTACTACTCCTAAACACTTATATTAACAAGGATTGATCTTGAAAATCCATAGACTCCCATTCAAATTCCTAAATTGGTCAAGAACACTACAAATGGGGATTCTCAAGATTCTTACTACAAGAGGTATGTCTATCATCTGTAACTACTCTATGGTGATTATTTATGTCTGATATATGCGTTAGAACTTATTGGATGGTGATTGGAAGCCAAAAGTGCCTAACCTAGGTTGTGCTAGTGTTGTAGAGATTGTGAAATGGGTTAATTAAGGACGTTGATGGTTGGGTGTAAATGGATGGTCATACATATGTTGTTTGAAGTTATAAATTGGTTAGGAACGATGGTGGAATAAATTGTTGGTTAATAGTGATAGTTGGATGAACTAATACTACGATTATGAGATGTAAGGATCTATACCTACAATGTGTTTGATAATATGCCTAAATGGCATAAGTTATGGAATTTATTACTAATATTGGCCCTATTCAATGTTGTATTGTATATTGAAGTTGCTTAAGTGTATTGGATCATTGTAGTATAATTAATGGGCAAATTTCAGGTATGTATGGCTAAAACCCCGTCTTTTAGAAATTGAGTTTCACCGGTGTTTGTGTAAATACGGTAAGATCAAAGTTGAATTGTTGTGTTGATTGTTGTTTCACATGAATTTGGGGTTGAGACCTTATATGCGTTAAAGATGTGTCTCAATATAATAAATGTGCTATTCTTGATAACTTGAAAGGGTGCAAGGAATATGAATCATGCACTGAAATGCTTAGACCTTAAATTGATATTGAAACTGCATATGTTGTGTCCTCTATGTGAAGTCTCATCTATGCTTACAATTTTATTTGCTCTTGTGTGCACATATTATCCTAAGTTACAAATCTAACATTGAAATTGGGAATGATGTGAAATGAGGCCTACTCCCAAATATATGACGTGATAGTTGTGGCCCAAGTGCCTATGAAATGACATATGTGAAACAAAGATTGAATTGAGATGATTGATGGAAAGGGAAACGCCTTGGTAAGGAGGCCTAGCTGATCGGGCTGAGATCGGACGCCATGCCGCATACATGGTGGTATTGTGTTGATATTGAATCCCGGATAAAAAGGGAAAATTATATTGTGATTGAAGAGTATGTCTCAAGTGAGGCAACCTAGCCGATCGGGTCGAGATCGGACTCCGCTCAAGATTTCAGTGTTATTGTGAACAATGATGAACCATATGAAATGCCCCAAACTAAAGTCTATGGAAACAAATGTGAGAAATGTATGATTCTTTTACCTTGATAATGTTGTGATCGTTTAAAGCGTTTTAGTTATACTTGTGATTTCCTTATGTTTGGTATGAAAGTTCTTTATAACTAGATGGTGTTTAGTTATACATACTAGTACTATTCCATGGTACTAACGTCCCTTTTGCTGGGTGCGCTACATTCTTTTTAAATGAATATATGTGGCTCCATTGCGGATAGTGCCGATCGCGCGTAGCGGAGTACCTTCTTCTCAAAGTCTTGGTGAGCCCCTTTCTTCTTCAAGGGGTTATGTTGTACATATTTTGTTGTGGACTTCCACTTTTGAGGTATTGCTGGCGCCTTATTACCGGTATTGTCATACTTGTCTTTTGTATCCTTAGAGGCTCTGTAGACATATGTGTGGGGTATGTACCAGTGTTGGATGGGTCTACAAACTATGTTGTAATTCTAACTCTCGCTTCTCTAAAGTGAAATTGTATGGAATCTTAGAAATTTAACTACGGTTTAATATTGTGATATAAAATGAACTAACAATATTGAATGTCCTATCTTTCCTCATCTAAATAAATGAAAGCATGGTTTCCTTAGTCATATTAAGTTTGGGTAGGAAGTGTTGATAAGGCTTGCTCAGTTGGGTTCACTCGATTGAGCGTCAGTCGCACCTCCCGAGGTTGGGTCGTGACACAAACACAATGCTATGAACCCATCACACATAGTAGAACCAAGACACACGACTTTGTCACAAAGGATCATATCCCAACATAACCTCGCTGTAATGTGTGGCCCATCCAAACATCGGTCCATATGAAATACCTTAAGCTACAATGCTCAAAATCAACAACAACACACAATTCGACATCAAGTACATGAAGTGCATGACCATAACTATGGAGAAGCGAGTGACACAATATACCACATCCCAGAAAGACTATAACCAAGGCGCAATCAACCATTCAACACCCCAATTACCATCTCGCTCGAATTTCGCTGCAAAGCCTATATAGAAATGCATCTACTATGCAAATAACCAACAGATCGCAACCCATTGTAGCATAGAAGAGTAACACATAGAATATATTGGTACATGAACATGCTCAACCCAACTAAATGACACACCCCTCAACAATAACAGTGTTGAGTCAAGAAATTTGATCTACCGTAGAATACACATCCTCATTAGGCCTAACAATGAGCCCCTAAACCAACTCCAATCACCACAATTAGATAAATAATTCCCCAAAAGTCCAAACCTAACCATAACACATATTATTAGCTGTCTAACTTTGACTATACCTTCACAGTCCGCAACCAAGGATCAATCTGCCTCTGAGAACTCCCCGTCTCCAAGACCCTAGAATACCAAAATTACCATATCCGATCCAAACTCGACCACTCAAGTGATTGACATATCCTTCATACACAATCATTCCACGATAAATACTTCCATAATTCTTTCATTCCCTAAAGTAAAATCTGAATATTAGTAGTTGATCAACCAGTCAAGTACCACAATACCAATGAAGCATCCGTAAATCAAAACATGGTGTCGCCTTCTGAAATGTGTTCCCTTCTCAGGTAATACCAAGTAGTACTAGCATTCATCTAAATATTTGGAATCATCCATGCTGCTTAAGAATTAGTGACTTTCGCTTCAAAACTAAACCACAACCATGTACATGCAAAATTCAATCCCAAACGACGCACCACATATATCATGCCATGAAAATACAAGAAGCACATTATCAACCACGAGTCACAAGCATAGTTGATACTCTATTAGCTAGACACCTTCCACCTGATCCTATTCAGGAGAAAATCACAATGCACAACAAACTCCCCATGCATGTAGAAAATATCTATCCCAAGCTATGGTAGAAATCATTGAGAACTCTACAAATCCCATTTACACATAACCAAGCCATCAGAATTGAATCCCTCTAAGTCAACCAAGTCACGCAGGTCGCCAAACCTAATAGTATTGCCATAAAATACTTGTAGAGACTCACCACATCATAAGAGCATAAAGAACTTATTATACCCATCACTATGCTAATCCAATCTATCACCAAGTTGTCCTATTTCTCTGAGATCCATCCAAATAGCCTTCAATTTAACACTTCTCCTTGCCCGCACACTACGACCCTTAACTTAAAGCTCACCACAAGAGATCCTAGCATAAAATCACACCGTCCTAAGGCCCACAAGCCATTGTATTCACTCTTAAACACCCAAAAGTACCACAACCGAGACACCCGCTCTAAAGAGACGTTCTATGAGTTTAAAGTTATTCCTTTTACCTTTCTTATATTGTCACCCTCTCCGCCCAAACTTGCTGGACGACTTGTGCCCCATTAGCATAACAACACCCCAAGATGTAACCCCACCTTAACGCAACCGAGTAAATTCCTACTCCATGCGCACTACATTCATCACGAATAACAACTCAAATCATTCCATGATTTCCATATACCCATAAAGTGTAATATAACCTGTATCTAAAAAAATCATTACTTAAGTCATCCATGATCTCAACCTCTACAAGTCATAACTGATTCACAAGTAAGTCTCGAACCGGAACTAGCACAACATATAACCATGCAATCAAATCGTCGATAGCAAACTCCCCCACTTGGATCAAAGCCATAGAACATAACATTCAATAACTCACAATACCCGTACTCTATTAGTGCCTTAATCCCGTACTAAAATTCAACTAAATCTTGCATAAGCTCATGCAACACAAACCATAAAATACTTCAGATCATCTGTTAAGCTTGCATTCATCTTCGTGATAGTCATGTCAACTTTCTTAACCGATCCAAACTCAAATCGCAACACATATAACCCACTGGTAGAAAGAAAATCTCCACATAACATCATAAGGATCATGCATCCATAGATTACCCTACAGGTGATAACCCATCTGCTTAGCCTCAAACTAATATCTCTTAATACCCTTCACAACCACAATTACTACGCAATTACTTAATCTTCCCGAGTTTGAACTCATCAACAAGACATGAGAATCTACTTCGTTCCACAAATAAACAACATGAAAGACTCCTCGACAAGCACATATCTCGAGACCATTCAGCACATCATGACAGACTCAATAGTCCATTTCACATCTGAAGCAACCCTTCTCGTTGCGTCAAAAACATCCGAACACATCCCGTAGTCATATGATACACATGATATAGCTACATAACCACTCACTGAGCTGCCAGACCCACTCCTAGGGACACTACCAAACATTGAAGTCCAAAAGCACATACTCACACAACTTAAATCACTGTGCCCAAGCTGCATTCAAAACTCGGCCTCAAGTCCTCCAGACTGTTTATCACCAAAACACATGTCGTACCTCATCCATGGAATCACAAGTCATCGATGAACAACTGATACCGAGCGCCCACATAACATATGGGTGAGTGGAAGGAATTCCATTTGAAAAACTTGAAACCTTCTTATTGGACGATCATGATACTTCCCAAAGATCAAAATTCTTGATCAATGGAGTTCAAAGAGATACGCTTCGAGGTAAATCAATACATCATGAGGAGGAAATAAAGATGGGTATGATACTAACTTGCCTCTCGAAGATAGGTATGCACTTCATCTTTCCGATATGCAAGACTCTACTAGAAATTTGCCCATGACTCGTAGAACTTATGAACCTAGAGCTCTAATACTAACTTGCCACGACCCAAATCTCAGCTAGTCGTGATTACACCTAACTCAACCAACTTGGTAAGCCAAATCATAGACAGCACAACTCAAATAGGATAATGAGAACCAATACATAAATTAACTGAGCTTTTTATACAAAATTCGAAGGATTGGTGGTACAAGTTATGAGTTTCTACAACTTAAAATTTATAAAGCTATTATAAAATAAATACATCATTTATTCAAAATATACATAAAAAGATTTAAAAATCTAAAGCTACCAAGAACAAGAAGCAGCTATAACCAGAATGTGGGTACATCTTTAATGTCATACAAAGCAACATCAGCTCTACAATATGCATGCAAAGTACAGAAAGTGTAGTATGAGTACAACTAACCACATGTACTCAATAAGTAACAAACCTAATATTATGTTGAAAGAAGTGACGAGCTCAAAAGAAGGTCAGTGTCCCATGTCAAAAGCCACTATTAACCCATAATAATATAATGGAGGCAGTAAAAGTGATAGCTCAAAAGATATTATACTCAGCTCATTCACAGTTATGGAAGAGTAGAGATGCTTTCCAAGTATAACAGTCAAGTCCCAATATTACAACTCAAAATCAACTAAACATGAGTTTATTAACAGAATTGTATTTCCAATTCACAACACCGGATAAGAATTTTTACTTACTAATTAGCATGAGAAAAATACGTCTATATACCTATATGTCAAAACACATGCCACCCCAATGCATCTCTAATTACATAGTTCCCAGGGTTAAATACCCTCAAATCTAAGTTTTGATATGTTACTTACCTCGAACAGGCCAAATCCAATTCCAAGCAAGCCAAACAATACTCTAGAAATGTCATCCCGCATCAACCTCCAAACGGCTCTAAACTAGCCCAAAGCAACTCAAAAATATCAAATAATGCCTAAGAAAACGATACCAAATGATAAAAGTCAAATTTTTATACATTTACTTAGAGACAACCAAAAGGTCAAACCCGAGCACACACCTCAGAATCCGACAAAACTTACAAAATTCGACAGCTCATTCAATTATGAGTCCAACGATACTAATTTCACTCAAATCAGACTCTGAATCAATGTCCAAACTCAAAAATTGACTTTTGAAAAGATTAAACAAAACCACCAATTTTTCTTTAAAATTCATAATTCAAATGTCAAAATCGAAGATAGATTCATTAAATAAATTCAAAACCGGGTAGAAAATGCTTACCCTAATTTATGTGGTGAAAATCGCCTCCAAAATTGCCTAAATCCGAGATTCATAGCTCAAAATATAATAAAATGTCCAAGGCCTTAGAAATAGAGTACTTTATACACTGCTCCAGAGGTACCCTTCGAGATTGCAATTCCAAATTTTTCCAGCACATAATTTACCCTTCGTGATCGCGGCCCTTTTCCCGTGATCGCGATGAACAAATTTCCATTAGCCCTTCCCAAACTCTTCTCAGCTAGCCTGTAGTTTATCCGCCATAACATTTTGTACATAACTCCAAATGATAAACGGTTTGACTTTCTGAAAACTAGAAACAAAGGCTACAAACTTTGTTTTTAGATCATCTCTAAATTCCTTATACATTGGAAGATATAAGCTTCCGAATTCAGCTGAGTGACAGCAAAATTTCTTCTTCACGAACGCCGAGTTTCCTCTGCGAGAACGATTCACATGTCCATTTTTTTCATTTTACTTTTCGTGATCGCGACCTATGCTCTACGATCGCGATGTACACCCCTGTAGTAAAAAACCAACAGTTGAAAATGTCTACTGTCCTTACGTGAAGCACGGATAAATTTACTAGTTTAAAGATATAACCGCGATTGTAACTTCTAAAATTTTGATATTTGTTTATAATTTCTTGTCTGATTATTTTCAAATACGGTATTTGTGTTATATACGCATTGTTTAGTGGAGAACTTTGTAAAATTTGGGAAAAAAACTCTCTCCTATTTTACTGTATAACCTTAAAAATTGTTTTTGCGGTTAAATCAATTAATTTTGTATTTTCTGGTTCCAAAAATCGATTCACTCACTTTTTCATATATGAATTATATAAAATTGAATAATAATTGAACAAAATAGTAGTAAGATAAAAGAAGAGAAAAATCTTATTGATATGAATATCTCTTCTTTTATATAAGCAAAATACTTAATTGCCAAAAAACAAAACATTGAGATTGAACAATGTAATTGCGATAATAAGTGAATGATTTTCAAATGAGGATACAATATAATTAATAGAGGTTTAAATAGTATTTTTATTCGTAATTAATTTTGTAGTGCAGCTCCTGCCCGTTAACACTATTTATTGCATTAATTATATCTTATATAAGTAATTTTAACTGATCGCGTAATAATGATAAATTTCGAGGGATTAATTGATTCTCTCTATCTTCATAATTATGAGTAATTCTCTAAACCAGATTCGGTTCTATTTTCTCATGATCAATCCCAGGGCTAATAGTCACGATACTAATGTGTTTTGCTTCGAGCATATATTTTACACATAATTCTTCACTCCTTTTTTAATTTTGTTGAAAAATGTCACTTTTTAATTAATTTACGTGGCAAATTTATTTTTCACTAAAGAAAGATTTTGTTTTATACCTCGACACAACGATCTCAGCATCCCATGCCATTCCATTAAAATTTTGTCAATAATTATTGGTCCCTACTTATCAATGTTTCTGGTTTTGGCAAATAAGTAATTTCGACTCGCTGCATATCACATGGTGGAAACATAAGAAAATTCTTTAAGAACTTATAATTTGGAAACACTTCAACGGTTCAAGTTAGATATAGAATTATGGACGAATCACTTTCTTCTCCTTCTTTTGTCAATATATGAAAGCAATTAAAGTTCGTTGAGCGAACTAACTAGAAAGCAAAAGGTTTGTTGGGAATGAAATGAATTGCATGGGCAGCAGATTTCGATAATAATTAACTTAGGAGGTTGAAACAGGTCACAGTGGGATATAAAGCTTGTTCACTTTCAAAGTTATCTAAACTTGTGTCTACAAAAGTTTATATCTAAACTACAGTGTTAATCATAAAAAATTGCGGTGTTTATGTATAATTATATTAACTTATCTTGTATATATATATATATATATATATATATATATATATATATATATATATATATATATATATATATATATATATATATATATATATATATATATATATATATATATATATATATATATATATATATATATATATATATATATATATATAAATATCATGCATTTATTAGTTTGATATAAATATAGGGTGCAAATAAAAAAATTTAGTCATCTTCGAATAGAATCTATATTTCTCTCCGACAAATTGATTATGAAGATTTGGTTCCTCAATAAATGATTAGTATCAGAATTACCAATGAAACAGTAGCTCAAAGCTCAATTGAGCTTGGATGATGAACAAATCTGAACCTCAATGCCATGGGAGATCAGAGTAAAGAAGAAGATGAAGAGAGACAGAAGAAGGTTCTGGAGATTTTCTCTATTCACACACAATGAAAAGTGAGTGGAGTATCCACTATAAATAAACGAGAATCAAAAGGTAAAATGAGGAAAATGAAATCAGCTAACTAACTAACTTCTACAGCTGTCACTTAGCTGTACTAACTGTTCCACTAACTAATAACTAACACTAACATTTCAATAACTAACTAATCTGAGCTAAGATGAATAATTAATCTTAACACCCTCCCCTCCCCCCCCCCCCAACCAAAGTTGGAGGTGTGGTGAACACAACCAACTTGCCTAGTGTAACACTGTGCTTGATCTCTGTCAAGGCTTTAGTCAAAACATCTGCAAGTTGATTGTCTGTTCTAATATGGTGGAGAGAGATTAAGTATGCTTGTAGTTGATCACGCACAAAATGACAATCTACTTCTATATGCTTGCTTCTTTCGTGAAATGCTGGATTCTTTGCAATATGCAGCGCACACTGATTGTCACATGAAAGTGAGATGGGCAAGGAAAAAGGGACAGTCAGTTCCTCGAGTAATCTGCTCAACTATACTAGTTCCCCTACCACTTTCTTCAAAGCTCTATATTCTGCTTCTACAGAGGATAAATATACGGTCTCTTGATTTTCAGGTGATAGGACTACTGCCCAGCTGTACCAAATAACTTGTAATGGTCTCCTAGAATCCGGACATGCTGCCCAATCAGAGTACAATAAGCTTTGACTTTGTGATCTCCATCATTTGGCATGAAAATTCCTAAAGTAGGATCATTCCTCAGATTTCTGAGGAGGTGAAATGTTGTTTTCAGATAGGGTTCCCCGGGCTCCTGCATAAATTGGCTCAAGTATTGAACACTATATGCAATATCCAATATGGTGTTAGTTAGAAAGTTCAGTTTCCCTACTAGCTTTCTGTAATAGGTAGGGCCTTGCAGAATTGTGCCTTCTTTAAATTGTTCATGTAGGAATTTTTTGAGTTGTGCAATTTCCTTTTGGTTAGTTCTAGTAAGTAGTACATCATCCACATACACTGCAACATATACCGAGGATTCTCCATTTCTTTTGTAGAAGAGAGCGTAATCATACATGGAATGTACATAACCCTTTGAGCATAATGCTTCAGTCAATTTTGCATACCATTGTCGACTAGCTTGTTTCAAGCCATAAAGAGACTTGTTCAGTTTACAAACCAATCCTGGCTTATCTACAACTAGTCCAGGTGGTACTTGCATGTACACTTCCTTATTGAGGTTTCCATGTAGGAAAGCATTGTTCACATCTAACTGAGATATGGACCAGCCTTTCTTAACTGATGTAGCTATCAAGGTCCTCGTTGTTGTCATCTTCACCACTGGTGAGAAAGTTTCCGTATAATCAATTCCTGCCTGTAGAGTGTAACCTTTAACAACCAGTCTGGCTTTGAACCTTTCAATGTTGTCATCTACTTTGTATTTCACTTTGTAGACCCATTTGCAACCTATTGCCTACTTCCCAGGTGGCAAGATTACTAGGTCCCAAGTGTGATTGGAATATAGAGCTTCAAATTCTTGTGTCATTGTTTCTTGCCATGCAGGATCAACGACTGCCTCCTCATATGATGATGGTTCCCTGCCATGATAAATATTTCTCACAAGAGTCTGACTATTGGTAGTTAGTAGATCAGAGGCAACATGATGATTAACAGAGAATAAGGCATTTAAGGAGACGAAATTTGTTTTGAGGTGTTGAAGGGAATGTACATAATCTTGTAGACAGTTAGGTGGTTTATGAGTCCTTTGTGATTGTATTACTAGTTGGACAGGTTCTCTACGTGTTTGTTCCGGGTAGTATTGTTATGGTGAATCAGGCAGTGAAGAAGTGGGCACTGTAGAAGGTGACGGGGAAGCCACATGTATAGGTGACATAGGATTGGATGTGTTATCTGAACTCCTTTGATCACTCAAGTTCTCAGACACTTGTGTGACATTTGTATCATTAGAAGGTTGCTCACAGAGGGACTCAATGAAAGGAATTGGATGAGAGACAGATGATTGAGGAGATTTGTTCATATTGACTGCAAAAGGAAAGATGAACTCATTAAATACCACATCTATGGAGATGTGAATTTTCCTTGTGGCTAGACTCGAAACTTTGTACCATTTTGTGTTAAAAGGATAACCAACAAACACATGAGGTGTTGTTCTGGGTTCAAACTTGTCCATGTGCGGTATTGGTACAGTAGGGTAACACAAACAACCAAAGCTCTTTAGGTGAGAATATTTTGGCTTTCTTTTGTACAGTAGTTCATACGGAGTTTGATTGTTAATGGAAGTAGAAGGTAGTATGTTTATGATGTAAGTGGAACAAAGAACACATTCACCCCAGTATCTTAAAGGTAGCTTGGATTGGAAGAGAAGTGCCCTAGCTGTTTCAAGGAGATATTTGTATTTTTTTTCACCACACCATTTTGCTGTGGTATGTAGGGATAGGTTCTTTGATGGATGATGCCCTTAGATTGAAATAAGACACTTGTTTATGTGTTGGTGAATTCCAATCCATTGTCTGACCTTATGGATTTAATAGTCACACCAAACTGGTTTTACTAGATTCATGAATTCTTTAAGTATTGGAAGAGCAATACTTTTGCTGGATAAAAGGTGAGTCCAAGTAGATCTACTAAAATCACCCACCATAGTTATAAAGTATTTATATCTATCATGTGTAGGAACATAATATGGACCCCATAAATAAAAATTCAAAAATTCTATTGGTTGTACTGGTTTTCTGAGGGAATTGTAGTCTTTCTTGTCCAGCCATTGGACATATAGTGCAACTAAAGGGTTGTTTAGGTGAGAACTTGACAGGGATAGAAGTGATGTTCTTCATTTTGACAAAGGGGACATATCCAAGTTTATTATGCCACAACACATCTGCATTACCTTTAGCACAGAAATGAGAGAATATCTGGGAATCTTAGAGAATGGTCTTGTAAAGGAATGTTGTTTTTTGTATTTTCACATGGACTATTTATAACTGGACAAGAAAAAACACACTTATTGAAATGTAATAGCCTATTTATAATAGAAATGTGAGGGACAATGTGTATTACAAGTGCAACAAGTAGTGGGCAGGGCATGAGTAGTCTTTACTGCAGGATTTGTAGTGTTCCTCTTCAGGAAGCTTGGGAACAGGATGTACAACCCATCTCTCACTCTACCAATCACCCGAGGCCTCTTCATTGAAGGGGCCTGCAATATGCAACAGTATTTGACAAAAGCAACAAGACAATTGAGATGAGAGGCCAAAGAATGAACTGAGATTAGATTGTATCTCAAAGTGGGAACAAACATCACTTTGTCTAGATTGATCATAGGAGTGAGCATCACACTACCAATTTTTGTCACCTTTACCTTGTAGCCATTTGGATGTACAACTAACAAATGATAGGTAAATCTATTATGTTAGTTAATAAAGTCTTGTTAAAGGTCATATTGTTTGATGCTCCTGAATCTATAATCCATGAGTCATATTTGTTTTTGAAACATTCACATGACAGTTTACCAAAATTAATGGAGGAAGTAAAATCTATGATACCTGCAAAATTTGTTGTTCCTGATGCAATATTGGTACTAGTTGTGCCGTCTTTTCCTCCTCCTGATTGAAATTGCTGCAGTAGATTCACCAACTAGCTATATTCCTCTTGGGTGAGACTCACACTTTGAGCATTATCATGAGTAGCATATTTCTCAAACTCAGTAGGTTGTGTGTCAGTGGTTGCTACATGTGCATTAGCAACTGCTCTATTTCCTCTATTGAACCTATTATTCTGATTGTAGTTAAAATTTTGCCTAGGATTTTCATTGAAATTGGAGGTTTGGTGGTTTTGATTTGCATTTGGATTCTGATTCTAACTGAAACATTGAGGGTATCCATGAAGCTTATAGAATTACTCTTTGGTGTGCCCTGGTCTCTTACAGTAATCGCAAAAAGTATGTTTCTGGTGTTGTGATTGTTATGGAAGAATAATTTGTCTTGAACGACCCAGGTCTATTTGTGCCAACACTCAAGGATGATGATTCTAGAGCCAAATGACCAATTGGCTTGATTTCTCTATGCCTTTCCTCTTGAATTAGTAAAGCAAAGGATGGGGCAATTGTAGGAAGACCATCAGTATATTGCCTCAAACTATAGTGTATGTCTCATTCAATCCCATAAGAAATTGTATCAGCCTCCTATTCTGCTCAGCTTTGTGCATGCTTCTTAGCTCCACATGTCCAATTACAAGTGCAATGAGATTTGGCAATCAAAGTATTGAGTTCCTCCCACAGTTTCTTCATCTTTATGTAATAACTAGTGATATGAAGAGCTCCTTGGGATAGATCATTGATTTCCTTTTGGATCTAGTACAACTTTGTTCCATTTGTTTGATCATATCTATCTTCAAGTTCTTTCCACAATTTAGCTGCATCTGCTACATATTCAACACTATCTGCAATTTTCTTAGGTAGGGAATTAAGAATCCATGAAGTGACCATGTCATTGCACCACTCCCATAATCAAAATTTAGATGAATCTAGATCTGGCCTCTTGCATTCCCCGTTGATAAATACCAACTTATTTTTCACTGACAGGGCTCGCATTACACCCCTTTCCATGATCAATATCCAAAGTCATCAAATGGAACAAGAACCAAAGCTGCTCCGAATTCTCATATGGATACATATACAAAGGATTACTGATATCAACACTTGACTGATTAAGAGACGCAACCATAGGTGGTGTAGATTGATCATCGTCTTCGACAATCGTCATCTCGTTCAATACAAAATTTCTAAACAATTAAAGACTAGAATCTAGCAATTACAAATCTAACAACAATTTTCAAGTGATTACAGATTCAGAAACAGAATATAACCTCTTCACAATTATAACTTGAAATCGATGGAGAAATGAACTTGCATGTGAGCGATCTAGTTTAAATCAAGACTGATGGAATTAAAACTAATAGATTCAGAGAGGCGAGTCCAGATCTATGCTCCTTGCTCTGATACCATAATAGAATTACCAATGAAACAGTAGCTCAAAGCTCAATTGAACTTCGATGATGAACAAATCTGAACCTCTATGCCATGGGAGATCAGAGTGAAGAAGAAGATGAAGAGAGAGAGATAGAAGAAGGCTCTGGAGATTTTCTCTATTCATACACAATGAAAAGTGAGTGGAGTATCCACTATATACAAAGGATAATCAAAAGCTAAAATGAGGAAAATGAAATCAACTAACTAACTAACTTCTATAGCTGTCACTTAGTTGTACTAACTGCTCTACTAACTAATAACTAACACTAACATTCCAATAACTAACTAATCTGAGCTAAGATGAATAATTAATCTTAACAATTGATTTGCAGCTTAAAGTTTTAATTGAATGAACATTCCATGTGACAGGAGGAAATTGACAGCTTGAGGTATTTTCCTGGGATGTTTCCTTAATTTCCAGATGGGAATAGGACTTGGGACTATTTGACCAAAAAGTGTTGAGCTTTTCGTTAAACAAATTAATAAATAAAATGGAGAATAAATCTTAGTCAAACATAATTAACTAGATCTAAGCATTTTTAAATATGAGAATCGAAGGAGGCCTAACTTATATAACATTTCTTAAAATGACTAACAGACATCAAATGTAAATGATAAGCTTACATCTTTAATATATTGTTCCGTATTTGTAAGAGCAAAGAAGGAAAAGAGGGAAAGTCGTTGAGAATTGTGAGATCTATCTTTATTGATTCAATAATGATAGTTACAATGGATTGTAACCAAAATCTGGGCTTTTGCTTCGTTGTTGGAGCTCTCTTCCTGTTGGGAACCCAAAACCTGAGAACTGTGGAATCTCAGATTGGGCCCCTCTTTCTTGCCTTCTTCTCTCACGTATATATTACTAATTGTTCCCTTTAACCAACGATCTTTAACCAGTGTACCCTCTCATGACTGTACTCTTTCTTACTCGCCCAAGTGTTACAACATATGTTCTACCGTGTAAGCCTTTTGATGGCTCGATCTTGGTAGTGGCTGAGATACACGTAGCTATTACGCCTCGTGGTCACGACGATGGCTTGGTTGAACCCTTACCATTCCTTTTAATGATAACCATATTGGTCATATTTTGACCCATACAGTTAGTCCCTTCGCTCGTTGGGGTCACCTTTTGGTGAGCTCGATGGGCGGATTTTATTGATTCAAAAGTTAGGAGAAATTTGAATGGTATGTGAGGAACAAGGTCCTTATGGAGAGGTGGTGACGTGACGCTTCAAGTATTTTACTGGACCGTTACGTCAGTTCAAGGCTGGATCATCACATCGAGTCAGTGGTACAATGAATACCTATTATGCGTCATTATGGCACACGTTTCACAGGCACCGTATCGTTTCCCGTGCCCTTTCAATTTTTTGATTGGCGGCTCTTGGGTTTCCCGCTCAGGATATTTATGTTCTTATAAATAGGGGAAAACCAGCATTCGATTGTTATGTTTTTTGATTCATCTGAGAAAGGACTTTGCAAATTTCCTCATTCTCTAGTTTTTCATACTTCTGCTTTCGCTAGAATTTGACGTGACCATTATATTTTTTCCTTCACCGTTCTTGTTTATTTCAATCAAGGAAGATAAATGGCTAGTACTTCTTCCCAATCTGATAGAGATGTTGGTGCTCCGGTGACAGAAAGTGATATATCCCTATTCAAAGAGGACGTGGAGGGGGTGGAAGACGAGGGATTTCCGATGGTGGAAGCTCGTCCAGGGAAGATGAGGACTGATTTTTACAACCCTTCCGAAAATGAACTGAAACCCATCCCTTCCACTATGGATGAGGCGGTGATCACGACGCTCAAAGCTAAGTGGGGAATCACTGCTTATATCGAAATGGTGTTGGCGAGGAAGGATATTGTGCATTTGCACCGCCCGTGCTACTATGCATTTTACGTGTACCCCTTCGTCATTAGATACACACTCCCTCTTCCTTCCCTGGTGGTGGATTTCTGTCACTTCTATGAAGTGTGCCCGACTCAACTCTCTCCATACGCATACAAGCTTTTTATTATGCTCATCAATTATATAGAGCTGGACGGCCGAGGAATTTCCCTAGGGCACATGCTCCACATCTTCGCCCCTCATTTTCTTTGAGGCACGATGATTCATGTGCACCATTGAGGAACCAAAAGTTTGGTAGTGAAGATGGACGATAAAGCCAACCGCCATTTCTGGGAGAGCTACTTCTATGTGCGGATAGAGCACCTTGTGGCAAACTCAGCAGAGTTTCCAGAGACGTGGAACTTTGCTCGTAAGTTTTCCCTTCTTTACTTTTGTGATTTTTTCTTAAGATGGTCATCGGTAGTCTTCCTTTTAGCGACTTTGCTAAGGACTTGTTTTTTGCTTTTGCAGTCGAGAGACAACCTCTCCTCTAGTTGCCAATATTTACGAGTGGGTGAGCACAATTCTCCCTCACACAGAGTGGGCGGCCTTCAATGAGAAGTTTGGGCGCAAGCCTCTTACTAGTGAGTTGGCTCTTTGTAGTTTTGATTTGTCCCCTGCTTCATAGTTTTTTTTTCTTTTAACATTGTCGTTGTATGATCTAATCCCTCTTTATTGACAGGTCGTAGTGGAGAGAGGAGGACAAAGGCTCCTCCGCTCGCATTCCATCAATCGACGACCTCTACCTATCCTGCGCCAAGGGCTGCTGCCCGGCCTGCACCAAGAACTACTGTCCGGCCTATGCTTGTGGCCAAAGCTGTGCACTGGGATGTTATTCAGTCGGAGATTCCGACTCTTTCAGTCCATTCAACGAGTGAATATTCCCGTGCTAGCAGTGGAGAGGCCTCGTTGAAGAGATGAAGGGTAGTGTTGGAAGAGGATTCTCCAGCTGAAACTTCTTCGAGGGACGTCCCTGCCTCGTTGGTGAACGAAGTCGGAGGTGGTGCCAACCTAGGTGTAGAGACAACGCCCGATGCGAGCGTTCAAGGGGCTACTATGGCAGAGAGATGGAGTTCCGGGGCCGCCGCTAGTGTTTCAAGCGGCACTTTAACATCTCGACCGAACCGTGCCCCCTCTTCGTCTAGTGAGAAGGGGAAGGGCGTCATGGATGAGTATTATAAATCTGAGTCCGACATCGACCTTGAGAACATGAGGATGTTCGAGGAGGGCCATACCCGAACTGTAGTAGAAGCGGAAGGCCCTTCCCGAATACTCGAAGTTTCATCTAACCTCAACCTGCTGCAAGATACGGTGGACTTTGTGCCGCAGTTCGATCTTCTATGCTCCGCCGCTGAAAGCGGAGCTCTTCAGGATGTTAACGACTCCGAGTTGTCATGCGGTGTGGCTACATTAAGCCTAAGGGTGAGTTCCTTTTTGTTTTCGTTGCTTAGTGACCTTTGTTTTTACTAACTCCTTTCTTCCCTCTCTTCTTATTTCTTTTAGACTTACATGCTGGAGGTTGAGAGTGCTTGTAGGGCTGAGACACTGCCTGTGATTTTTCTGAAGATGGCCGAGAAGTATCGATGGTACCGTAAAAGATGTCGTGAGATGCACGAGCAACTCAGTGTGGGCTCTAGTACCCAATCTACCAGAGAGGAACTGGAGAAAAGAGATGAGGATATGGTGCGGTCTATCCGTAGATGCAGTGATCTTGAGGAGTTGCTTCATACCAAGGACGAAGAGCTTGAGGTGGAACGGGATTTGGAGAACTTGCAGAACTGAAAAACTTGAAGGAAGTAGAGTGCTTTGAAGATTAAGAGAAGTTTTGAAAGTAAATTGTGAGAAAATTATGATGAAGATCTATTTATAATGTTCGCTATGAAGGTTTGAAGACACTAGTGGCCGGCCATCCACTGACGCTCATTAATGATATTGGGAACTGTACCGATGGACGCTTCAGTCGCTTACGTCACGAGGGTGACATCATAACTGGTCGAGGTAAAAAATTGAAGTCTTAATTCGTTTCTTCTCAAAACACTCCAAGAAACAAAGGGACTATCTGTGTACGGTTAAAATAGGGCTTGCCCGATTTTGCCATTTAATCGAGACCAGGGAATCATGTCGAGGGTCCGCCTTGTAACGGATCAGGCCAGGACATGAAGATAAGGTATCAATCTCGAGAATCAAGGTGACTGTCGAAGATTAGGCCAACATCGATCGAGACCAAATATGACTTCTAAAAAAGCACAATAATGGAAAGGCGAGATATCCGTAATTGGTCAAAGATCACAGCAAAAATCCCAAAGCAGATCAAATCAGGAACAACTATTTATGCCAATCATGGGATTTACTTCCGTAATTAGAATTGTATCCTCTACTATATAAATAGGATTCTGATCACTTTGTAAGGACCATATATTCACACAGATCAAAGCAATACAATATTCTTTTATTAATTTACATTCTATAGTTTACCAACTTACTACACTTTAACTATTCTAGCATAACTAGCTCGAGGGTATTCAATCTCGGGGGCTCTGTCTAAACGCTGGTTTGATTTATATTATTGTCGATTTCCATCACTTATATTTACGTTTATCAATTGGTATTAGGTAAAATCATGTATCCTTAAAACCATATTATAAGTTTAATTGTTATCCAGTTTTTAAGGGTCACAGAGTATGATACACTAATTTGTAACAAAAATAAGAAATTTACTACAATAAAAGTTTTTGCAAGAATAAAAAAAGAAGATATTAAAATAGAAACTTTAGCTTTAGTAGATAAGGGAGGCACGAAATGCATATTTAGTAAAATGATAGTAGCAAAAAATTTAATAAAGACACTAGCTAAACCAGAGTTAGCAATGCAAATGGATAGTACCCAAGTAAATTTGTTGTCATTGAAAGCCCAATCAAATAATCCAAACGAGAAAATCATATCTTCAAAGCTCATTACATCTGTAACGACATTTTGAGAAATTACGTCCTTTTTTGCAGCATAAGGTCTTGAGTAGCTTCGTAATGTGTGTTATGAATTACGTCCGTGGTTTAGATCAATTATCGGATGATTTAGAGTCAAATTGGAAGAAGGATTCTGGTTTTGGAAGCTTAAGCGGTGAGAGTTGACCGGACTTTGAGTTTTGTGTAAACAGCTCCGGAACAGATTTTGGATGATTTTAACATCTTCGTATGGTGATTTTGGACTTAAGTGCGCGTCCGGATTTAGATTTGGAGGTCCGAAGGGTAATTTAAAGCATTTCGGCGAATGTTGGAAAAGTTTTAAAGTTTGCAAGGTTGAGAAGTTTGACCAATAGTTAACTTTGGTGATATTAGGGTCGGAATGTGATTCCAAAAGTTGTAAC
The DNA here is from genome assembly GCF_000715075.1 of Nicotiana tabacum. Taxonomy (NCBI): domain Eukaryota; kingdom Viridiplantae; phylum Streptophyta; class Magnoliopsida; order Solanales; family Solanaceae; genus Nicotiana; species Nicotiana tabacum. The sequence continues at coordinate 57,503,586 of NC_134082.1, read as the reverse complement.
AACTTTGTTATGTCATTTGGGACTTGCCTGCAAAATTTGGCGTCATTCCGGGGTAGATTTGATAGGTTTCGGTATGAGTTTTAGATATTGGAAGATTTGAAAGTTCATAAGTTCGATTCATGGTGCGATTCATAGTTTCAACGTTGTTTGATGTGATTTGAGAACACGAGCGAGCCCATGTTAGGCTGTGAAACTTGTTGGTATATTTAGACGGGGTTACGGGGGCCTCGGGTGTGTTTCGGACGGGCCACAGGCCAATTCCTTCTATTTTAGGACTGTTGTTTTCTGTCATCTAGTTTTCTTAATCACATTCGCGAGGTGTTATTTTGGAGGAGGAATTATTTTTTTTTGGCTTTCGTGAGCCTCCATTCACGATCCCAAAGGTCTGCATTTCCCTTCTTCGCGTTTCCAGCTCCACCTTCGCATTCGCATAGTAGAAACTAGGAGATGGGGGCTGGTGACTATTTCCACTTTGCGTTCGCATCCTTCTTCACGTGTCCACGTCGGTTCTTGTTTCTTACTCTTCGCATTCGCGTCCCTTCACTCGCGTTCGCGTCCCTTCGCTCGTGTTCGCGTAGGGGTTATTCTGGAAGCAAAGCCTTCATTTTTCTTCTTCGTGAACACGATCAGCCTTTCACGTACGCGATGCTTTAATGCCTGGGTAGAATAAATAATACTTTATTTCGAGGTTTTATCATTTTCACCATCTTTGGAGTTCTAGAGCTTGGTTTTGAGCGATTCTTTGTGGGTTTTTTTCAAGCAAAACGATTGGGTAAGTGCTTCACCTAGAATTTATTATATTCTATGATTTTATCATTATATATATCATTTAATTAGTGTTTTGGGTTGAGAAAAATATGAATTATTTAGAAAACTTTCAAAAATGTAAAATGATGATTTGAGGGGCGAAATGGTATCGGAATTTTATAATTTTTGTATGGTTGAACTCGTATCGGAATGGGTGTTTGGATTTTGTCAAATTTGTTGAGTTTTGAGGTGCGGGCCCGACGGTTGAATTTTGGGTAGATTTTAGCTTTTTACAAAGATTAGGGCTTTATGATCCGGAATAGTTTCTTATGAGTATTGTTTATGCTTTGAAGTTATTTTGGCTAAATTTGAGCCCCTCGGAGGTCATTTTACCCGAGAAGTTCATTTTAGAGTATCAGTCTGTCTTCTTTAAATTAAGTATTTTACCTACATTTGTGTAGGGGAACTACCCCTTGGGATTTGAGTTTTTTATGCTAATTATAGTCAGGGTACACGAGGTGACAAGTACATGCTCAGACTTATTTGTGGAAAGTTGGCCTTTTAGGGTCATAGGTTCTTGTACTCATTGAGTATGAAGTTGTTTTTTTTTTGTTATGATTAAGTTTTCTTAATTACTAGTTTCACTCTACCTGCATTAATTGGGATTAATTGCTTTATGATTCACTCTAATTGACTATATGATTCTTATATGACATAACTGAAGATTTTTACCTTTTCTATTGCCATGCTATATTTTCCTAGCTGCTTATCCCTGTTTGAAATTATTATTATCTCTTCTGTAAATGTTTAGCCTTAGTTGAGGTCATGATTATCCGTTCTGTTTCATATCCTTAATTGTAATTGTTGTACCTCTTTCAGTAGTACTAAATCCTAAATGAAGCTAGTTATCCTTTATCATAGCCGAGTTAGCCTTATTTGGAATTATTGACTGTTGTTATCCCCCTTGTTGTTGAACTATACTTTGTGGAACCATTGTTACATATTATTTTCTTCCTTGTTTAATTGTTTCTTATTATGACTAGTATTCTTTATTGTGGTTATTCCTTGTGAACTAGTTCTACCATTTCTTTGTGATCGAAAGTTCTTGAGTTGATTTACTTATCGTGCTTTTGTATTTATTGTCATTATTGTTGTTGTATTTGTTTTTGTGATGCACGAGGTTTCTGCCGTATTGTTGTTGTTATTGTGATGCACGAGGTTTCTGTCGTGCAGTTGTTGTTATTGTGACGCACAAGGTTTCTGTCATAGGGGTAATTGGGTTGCACAAGGTTTCTGTCGTTCTATTATTACTTTGATATTTGCACATCGGCGTAACAAGTAAGGATATATATATGTGGGTTGCGCATGTGGCAAGACAAGGTGGGAACATTATTTTGCACGTGTGGCGAGATAAGGCGGGCACTTACTTGATTATTGCACACGGGGCGAGACAAGGTGGGCTGTGTTAGGGATTGATTTATGATGACTTGTGATGGCTTAGGGGCATTCTTCTTGTTGATATTTGTGTAGTGGTGCACTTACTTGTGTAATTTCTATTTTAAGGAAAATTATGGGAAAATATCGTACTTGTTGTACATTTCCTCTATACTTACTAGCAGGCATGAACTATGATAGAATACTTGCACAAGCATACATGTAGTTAATCACTCTTATCAGCTAAAAGGATGGACCTTGATATTATTGAGTATTAAATTGGTAAAGAGGGCATAGGATGCCAAGTGTTTAGGGTTCTAGAATTTGGACCCGTGAAATGTGAATATTCTGAGGTTCGATACCTCGCGAATGGTTATTGGCTGGAGCCTAGTGTGAAAGTGATTGTGTTTGTTGAGTTGTTACTTGCCTTTCCTCTATCTGTGTTCACCGGATTTCAAATTGTGTTCCGCTCATTCTATTGTGTCAATATTATGTTGTTCCGCTGTTAGTTGTTGTTTTTCCTTTCTTACTGCAATTATCGTATTATTATCATTGTCATTATGCGTAGTTCTTAAATAGATATCGTACTCTATTATTTCTACGGCTATATTCATCCAGGTTATTTAGTCCACTAGGTGTTTTGATCTCGTCACTACTCCACCGAGGTTAGTCTTGATAATTACTGGGTACCATTTTGGTGTACTCATACTATGCTTCTGAACAATTTTTGTGCAGATCCAGGTGTTTGATTGTTAGTAGTTGTGCGTATTATTATTGTAGAGACTCAAAGTAAACCTATTGCTACATTCACAGGCTTCAGAGTCACCTTCTAGTTTTTGTATTGCACTATTTATGCTTATTTCTGAACAGTTGTATTTAGAAGTTTTCCAGGAAACACTTTGTAGAGCTTATGACTTGTACTACCGGTTTTGGGATTGTAAATTTGTATAAATAATTTTGTTTGAAGTTGTTCGATGTTAGTTAGAAATTATTGTTATTTCAGTAACAGTTAGGCTTACCTAGTCTGTAAGACTAGGTACCATCGCAACACCCAACGAAGGGAAAATTGGGTCATGACAAGTTGGTATTATAGCTCTAGCTTCATAGGTGCAACGAGTCATAAGCGAGTTTAGTAGAGTCTTGTGGATCGGTATGGAGACGTCTGTACTTATCTTCGAGAGGCTACAGAACTATTAGGACAATCTCACTTTTTTTATTCCTACTGTGCGAGCTTATTGATCTCGGAGATTAAACTTTTATCATTTTATTCTCTTACATATGGTGAGGACACGAGCTGTAGTTATCAATGATGTTGTTCCCGGAGTAGGTTTCGCTTTTAGAGGTAAAGGTAGAGGTCGACAAGGAGCATGCACTGCAGCTAGAGTACCTACCAGAGCAGCATATGAGGAGCCTCTAGTATCCCCAGTTGGGGGTAGGTACCTTAGGCGCCTGCTGTTACCCCCAGACTTTAGGAGACTTTAGCTATGTTCCAGAGCATGTTCGGTATATTGGCTCAGGCGGGGTTGATTCCGGTTGCACCAGCTCCTTCATAGACTGGGGGAGGAACTCAGACTCCCGCCGCCCACACTCTACAGTAGCGAGTTCATGTTGGTCAGGTTCTAGGTGTCATGGCGACACAACCTTTGTTCCAATTCAGCTCTTGGTCAGGGAAACATCATTTGAGGAAGAGTAGCTTGGACTTGCAAGGTTCAAGAAATATGACCCTCCTACTTTCAGTGGTTTGGCTTCAGATGGTACACAGGGATTTCTAGAGGAGCGCCATTGCATTCTTCGCACTATGGGTATTGTGGAGATGAGTGGGGTTGCCTTTACCATGTTCTAGCTTAAGGGAGTAGCTTATCAATAGTGGCGGGCATATGAGTTGGGTAGCTCGGCCTATGTTGTACACTTACATGGGTTCAGTTTTTAGAGATGTTCCTTAGAGAGTTTGTACCTCAGTCCCTTCAAGATGCAAAGCGTGCAGAGTTTGAGCAGCTGCCGTTAGAATCAACAATTTGGCTAGACATGCACCTTCTTTGGTCACTACAATTAGAGAGTGTGTATGCAGGTTCAGTGAGGGGCTCAGACATTATATTTGGTTCGGCATGGCTCGGGAGTTGGAGTCGGTTGTTTTGTTTTAAGAGGCAGCAGGGATCGCTCGCCGAATAGAGGGTATGTGGGACTAGGAGATAGAGGACAGGCCGGGCCAGGAGAGAAAGCGCGGACTAGGTCAGGAGAGAGAGGATAGGGAGGTGAGAAGGCCTCGTAGACCGGAAAGATCCATTGGTCTTTATTTTGCAGCAGGGTGCGTCATGGTAGAGGTTTTTGGGTTAGCCAATTCAGTTTGCACTTCAGGCTTTGCACGGTGTTTTAGGTGCTCAATGGTCTTAGAGTACCTGTACCACATAATTCCCACAGCTACGTCAGCAGAGAGGTTCCTTTGAGTGTAGAGATACCAGCCATATGGTGAAAGATTGTCCTATACTCTGGGCAGATGTGTCATAGTGGGGTATTCAGGCGAGTAGGGGGCACCCAAAAGGGGAGACCCGGCCCGTTGATGTGTTTAATATAGTAGGCTTGAGGTCGTTGCACCTGATGATGTCATACGGGTATGCTTTCGGTTTGTTATAGAGCAGCACCATCCGTATTTTGTTACAGTTCTGCTTATTGGGGTGAGTTTCCCTATTTGTTACTCCACCTATGGGTGAGTTCATGACTTAGTATTTTGTCTATGTGTTTGCCCTTAGTGGACGATTCTATGAGTGGTAGCAATGTCTATCATTTGTTTTATCCATTATTGGAAGTTACGATACTAGTAGTGAATTCCTGTTGTCCATTACGGTTCGTATTGATGTGATTCACGAGTATTTTGGTTACGATCTGTGATTTAGATGCTCTACCAGTGTGGGAGCAAGTACGTGTTGCAATTTTATTGACGGAACTGATCTAAAGGAGGGTTTTAGTTAGTTTGATGTATATTCTACTTATAATTTAGAGTTAAGGGTGGGACCCTCGCGATTTCTTGTGATTTGATTTGTTTTAATCGAGTTGTGTACCCCGGTGAAAGTTATATCAGGATGAGATCTTTGTGATTTGTTCATATACATATTTCCTTGTAAACTGATTTGTAGAATAGTACTGTTAGAGAGTTGTGCATGTCGGGCTTGTTTGTTAGTTCTCTTATGTGTTTCTCCTTAGATATTCAGTCATTTTCGTTCTGTGCTTCCTGAGTTTTAGCTTGAGGGGTGTGTGCCCGGTGGTATTAGTGGTGACTTATTGATTCGGGTGCATAGTTATGAGGTATTCATGTTCCTTGCATCGCTATCAGTATTGTGGAGGTTTAAAACAGAGTTCTAACGGATATGAGGCTAACTTCCGGTGCTAGATTTGATTTCGGGCAGCTATTGTTATCATAAATGTTATTATGGGCCTATGTGTGGTGTGCCACGTTGTGTGGTTGTACCTTGTGCGGGTAGGCATAAGTTGTTGCAACTGGTTGAGAATGATACCAGATGTGAATGTAAGAACCAAGTCTTGTGGATATGAACGGAAGGTGAGAATTTTGACTCTAAGGCTTTTGGTATTGGTGGAAGGGGTAAATTACAGCAGAGATGGTGTTTTTAGGATTATGTGGATTGTGGTGACATGGGGTCACCCACGGGTGTATGTTGGAAGCGGGCATTCAGTAATTTAATGATTTTTATACGATTCTTGGCACGTCCGAGGACGAATGTTTGTTTAAAAGGGGGAGGATGTAACGACCTGGCCGATCATTTTGCAAAATTACGTCTCGTTCGTCGGCATAAGGTCTTGAGCAGCTTCGTGATGTGTGTTATGACTTGTGTGCGTTGTCGAGTTCAGTTACCGGATGATTCGGAGTCAAATTGGAAGAAGGATTCTTGTTTTGGAAACTTAAGCGGTGAGAGTTGACTGGAATTTGACTTTTGTGTAAATTGATCCAGAATGGAGTTTGGATGATTTCAACAGCTTCGTATGATGATTTTGGACTTAGGCGTGTGTCCGGATTTCGATTTGGAGGTCTGTAGGGTAATTTGAATCATTTCGGCAAAATTGAAAAAGTTGAAGTTTAGAAGGTTGAGCAGTTTGACAAATAGTTGACTTTGGTTATGTTGGGGTCGGAGTGTGATTCTGAGAGTCGGAACAACTCCTTTATATCATTTGGGATTTGCCTGCAAAATTTGGCGTCATCCCTGGTAGATTTGATAGGTTTTGGCGCGAGTTTTAGAAGTTGGAAGATTTGAAAGTTCATAAGTTCGATTCACGGTGCAATTCGTTGTTTTGATGTTGTTTGATGTGATTTGAGAACTCAATCGAGTCAGTATTAGGTTATGGAACTTGTTAGTATGTTTAGACGGGGTGTCGGGAGCCTCGGGTGTGTTTCCGATGGCCACGGGCCAATTCTTTCTATTTTTGGACGGTTGTTTTCTGTCATCTGGTTTCCTTAATCGCGTTCGCATCATTCCCTTCGCATTCGCGAAGAGTTATTTTGGAGGAGGAATTATTTGTTCAACATGTTCGCGAGCCTCCATTCGCGATCATGAAGGTCTGCCTTTCCCTTCTTCATGTTCTCAGCTCCACCTTCGCGTTTGCGTAGTAGAAACTAGGAGCTGGGGGTGGTGACTATTTCCTCTTTGTGTTCGCATCCTTCTTCCTGTGTTCGTGTAGGTTCCTTTTTCTTCTTCTTTGTGTTCGCGTCCCTTCGCTCGTGTTCGTGTATGGTTTATCCTTACAACCTTCATTTTTCTTCTTCGCGAACGCGATCAGCCTTCAGCGTTCGTGATGCTTTAATGCCTGGGAAGAATAAATAGTACTCTATTCCGAGGGTTTTCCATTTCACCATTTTTGGAGTTCTAGAGCTCGATTTTGAGCGATACTTTGTGGGTTTTTCAAGCAAAGCGATTAAGTAAATATTTTTCACCTATAATTTATTATATTCCATTATTTGATCTTTATTTTTATTATTTAATTAGTGTTTTGGGTTGACGAAAAATGGGAAGTTTTAAGAAAACTTTCAAAAATGTAAAATGACGATTGAGGAGCGAAATGGTATCGGAATTTGATAATTTTTGTATGGTTGAACTCGTATCAGAATGGATGTTCGAATTTTATAAAATTTGTCGGGTTCTGAGGTGCGAGTCCGGGGTTAGACGTTTTGGTGGATTTTAGTTTTTGATAATGATTGGGTCTTTATGATCCGGAATAGTTTTTTATGGGTTTTATTATGCTTTGAAGTTATTTTGGCTGTATTTGAGCTGTCCATAGGTCATTTCACCTGAGAAGTTCATTTTAGAGTATCAGTTTGTCTGCTTTGAGATAAGTATCTTGCCTAACTTCTTGTGAGGGAACTACCCCTTAGGATTTGAGTCTTCTATGCTAATTGTGGTCCGTGTATACGAAGTGACGAGTACATGCTCGGACTTATTTGTGGAAAGTTGGCCTATTAGTGTCTTAGGTTCTTGTTTTTACTAAGTATAAAGTTATTTTTTTTTTGTTATGATAAAAATTTTCTTAATTACTAGTTTCACTCTACCTACTTTAATTAGGATTAATTGTTTTATGATTCACTCTTATTGCCTATTTGATTCTTATATGACATCACTGTAGATTTTTACCTCTTCTATTGCCATGCTATCTTTTCCTAGCTGATTATCCTTGTTTGAAATTATTATTCTCTTCTGCAATTGTTTAGCATTAATTGAGGTTTTGATTATCCATTTCGTTGCTAATCCTTAATTGTAATTGTTGTACCTCTTTCGTGAGTATGAAATCCTAAATGAAGCTAGTAGCCTCTATCATAGCCGACTTAGCCTTAATTGGAATTATCGGCTCTTGCTATCCCCCTTGTTTTTGAACTGTACTTTGTGGAACCGTTGTTACATATTATTTTCTTCCTTGTCGAATTGTTTCTTATTATGACTAGTATTTTCTATTGTGGTCATTCCTTGTGAACTAGTTCTACCGTTTCTTTGTGATCGAAAGTTTTTGAGTTGATTTACTTGTTATACCCTTGTATTTATTGTCGTTTTTGCTAATGTATTTATTGTTGTGTTGCACGAGGTGTCTTCCGTGTGGTTGTTGTTATTGTGATGTACGAGAGTTCCGTCGTGCGGGTGTTATTGGGTTGCGCGAGATTTTGTCGTGATATTATTACTTTGATATTTGCACATGTGGCGTGACAAGGCAGGATATTATATGTGGGTTGCGTATGTGGCGAGACAAGGTGGGAACATTATTATGCACGTGTAATGAGACAAGGCGGGCACTTACTTTATTATTGCACATGTAGCGAGATAAGGTGGGATGTGTCAGGAATTGATTTGTGATGACTTGTGATAGCGTAGGGGTATTCTTGTTGTTGATATTTGGGTAGTGGTGCACTTACCTATGTGAATTCTATTTTGTGGAAAATTGTGGGAAAATATCTTACGTGTTGTTCATCTCCTCTATACTTGCTAGTGGGCTTGAACTATGTTAGAACACTTGCACAAGCATACACGTAGTTAATCACTTTTATCAGCTAAAAGAATGGACCTTGATATTGTTGAGTATTAAATTGGTAAAGAGGGCACACGATTGCAAGTGTTTAGGGTTTCGGAATTTGGACCCGTGAAATGTGAGTATTCTGAGGTTCGGTACCTCACGAATGGCTATTGGCTGGAGCCTTGTGTGAAAGCCGTCGTGTTTCTGAACAATTGTATTTAGAAGTTTTCTAGGAAACACTTTGTAGAACTTATAACTTGTACTACCGGTTTTGGGATTGTAAATTTGTATAAAGAATTCTGTTTGAGTTGTTCGGTGTTAGTAAGAAATTATTGTTATTTCAGTTACAGTTAGGCTTACCTAATCCATAAGACTAGGTGCCGTCATGATATCCAACGGAGGAAAAATTGGATCGTAAAAACTTAATAAAGGCATTGAAGTCAGGAGGCCGAACCCCAAATTTTTTGTAATGGATCCGTAATTAAATTAAAGTTCCCCTACTAGCCACGGGAAGTTAATGTTGGAATTGTTAATATTTTCTTAGAAGAAAACTAAGAGGACAAGTTATGGAATAGAGTTGTCATTATCTATCACTCTAGCCATTTTGCTCTGTCTAACCAAATACAGACATTAGTGGGTCTTACTCTGACCAACTTAATGTCCCGATCTCAAAAATTAGTATGTTTGACAAGCTGAATTTATTTTAAAATTTTTAACATTTTAAAAAGTTAAGATGTATTTTATTACTTTTGTTTTCTAGATTTGTGTTCTAATTATTAGTAGAGTATTAATTAAGTGAGGTGTTTAAGGAGAATAAATGGGATCTTAGACAAATAATTTATGATTAAAGCAATTAAATTTCTTTTTAAGGAATACACGAAAACTTGAAAATTAGATAATATAGACCAGAGGGAGCAAATTTTCTTTTAGGATCTGTTTGGAAAGCCATCAGCTAATTGTAATTGGTATAGTAATTACACAGTGTTGTAATTATGGGTACTTCTTTTTTGTCATAATGTAAATGTAATTACAAGTGCATTGTTTGGTTGCACAAGTGTAATTACACAGTTAAATCAAATTTTAAATATAAATTTAATTATTAAAAATTAAAATTCAAAATTTAACAATATATTTTTTTACAAATAATATTAAATTTGATATTTAAGATAGATATTGTTTCTTGAAAATATATTAATTACTAGTCATATATTTGTAACTAATATTGTAAAAGTACTTGATATATATTTTACAAATTAATAATATTTTATTTTAATCAGTAATAAAAAGTAAACATACATATTTGGTAAGAACATCATGGACTGCATGCTTGATAAAATAATTAATCTTTATAAATATAATTCCATAACATTACTCAAATGTTTTACGAAAAAAATAATCTATCAATTCTAACTGAAAAATAAATGGCATACGTTCTATCAATATTTATTTGTTTATATTTTGATAGATAGAATTACCCGATACTTATGTTGATAACGAGATAACAAATACTTGATGAATTTAATAGAAGTGACTACAAGATGGTCATCATTGTTAATAAAAAAAAGGGTCTCCCGCTAAAAGTAAGATAGTAAGTAGAGAACCCTTTTTTGGGTACTAAATATAAATATTATATATAACTAAACATGCGTACAGAGTAGTTGGTGCGGATATTGCACCATATTACAAACCACATTTCTTGTAGTACCTCTAGGCATATAGCCAAGTAAGTTAGGAGTAATATCAGATATTATATTACAAATACTAGGATTAGAGTTATCCCTACGTAACCCTCCAACACTGCTTGAAGTAAGACTATAGGGGTTCCTTCCATGTACTGTAGTTGGTTGCTCTTGACCATCTTCTACATTCTGCGGAATCAAACGGAACCTTGGCAGTCCTAACTTGTCTTCTTCCAAAATTTGCTCAAAAGCTGGTGGGTTGTGCAAGACTTCTACATCATTAGTTCCTTCCAAAAGACTTTCCAAACTTGCTAATTTGTCTGCCAACCTATTTTGTTCTTTCTACGCATGTGTAAGTTGTGGATCATGGAGCATCCCTAGTAGGTGCCTGCAATCATGTGATAGATTAGCAAACGGTAGATTATCATTACATAGTATTGTAATTACCTCTTTGGCATCAATTTCCACTTGAATTGGTATTAGATTATGAAGCCTAGCCAAAGTAAGTCCCTGTAATAATGCATATATCTTAGTTGTAAGAATAGATTGTGATGAAATGTTGCCCCAAAACCCTAGAATCCAGTCTCCATTATGATTCTGAATTAATCCCCCAATGCCATTCTTATTCAAAGATGATGAATTAGAACCATCCGTGTTTAGTTTGTAAATATTAGGCTTGGGAGGTATCCATTTTAAAGGAGTTCTTACATGCCTTTGTATTTTATGATTAGAAGAAGTAATATAGCAAAATTTAGTAGCCTGCTGAGTAGTGAAGTTGACACTGACGTGCTTATGCAAGCGTTCATAAATATTTTTATTTCTAGTGGTCTAGTTATTCCAAAGATTTAAAGGCACATAAGTATGTGAATTAATGTTATGAGGAAATTTTTATCTCTATATTTAAATAATTTAATAAGCCATTCATGCGGCATATTCAAGTTAGTAAGTGTTTTAATATATCCCTCCATTCCTAATTCATGTCAATATGTTGTAGCATTTTCACACTTGAGGAAAATGTGAGTGGTTGATTCTTCTTCCTTGTGACAATATTGACATGCAGAATTCAAAATAATATTAAGATAATGAAGAAATTGAAAAGTAGGCAATCTATTATGATTTAGAAGCCAAATGAAATATTTAATCTTTGAATGTATTGGAAGCTTCCATATCCAACAGAATGTTGGTACTATAATATGCTTATTATCAGAAGTATTTTCTATGGCCTTATACATAGAATTGACCGTGAATTTTCCATTAGGAGTTAAAGCCCAGTAAATGCTATCATCTGTAATATTATACCTAGAAATGTATTGATTTATGATATGTTATTGGATATCCTTGGGTAGATCAAAAGGTAAAAGATTCCATTTCCAACCCTTATTATAAATTGTGTGAATATTCATCTGATGATGCAAGTAAAGTAATGGACCATTAATTAATGAACGAAGAGTCAATCCATTTTTAATCCAGTAGTCGTGCCAAAAATTTATATTTTTACCAGTTCCTATATTCCATTTTAAACCAATTTGGCAACTTGTCTAACCTTGTAATATACTGCGCCAAGTTGTGGAGAAAGACGAAGAAGGAGTTCGATGAACAAATTTATTAATTAAGATTTTACCCAAAGTTGTTGAGGAGGATGGAATACTCTCCATGCTAGACTTGCTAGCAAAGCAGTATTCTTTTGTCTTAAATTTTGGGTTCCTAGACCTCCTATTTCTCGTGGAGTTGTTATTTTCTTCCATTTTTGAAGATGCATTTTCTTTTTTGGTGGCAGTTGTTCTCCACAAAAAATTACGTTGATATTGATCCATTTTTGCAAGTATGTTTGACGGAATTTGTATGTATTGCATGACATAACTTGGAAGATTATTAAGGTTAGATTTGATCAGAGTAACTCTTCCAGCCATTGTTAAGAAATTAATTTTCCATCCCGCTAATCTAGATTTAAAATTATCAAGTAAGAACTGAAAGTCGCTTTTTTTCCCCGTCTTTCCTGAAATATTGGGAAACCCAAATATTTACCAAAGCTAATACCTTCTTTGAGTTGAAAGCATGCCATAGCCAGATTCTTATCATCAGTTGAACAGTTCTTTGAGAATAATAATTTTGATTTTTCAAAATTAATTCTTTGTCCTGAACAGCTTGTAAAATTATTTAAGACATCAATTAACGCATTACAACTCTTAGTGGTTATTTTTTAGAATAGGATGACATCATCTACAAAGAATAAGTGTGAGAGTTTTGGTCCTTTCTTTGCAATACTGATTGGTTGCCATTGTAAATAATCAACTGATAGGTTTATGCATTTTGAAAATATCTCCATGCACATAATAAATAAGTATGGTGACAAAGGACTCCCTGACGAATTCCTCTTGAAGGAGTGAAGTAAGGTGTAGATTGTAAATGCCTAATTTTTGTTCTTTCTTTTACATTGTAGTTTTGAATAATTATTTTTGTGTGTGTTTGAAGATTTGAGAATGAGAATTTTAGTTTAATTAATTCATTAGAGGGAAAAGGGGTTGTGCTAGTATATTTTAATTAAAATTGTTCCAAAATTGGCCCAAAATTTGAGCCAAATTTGGCCATACCCGGTCCATTAGTTGGTTGGCCAAGAAAGACCTCAAAACGACGTAGTTTTGTCTTGAAACTATGTAGTTTTGATAAGTGAGGTGAGATTAAATTCCATCTGTTCATACCACTTTGATCTAAGGGTTCTAATTCACTCTCCACCCCATGTATATAAGGCCTCAAATTCAGAAATTTGGCCCCCATTTTTTCCCTATTCTCTCTTCTTCTTCCTCTCTCCTCACCATCTCATCTCAGCCGCCCAGCGCCGCCGCCGAAAATCGCCCACTGGCGGTGGCCAACCTCCAATCCACCCCAAAATTTCACCACTTCTTCCGCTCAACCTCCTCTCCATGAATCCAAACCCCAAAACCCCATAACCCTTCTCAATCTCCGTAGATCTAAGCTTAACCGAAACCCTAGCCGCCGCCCACCACCCCAAACTCCAAAATTTTTACACCACCGGCCTCCTCTTCTCCCTCTCGTTCCATATCTCCAACTCAAAACCTCAAAAAACCCTCACCACCACCGACGACCACCCCCACTCGAAAACCGTTGCTTTCTCAAACCGGCCTCGAGCAAGGTTGTGTCATTGGTATCATTTAAACCGGACTCGGATTCGCCGTTGTTTTTGGTTTCGAGAATATCAACAATAGAAGCTTGCTAGAAGTCGTACCACTGCCCAATCGTCACTACGCCACCGCTGTTCGAACACTCAAATTTGGAAAAACTCGAACCTTAATGCTTTCCTCCATGTTTTGATTTTCTGTTTCCTGTCGTTTGTTTGTAGTTTTGTTATAATTTTGTTTAGTGATCATTTCATTTAGCTCTTAATCTATTCTATGATTTTTATTGTTGATGTTGTTTGTTTAGCTTAATTGAACATGTTAGTTTGTGTCATTGTTGACGTATATTTGCTTTGCTTTACGTCGTTTAGTTCTGATTTTAGGTTGGTATTTCTAATGTTCGTTTTGGTTCAAGCAGATTAGTTTTAAGTAATTCATAGGTTAATACTTGTTTCTTGCTTGATTTCAATCTTGAAGTTCTCTTTCTCCTTGTTGGTTAATAGTTTAATAAGTTAAATGGTTTCTAGTAATTTGTTTTGGAGCAAGTGCTCTGATATTTGATGTTGTTAAAATCTGAAGTTTATGTTATTTTATCGCAAAATAGGGTGCTAGTAGCCTACTTTTACTAGTAGGGTGGCTGAAATGACATTTTTTTCTCCTTGCTTCTGACATTGTAGATTTCCTTTCACCTTTTGGACAGATTTTGAACAGTGTTTAGCACATAATGTCAGTCCTTGTCGGGCATACTTTTGGTGAACCAAAATCTGTTCAAAAAATTGGCTTTTCTTTGCCTATTTAAGGGTTGCCCTTTCCTCATTTTTACGGAGGGGATCACACATTTGTTGGACAGTTTTTACACTCTAAAAATACAATTTTGAGAGAAAAATCAAGAACTAAATAGCAAATAGTAAACTGAAAATTTTGAGCTTGGTGAGTTGTTTCTTAGAGTGCAAAAACCTTGGGAAAAAAAATAGAAGGATCCTTTGAGCAATTCATGAAGTTGTTAGCTACTAGTTTCAAACATCCTTGTTGAGTTTTCTGGGTTATTTTTCTGTTGTTTGCTGCTGTCCCTTTGCCATTTGTTGTTGTCACTGCTGCTGATTTTTAGTTCATCCATTGCTGACATTTTTTCTGTTATCCAGGTAATTCCTTTAATGTACTGAAATTCTTAATCAAGAATTAATGCAAGTGAAGCAAGTGAAGCAACTTGAGTCCTTCAGGGTATTTTGAGCTTTTGAAAATATTCTGTCCACATCCATTTGAGCACCATAACTCATAAATGTTATCATATTTTAGAGTTTGTTTTAAAGGATTAGAGCATTTACTAAGTTTAGAGTACATAATTATTATTATCATATAATAGGTGATGATGAAGTGAGTCTTATTTACTTTGTTTCGTTTCTTTTGTTCAATTAGCAAGTCAGCAGTGTACATATGTAATATTATTTTAGAGTTGGCATATTTAAAAAGACTAGTTTAAGTTGATTATACACATAGGTGTGGGGTCCTGAGCCATGTGATTTTACTTTTAGATTAATGGAATTATGGGCTTATAAAAGTTGATTCTTAAAGAAAGGAAAAGAAAATGTTAGAACGACGCATTGGATTCCACCTTATATAACATGCCACTTTTATTTTTGAGACTATTATTTTCTCATTGTCATTCAAATGAATTGATTCGGTCTTGCATTTGGTTTGGGTTAGCAGCTTGGCCCCCTTTGTTTCTCTTTCTTTTTACATCAAAGCTCGCCCCAAACTTAGTTAATTTTCATAAAAGTCACTTTTTTGTAATTAAAATATTTTAATGACTTTATAACTTTAATAATTAATTTTAACACTAGACAATTAGTAAGCATGCTTCAGCCTTTTTTTTACGGACTCGCTTGCGTAGCATGATAGTAGCTTTTAATAAAAAAATAAATTTTCTCAAATGTTTTAATTTTTTCAAAAAAATAATAATAATGTAATAATAATTCTTGTCATGATTACGGATTCGCTTGCGTACCGCTGTTATAACAAAATTAATAAATTTCGTCTCGATCACGCATTCGCTTGCGTAGTGCGATTAAGACATTTTATTATATTCTTTAATTTTTCTAATAATCAATAAATAAAAGCGGATAGGTAAGACCTGAAAATCATACAAATCACAGTTTATTCGTAATTAATTAAAGCCATGATTAAGTCAATAAAGCGATCGTGCTAGAACCACGGGACTCGGGGAATGTCTTACACCTTCTCCCCGATCAACAGAATTTCTTATCCGGACTTTATTTTCGCAGACCAATAATAAAAGAGTCAAACCTTCCTTTAACTAGGGATTCAAATAAAAGGTGACTTGGAACACCAAAAAATCAATTCCAAGTGGCGACTCTGAATAACAAAAATAATCCCTATTTCAAAATTTGTCACTTTAATTGGAAAAACTCTTTAACCCATAAAATCCACAACATATATCTTTGAGAGAGGTAGAAAATGAGTGTCATAGCTCTAGCGACTCTGCTGGGGAAAACCAGAATTCGAGCTTGTACATGTTGACTTTTATTTGGTTTTATTAATTTTGTATATACTATGATTTATTTGGGCATAATGTGCTACTTGTTTGCTTTTTACCGCTTTGATATTTTTGAACTGTACATATAAATTGCCTTCTCTCACACCCCTCTGAGTCTTCTTGAAATTAAAATTGGGCATTTGCTTGACATAGTCCGCTTTCTTTGAGATAGCCGAGGCGTTTGTTACCCGGTGAAGGATTTTAGTCACACATGTTTTAGGCGGGGAGCACCACCAGTTAAGCCGGAAAGCAATGCTACCGGTACACTGACCCTCCTCGGCTCGAGTTGTCCGCTCAAGTAAGCCAGTCTAGATACCTTTTCCACCAAGATTTAAACCTAGAAGAACAAACCTCGTGCCGGATTTCCTTAGTAGGTTCTCTCTATGTGCATCACGTGCATTTGACTTAACGAAGCTCGGCACAGGGGTCGGGTCCGTATAAAACAGGTATCCTATTTGAGACCATCATGTATGTTCACGTATGTGCTACTTGATACATCATTTGGAAGGCTTACTTGCATTGTCGACCAGCTTTAGAAAATTAGTGTAGCAGAATTATTAAAAAAAAAGAAAAAAAGGGAACCATTCTCCTAGTTTAGTGCAAATAAACCTTTTTAAAAAAAGACTATTTTTGCATTTTTTTTTTAAAAAGGTACCCAATTTTACCGAACTACGCGGGTTTAATTCTCACCGGACGTAAGATACGTATGCAACCTCCATCAGGTTCAGCCCACACTTTTCGAAAAAAAGGAGCATAAAATTCTACATGTGCATAATATTTTCAAAAAAAGAATTGTCATTTTATCTAGTTTTGTATGGTTATATTTACCGAGACATCTTTTGAACCCCTCTCGGAGTAGAAAAGGGTCAGTTTCGTAAAAATAGTTTTTTATTTTATTTTTTTGTCTATTTTTATCTTTTTGTTCATGTGTTTGGCTAATTTTGCCGAGACATCCTTTATGCCTTCTATGAAAGTATCAAAGGGTCGTCTTTGTAATAATAGCCATTTCTTCCATTGCATAATCTCAACTTTTGTGTCCGGTAATTTCAAAATATATATTGTAAAAAAAAATAGATCGAGTCCTAAATTAGCCAAAAATAAAATAAAATAATGATCATAATTTGCAAATAGTTTAGGTAAGTCCTAACCCCTTTTATCTTATTCTTAGAATCACCATGAGTTCTCCATAAAGAAGTAGTCAGAAAAGGGTAAGGGACGAGACACCTCATATGTTCTTGATAAGAGATAAGACCCCGGGTAGTCTCTGTAATTGGTGGGCTAGGTTTGCTACATGGGAACGAAATCGAGTATTTAAGCACCTCAAGTTCCTCACAAACATCATGGGAATTAAGCCTAACAGAGATTTAATCGATGCTCTAGTCAGTTTTTGGGACCCCGCGAACAATGTCTTTAGGTTCAAAGATTGTGAAATGACGCCCACATTGGAAGGTGGGTTCACTAGAGTGGGGAGAGACCTTCGTGGGAAAAAGCCTGCTGCTCCGAGAAAAGTTAGTGTGAACAATGTTTTAAAGAAATTATGCCTCCGTCGAATTTCAATGGTTTGCTTAAACTAAGGTTGGGTTTCACTGGAATATCTCTATGACAGGTTTGGGGACAAGAAAGGGTTTGAAAATTTCTCAGGCATAGAATTCGTCAACCAGTTGAGGTACGACGCTTGGAGGGAGTTGAGAATCTTCGCGTTCATGATATCATTTTTAGGGATCATGGTCTTTCCAGAGCATGGTAGGCGCATCAGAATTCGATTGGTTGCAGTAGTCTCGTATTTGCAAAATAGCGAGGATCATACCATTCTTCCCATGATTTTGGGAGATATTTTTCGAGCTTTGACCCGCTGCCAAGAGGGTGAAGATTACTTGAGGGATGCAACATTCTGTTGAAGATGTGGTTCATAGAGCACCTTTATAATCATCCAATAGTAATAAATTTCAATGAAAACTGGTTGAATTACATTGGATGTCACCCACACAGGGCCGCAAGTTGTAATCTTCCAGAGGGGGTGAGGGCCTGGCAGAAATTACTTGTTTCATTGAATGTTGACAGAATCACTTGGAACTATTATTGGTTCCCTTCTGCTAGGGTCATGCATATGTCGACGTATCGTCCGTTATTTATACTCATGGGTCTCAGAGGTTTCCAACCCTACGCTCCTCTACGCGTCATGCGCCAGATAGGGAGAGAGCAAAAGAGGCCCCCGATTGAGGACATATGCCCGTTCGTGTGGGAATTCAAGGGAGAGGAACCTCCAAGGGAGTCATATGCACAAAATGTTTGGTTTGGTAGTCGATTTTCTGATTTAGACAAGATGGTAGCTGATCGTGAACGTGGGGAGGTATGCCTCGTATACCTTGAGTGACTTCACAACCAGGCTATACCCGAGCAAAGGACAGAAAGATCCATACAGCACGCAGTTGATTGGAAGGAGGAGGTCGAGGTCAGAGTTAGAGAAACCAGAAAGGAAGTGGCACAAGAGTTCCAATCTCGTATTGACACTTTACAAGAAGATAAGGGCATTCTAGAGACAGCCATGGACATGCAACATGCTGATTTTGAGCGGGAAAAGGCTTAGTGGGCACGAGAGAAGAAAGCACTCAAAGCCCAAATACGAAAGAAGAACATAGTCACAACTGTTCAGCAGTAAGAAGAGAAAGAAGCCCAGTTCAGGGTAGTCCGTGATCATGAGCATAGAGGTTTTACTCCATTAATCCAAGGTCTGAGGGATAAGATAGGAGGAGTTGAGTCAAGCAAGGAGATCCAGATCGCGGAGTTTGAAATAGAAAGTCACCACTACCAAAAGGTGATCAATTAGTTAGAAGCGGAGTCGCTAAAAGTTCGGCGCCAGAAATATATGGCCTTGGACCGCGAGCGTGATGCGCTGGATATAGCTGAGACCTGTGGTCATCAAAATCAAGAGTTGCATGTGGCTCATGAAATCATTAAGGGAAAGATCCTCGAGGTAGCCACATATACCTCAAGAGCATGCAGGAGTTGCTAGGGAATGAAGCTCGAGCGGTTTGCAGAACTATCATTGAACGTTGCTCGTCATATATCTGCAGACTTGGAGAGGATATAACGCAATGTTGGGGGTCAGTCGCAGGAACAAGAGCCTTGATTACAGTGATGCTGGTGGATTCTACTGTAGAGATCAAAGTCTTCTTTTAGTTATCATTCCTTTTTCATTATGTTTTTGTTGTTTCTGAGTCTATAAGAGTCTTTTGGTGTTTTCAGTCTTGTTCTTTTGACTTTTATCATAAAAAGTTTGTTTGAGTCAGGTCTAGTCTTGTTTATCTTTATGTAACTTTTGCTTTTTGAGTCTTGTATCAAAACAAAATAATTTTGAAAATCAATGAAAAAGATTTTGTTTAGAAAAATTCGAAAATGAACCAAAAAAGATGTTTGTTTTGTAAAAAAAAAAGACCTTAACTGCGTAATGATCTGATTTATGCGGCGACATGATACATAGGCAACCCATAAAAGGTTCGATCAAATATATTTTTTATGACTCTAAAGTAAAGGATCAAAATAAGGTGAGTGAAAGGAAAAACAGAAAAAAAAAAAAAAGATAACAGTGTCAATAAGTAACAAGCTAATAAGCTGGAATGAAACTTGAAGCCTTCCAAAAGCGTATTAGAGATGGTGATATTTTAGGAGCATAACCCCTAACACATTTGTTGCATCTTATCTAGTAAGTTTTTTTTTTGGCAATATGCTAAGCAAGCGCCTAGGACTAGTTTTTCTTATTAATAAAAGAAAAGAAAACTACAACAATTAGGAGAAGTACAAATAAGGGGGACAATAGCATCAGTATTGTTACCCATATGCCTTGGCTATATAATCACTCCTCTGCGCCTCACATTGCCTTGTGATGGCAGCCTCATATAGAGGATTCATGGTATAGCTGCCGGCAAAGTCTCACGAGGGCATATAATCTCATAGCCGTGTGGATAATTTCCAAAGGAATAGGACCAATGTAACACAAACCGGGATAAACCTTACCTTACTAATCCTATTGAGGCAAAAAAAATATCCTCACCTACTAGCATGCATGTAAAAATAAGAACTGGAAAGTACCAAATATTCAGTGATGATCCCAGAGTTTATAACATACTCTGAGTTGATATTACAAATGATTATACTAACATAATGGTAGAATAAAATGAAGATGGAATTAAATTGTTGTCCCTGCTTACCCAAACATGTAAATTCTTCAATTTGTATCTCCTTGTCGTCTTCCGCTAGCCTCTTCAATATGTGTTAAAAATTCATGATTTCTTTTTGGATCTGTTGGACCTTGTTGACGTGGTTGGAACGACCTGTTTTTGTTTTGCAATTCTCATTGGAGGTTGTCTAATGTTTACTTCCTCCTTGACCTTTTCATCCCAACTCTTCTTTCTTGTATGAGCCTTGTTAGTTTTTCTACTTTGCATAGGTGATAAATCACCTTTTCTTGCTGCCTCTGCCCGGCATTGTTGCAAAATTGCATCTTTTTCTCCTTCCTCATACATATCTCTTCCCACATTCACTGGATGCAGAAGATTGTCGCCGAGGTTATGTGTCATCAACACATTTCCTTCTTGTGTATTTGCTAAGGCTGTAGTGTTTTGAAGTTGTTCTATGGCTTGCATGTTGTTCCTGTTCTTAGTCACATTTCTAGTGCTCGCAGTTTGCGTTGAATTTATATAGTTTAGAGGTTTAGGGCTTACCAAAGCGTCGAGTAACTTTCTATCCTCCAAAGAAATGAATGAAGCATGCTGCAAAGCATCGTGTTGTTGTTCAGAATTTGGA
This sequence comes from Nicotiana tabacum, assembly GCF_000715075.1. Taxonomy (NCBI): domain Eukaryota; kingdom Viridiplantae; phylum Streptophyta; class Magnoliopsida; order Solanales; family Solanaceae; genus Nicotiana; species Nicotiana tabacum. The sequence continues at coordinate 57,482,734 of NC_134082.1, read as the reverse complement.
GACATTACTGCAGCCCCTGAGATACTTTCATTTTGTTGCTGTTGTTGGAGTGGAATGCTTGCAAGCTGCACTTGCTGTCCATGCGCAAAATATATTTGTTGCTGCCCAGAAACAAGAGCATGGAGGACATTAGTAGGTGTAAAATTGTATTTTGCAGCCATTGTATTATTACTTCCAGTAGCTACTGCTTTGTGCATTGACGAAATTTCGATCTCCTTTAAAACTGCTGCATTCCTAAGCTTTTGTTGCTGCCCGGTAGGTAAAAAAACAACAGCATTAGGACTCAAACCTTTCTTGATTTGCACTCTTTGATAATAGCTTGAAACTTGATCCTTGTGCACCTCCACTGCCCCTTCATTTGAAGTATATGAACAATGATCTGCTTCCTCCTCAGAAACACTCAGGTTTTCAAAATCAGTGTCTTCCTTGTGTTTACGTTGATCATCCCATGTTTTGCGAGTAAGGAAAAATTCGCTCGTCACATCTTGTTGTTCCTTGGAATCAAGCATTTTATTTGTAGAATTTGCTTGAGATATTGCAGCCATAATTTTCTCTACCTGTTGGTTATTTCAAGTAGATAAAAGTTGCTGCCCAGAATTGCCATCTCGCTCACCAAACGATTCCATTGACTGGGATGGAATGTCATGAACGGTGGTTTTCAAAGTAACCAATGGAGCGTGGATCTTTGGAGTAGTATGCATCAACATAGTTGCCTGAGATTCCTTAATCATTTTAGCTAAGTTTGAATCATATATATGTAATGTTGGTGTTGTTTCAGAAGCTGCAACTGTCTTGATGTCCACAACTGGAACAATTTGCTGGTTGTTTGGACTGCTACGAGACATCACAACATCATATTGCTCATTAACTGTAGGAGTTGCTGCTACAATCTGATTTCTATCCACACCATATTCATTCACCAATGCATCAAAAGCGTTATAGAAAGTAAAGTTCTTTGGAGCACTAAGCTTAACATCCAAAGAGTTAGAACCCTTGAAGGTTTCTATTGCATTTTCCCGTTTTTTATGATCTGAAGCCAGCTTCTTGCTAGGTGATCTATGCACTACTGTCCAACCATTATTCTTTGATTGTTGCCCATGTTGAGACTCAAATTGTGCAACTGCCACTGCTGCATTATTCTTGATTTCTCGAAAAGATGAAGCTAATGCATTATCATCCTTTATCTGCCCAGATCTGTCCATTGCATTAACAACATCCATATTCAGAGTAGCATTAGTGAGAACTATTTAGAGGACAATGTGCTACAAATTACAATTCTCGCTAGAGTCGGCACTAAACCTTTATTTAGAGCGGAAAAATTAAAGACCAACAACAACAACACCTATATTAATAATAATTTATCTATCTATTTATATCTATATATACTATATTAAAAACACGAAAGCCCTTTTTATACGATCGAAATAGATTTCGGCCTTCCTACTTTCGATCGAGTTCGAGGCCTTTTTGTACAAAAGTTGTATCATAGGCTTTAGGCACCTTCTCCTCACCATCAGTTGCACACACAGTAGCACCCTCGACTTGAGCACCAGTCCTTTCCATAGTCGTTTTATTATGTAGAGCAGCTCCCACAACCTGATATATCCTCGCTAAAGCAGTAGCAGCAGGAATATCAGCGTGGAGTTTTGTTTTCTCAGCATTTTTTTGTTGATCCCTACTCACTTTCCCATATTGTAGAGCATCACTTTTACTACTCCTAACTCCTTGATCAACCCCTTGTTGTTTATTAACAGCGTTATTACTATTCAATACAGCATCACGATCAAAGCTAGATCTTTGGACAGCTACTTGAAAATTATTTCGATCAGCAGGGTTGGTTTGTGGTGAAAACTGGCAACACATCATTACTTCACCAGATCTAAGGGAGCGGTGGTAATGGATAACAGCGATGAAATCAAGTTGGTCAGTGACAATCCGCAGGGTCAGTCAGTTGAGCAAGATTCGGAGGAGATAAGAAAATTGAGACAACAACTGTCATATGTATATCAATCTTGGGTTTCTGGTCGACCTCCACCCCAGGGTCCTTTAGAGGGAACTTCCACCATACCCCAGGCTACTCAAACACCGCTCCAGGCAACGAGCGATCCCATTTTATCACCAGGGTATGTGCCAAACTACAGCCTCCATGCCGCCCCCGGTACCTCTAATATGCGACCTTCAGTCGCACCGGTCAGGAACACCCCTCTCGTCGTGTCTGGCACACTGGTATATACAATCCCGCCACCACCTCCTGTGACGAGGCCAAACAATGAGCCACCATCCCATGCTTATGATGGCCAATACTATTCTCCGAATGCGGCTTTCAGTGTCTCGGTTCCATACAATCAGACTCCTCAGTACAAGTCACCAGTGGAAAATAAAAAGCCTTCCACGACGGTTGAGCCAGATGAGATGGCCAGGAAAATGAAAAGTCTTGAACAGAATATAAAGTACATACAGGGACTGGGTGGTCACAAAAGTATTTCATTCAGTGTCTATGCATGTTCCCTCACATCCATTTGCCACGAGGGTTCAAGACACCAAAATTTGAGAAATATGATGAACACGGCGACCCTATCGCCCACTTGAAAAGGTACTGCAACCAGCTGAGGGGTGCAGGAGGAAAAGAAGTGTCACGACCCGGATTTCCCACCATCGGGTGTCGTGATGGAGCCTACTATCGGAGCTAGGCAAGCCAAATATTTAAAACACCTTTCCTGCTTTCTCTCAAACAATATAATAAACGAGACAAGATTTAAGCGGAAGACTTTAAATCTAAAGCAACTGAAAACCAAAAGTGCGGAAGTTTAATACACATCACTACCCAAGGTCTGGTGTCACTAGCTCACGGACTACTACAGAATACTACAAACAATGTCTGAAAGGAAATACATCATGTTTGTCTGATACAAGATGAACAAACGAAAAACATGGAAAGGGACTTCGGCCTGCGAACGCCAGCTAGGCTACCTCGAGAGTCCCTGGACTGAAGATAGCTCCCAGAAATCCTACTGCTGTGGTCCGTAAGCTGCTCCCTGATATGTGCACAAAAATGCATAGAGTGTAGCATCAGCACAACCGACCCCATGTTCTGGTAAGTGCCTGGCCTAACCCCGGCGAAGTAGTGACGAGGCTAAACAGGACCTACCATAATTAACCTGTATAGATATATATACAAGTGCAAGAAAAAAAAACACAATAACAAGATAATATAAAGTAAAGCTAGGAGGGGACATGCTATCGGGGAGTAACAGGTAAAAATAAAATATCGGAAATAAGCAGAAGAGACTCAGGTTCCCATGATATATATATATATATAAGTGGACGTTGTGCCACACGATCCCAAAATGTCATATATAAGTGGACGGCGTGCCACACGGTCCCATAAAATCATATATAAGTGGACGGCGTGCCACACGATCCCATTATATCATATATAAGTGGGCGGCGTGCCACACGATCCCATAATATCATATATAAGTGGACGGCGTGCCACACGATCCCATAATATCATATATACGTGGACGGCGTGCCACACGATCCCATAATATCATATATAAGTGGATGGCGTGCCACACGATCCCATAATATCATATATAAGTGGACGGCGTGACACACGATCCCATAATATCATATATAAGTGGATGGCGTGCCACACGATCCCATAATATCATATATAAGTGGACGGTGTGCCACACGATCCCATAATATCATATATAAATAGACGGCGTGCCACACGATCCCATAATATAGTTCCTAATATCTGACTTCATGTAGTAGACCCCCTTCAGGGGAGAATAACAACTCAATACCTTTAACCCGGCAAGGGTATAGCTAACAGCCCAAAATATCCCGACAAGGGAGAATATATATATCAGTCTACACATCCCGGCAAGGGAGTATTCACAACACATTCTCCTTTTTAAATCCATTCTTCCTCAACTAACACATTCATGTTCGAGCTAACGCTCCAAAATTACACCAATCACAATTTTTACCTCAACCGTTCACATTATATGAAACTCATCAAATAAACAAGGAGCTTGTGTCACATTATTCGAATTAAAAGCAATCAAGACTCACGGTCATGCTAGACTCTGGTGCATAGATAACCGTCACCATGCCTATACACCGTACTCCACATTAGCAAGTAGCAAATATCATCCTAATCCTATTCCCTCAAGCCAAAGTTAGAACAAACACTTACCTCGAATACTCCAAACTCAACTCACGCTTCTAGTAAAGCTTTACCTCTTGATTCCACCACCAATCTGCTCGAATCTAGTCATAAGTTACTTAATCACATTAATAATTACTAAATGAATCATCCCCAATGCATGAAAATAGATTTTTCAAGGTTTTTCCCAAAAAGGTCAAAAATACCCCCGGACCCACGTGGTCGAAACTCGAGGTTCGGACCAAAACCCGGTTACCCATTCCCCCATGAATCCAAATATATGATTTGTTTTTAAATCGGACCCCAAATTGAGGTCCAACTTCTCAATTTGTAGAAAACCTAGGTTCTACCCAAAACACCCAATTTTCCCCATGAAAATCTTTGATTTGAAGTTGAAATTATGTTAAAAGATGTTAAGGGATAAAGAAATTAAGTTAGAAATCACTTACCAATCGTTTTGGAGAAGAAAAGTTGTTTGGAAAATCGCCTCTTAGGTTTTGGGTTTTTGAAAAGTGAAAAATGACTGAGATTTCCGAACTGGTATACCTTCTGAGGACCTGGCGCGGACCGCACAAAAATGTGTTGCGGCCGCGCCGAGTGGGAGAAAAATTGGGGCTTCTCTGAACCCTTCCAGCGCGGACCACACTGTTTTGGTGCGCGGCCGCGCTGGTTGACCTGAACCCCTAGCCCTCAGACTCAGCCACGCGGACCGCACAAAAATGCATCGCGGCCGCGCGGCTCCAGCACGGACCGCGCGGAAATGACCGCGGCCGCGCTGGTGTCTGAAACACCTGAACCTGCATTTTCTTAAGTCCAAGACCTCCCGGGCCCCATTCAAAACTCACCCGAGCCCTCGGGGCTCCCAACCAAACATGCACACAACCTTAAAAATATCTTGCGGACTTACTCGTGCGATCAAATCGCTAAAATAACATCATATACATAGGATCAAGCCTCAAACACATGATTTTCTTTCTTCAACTTTCATTACTCAAATTCTCCATTTTTAGTCCGAAACACGTCATATGACGTCCGTTTTTAGCCAAACTTTACAGATAGTGCTTAACACATATTTAAGACTTGTACCGGGCGTCGGAACCAAAATACGAGCCCGATACCTATATTTTCTAACTCCTTTTCATTTCAAATTTTCATATCAAATTTCAGAAAAACAATTTCTTTCAAAAATTCATTTCTCAGGCTTGGGACCTCAGAATTTGATTCCGAGCACACGCCGAAGTCCCATATTATTCTACGGACCCTCCGGGACCATCGAATCACAGGTCCGGGTCCGTTTACCCAAAATGTTGACCGAAATCAACATTATACATATTAATACCAAAATTCATCAAATGTTTCATATAATACACATATTCTAACATAAAAACTTTCCGGCTACGCCCCCGAACTGCGCACGCCAATCGAGGCAACTAAAAGCGAGGTTTTCAAGGCCTCGAAAGCGCGGAACAAGGAAGAACTACGGTGATAACCCTTGCGGTCATCACATTCTCCACCTCTAAAACAACCGTTCGTCCTCGAACGGACAAAAGAAAGAAGTACCTGAGTCGGGAAATAAATGAGGATAACGGCTCTGCATATTGGACTCGGATTCCCAGGTCGATGCCTCAGGAGGCTAACCTCTCCACTGAACACGCACCGAAGGAAAACTCTTCGACCTCAACTGTCGAACCTGCCGGTCTAGAATAGCCACAGGCTCCTCCTCATATGACAGATCCTTGTCCAATTGGACAGTGCTGAAATCTAACACGTGCGATGGATCTCCGCAATACTTCTGGAGCATAGATACATGAAACACGGGATGCACAGCTGACAAGCTAGGTGGCAAGGCAAGTCTATAAGCCACCTCTCCCACGCGATCAAGAATCTCAAATGGACCGATGAACCTAGGGCTGAGCTTGCCCTTCTTCCCAAATGTCATCACGCCCTTCATAGGCGATACACAGAGCAATACCCGCTCACCAACCATGAAAGCAACATCTCTGACCTTACGGTCTGCATAACTCTTCTGTCTGGACTGAGCTGTACGAAGTTTATCCTGAATAATCCTAACCTTGTCCAAGGCTTCCTGAACCAGATCCGTACCAAATAATCGAGCCTCTCCCAGCTCAAACCATCCAACTGGAGACCGACATCGCCTACCATACAATGCCTCATACGGAGCCATCTGAATGCTGGACTGGTAGTTGTTGTTGTAGGCGAACTCTGCTAAAGGCAAGAACTGGTCCCACGAGCCTCCAAAATCAATGACACAGGCTCGGAGCATGTCCTCAAGAATCTGAATAGTCCTCTCAGACTGACAGTCCGTCTGGGGATGAAATGTTGTACTCAACTCAACCTGGGTGTCCAACATTTGCTGAAACGCTCTCCAGAAATGCGAGGTAAACTACGTACCCCGATCCGAAATGATAGATAGTGGCACCCCATGAAGGCGAACAATCTCCTTAATATAAATCTCGGCTAACCTTTCGGACGAATAGGTTTCTGCAACAGGAACAAAATGCACTGACTTGGTCAACCTATCAACAATGACCCAAACTGCATAAAACTTTTTCGGAATCATCAGAAGTCCAGTAACGAAATCCATCGTAATCCTCTCCCACTTCCACTCGGAAAGTTCAATCCTCTGAAATAGACCACCGAGTCTTTGATTCTCGTACTTAACCTGCTGACAATTCAAACACCGAGCCACGTGCGCAACGATGTCTTTCTTCATCTTACGCCACCAATAGTGCTGCCTCAGATCCTGATACATCTTCGCGGCGCCTGGGTGAATAGAATATCGAGAACTGTGGGCCTCCGCTAAGATCAACTCTTAAATCCCATCAACATTGGGCACACAAACTCGCCCCTGCAATCTCAATACACCATCATCATCTACGGTTACTTTCTTGGCACCTCCATGTTTCACCGTGTCTCTCAAGACACACAAATGGGGATTCTCAAACTGCCGCTCGCGGATACGCTCTAATAGTGAGGAACGAGCAACCGTGCAAGCTAACACCCTGCTAGGCACAGAAACATCCAACCTCACAAGACGATTGGCCAAGGCCTGAACATCCAAAGCAAGTGATCTCTGGCTAACTGGAATATAAGCAAGACTACCCATGCTGGCGGACTTCCTGCTCAATGCATCAGCCACCACATTGGCCTTCCCCGGGTGGTATAAGATAGTAACATCATAATCCTTTAGCAACTCTAACCACCTCCTCTGCCTCAAATTCAACTCTTTCTGCTTGAACAGATACTGAAGACTCTTGTGATCAGTGTAAACCTCACACGTCACGCCATATAAGTAATGCCTCCAGATCTTCAAGGCATGAACAATGGCTGCCAACTCGAGATCATGAACCGGATAATTCTTCTCGTGGATCTTCAACTACCTCGAAGCATAGGAAATGACTTTGCCTTCCTGCATCAACACTGCACCAAGCCCAATACGAGACGCGTCACAATAGACCATATATGGCCCTGAACCTATGGGCAAAACCAATACCGGTGCCGTAGTCAGAGCCGTCTTGAGCTTCTGAAAGCTCGCCTCACACTCGTCCGACCACCTGAACTGGACACCCTTCTGGGTCAATCTGGTCATAGGGGATGCAATGGATGAAAACCCCTCCATGAACCGATGGTAGTAACCTGCTAACCCCAGGAAACTCCGAATATTCGTAGCTGAAGCTGGTCGAGACCAGTTCTTGACTGCCTCTATCTTCTTCGGGTCTACCTGAATACCTGCTGCTGATATGACATGACCCAGGAATACAACCGAACTCAACCAAAACTCGCACTTTGAGAACTTAGCATACAACTGACTATCCTTTAGGGTCTGAAGGACCACTCTGAGGTGCTTCTCATGCTCCTCCTGACTGCGGGAGTATATAAGAATATCGTCAATGAAGACTATCATGAACAAGTCCAAATAAGGTCTGAACACTCGGTTCATCAACTCCATGAACATTGCTGGGGCATTAGTCAATCCGAATGACATGACCAAAAATTCATAGTGCCCATACCGAGTGCGAAATGCTGTCTTAGGGACATCAGACGCCCTAATCTTCAGCTGGTGGTAGCCAGATCTCAAATCTATCTTTGAAAATACGCTCGCACCCTTAAGCTGGTCGAATAAATCGTCGATCCTCGGCAGTGGGTACTTATTCTTAATTGTAACCTTGTTCAATTGCCGGTAATCGATGCACATTCTCATCGAACCATCCTTTTTCTTAACAAACAACACCGGTGCACCCCAAGGCGGAACACTAGGTCTAATGAATCCTTTCTCAAGCAAATGCTGCAGTTGTTCCTTTAACTCTTTCAACTCCGGCGAGGCCATACGATATGGAGGGATAGAAATGGGCTGAGTGCCCGAGGCCAAATCAATACAAAAGTCGATATCCCTGTCGGGCGGCATACTCGGCAAGTCTGAAAGGAAAACATCAGGAAACCCCCCGAACAACGGGCACAGAATCAATAGAAGGGGCCTCCGTGCTAGAATCGCAAACATACGCCAAGTAGGCCAAACATCCCTTCTCGACCATACGCCGAGCTTTCACATACGAGATAACACTGTAGGTACAATGACCAGAAGTCCCTCTCTACTCTAAACGGGGTAAATCCGGTAAGGCTAAGGTCACGGTCTTGGCATGACAATCCAAGATAGCATGGTACGGGGATAACCAATCCATCCCCAATATAACATCAAAGTCGACCATGTCCAAAAGCAACAAATCAACACGGGTCTCAAGACCCCCAAACACTACGATACAAGAACGATGAACTTGGTCGACCACAATAGAGTCACCCACCGGTGTTGACACATAAATAGGAATACTCAATGAGTCACTAGGCATAACCAAATATGGTGCAAAATAGGACGACACATATGAATACGTAGATCTGGGATCAAATAGTACAAAAGCATCCCTATCACAGACCAGAATAGTACCTGTAATCACAACATCTGATGACTCAGCCTCTGGCCTGACTGGCAAAGCATATCAACGGGGTTGGGCCCCACCTCCCTGAATCATATCCCTGGGACGATCTGCTGCTGGTTGACCCCTACCTCTAGCGGTCGGAGCTCCACCTCTAAGACCTCTACCTCTACCTCTATGTCCTCTACCCCCGCCTCTAGCTGGTTGGGCAGGCTGTGGGGCACCTGGTGCCTGGATCATCGGGCGAGGACCCTGCCGCTGCGAGCTGCTGGAAGCTTGAGGGCAATATCTCGCAATGTGACTCACATCGCCGCAAGTATAACAAGCCCTCGGCTGCTGAGAATAACGAAGTGGTGGTGCACTGATAGGTGCTGATGGTGAACTGAAGAGCTGCTGGTCAGAATACTGCGGCTGAGAACCACGACCACCTGGTGTACCATGAGAAGCCTGGAGAGCTGACTGAAAGGGCCTCGAAGGATGGCCTCTACCATAAGAATCCCTACCTCCAGACGAGGTACCACTGAATCTACCAGAATGACGGGGCCTCTTATCAGACCCATGACCACCTCCCTGAGCAAGTGCCATCTCTATCCGGCGGGCACCATCTGCCGCCTCCTGAAATGAAATCTCACTACCGGCACTCATGGCCATCTGAACACGGATCGGCTGGGCCAACCCATCAATAAACCTCCGCACCCTCTCTCTATCGGTGGGGAGTATCACAATGGCATGACGAGCAAGATCAATGAACCGGGTCTCATATTGGGTGACCGTCATAGGACCCTGCTGGAGACGCTCAAATTGCCTGCGAAGAGTCTCGCTAAGTAACTGGAAGGAACTTCCCCAGAAATAACTCTGAAAACTGATCCCAGGTCAATGATGGCGACCCTACTGGCCTGGCTAAACAGAGATCCCTCCACCAAGTCTTGGCGGATCCTGCCAGGCGAAAAGTGGTGAAGTCGACCCCATTGGTCTCTACAATGCCCATAGTCTGTAGAACCTCATGACAGCTGAATATGAAATCCTGAGCATCCTCTGAGGGGGTGCAACTATATGTGGTTGTGAAGAGCTTGGTGAATCGATCAAGCCTCCACAAAGCATCCGCGGACATAGCCGCACCATCGTTGGACTGAGCCGCAATACCTGGCTGGGCTGCCACAGCTGGCTGAACTGCTGGAACCTGAGCCTGAGGGGCCACCGGCTCTAGAGTACGAGTATCGGGAGTCTGAATTCCTCGCCCAGCCTGAGATGTGGATGGAGCTACGGGAAGCATACCCGCTCTAGAAATGCCCTCCATATAGCCTACCAGTCGGACCAAAGCGTCCTAAAGCACTGGAGTGGCTATAAAACCCTCTGGGACCTGAGCTGGGCCCCCTGGAACAGCTGGGGCCGGAACCTCCTCCTCAAAATCGACCTGAGGCTCCATCGCTGGAAATGCTGCTCGGGGCTGAGCTCTGCCCCGGCCTCGGCCTCTAGCACGGCCTCGCCCTCTGCCCCTAATAGGGGCTGCTGCTGGGGGCTCAGGCTATTGCGCGGTAGAAGAGGAAGCATGTTTCCTCGCCATCTGCGAAATAACAGAGTGGAAAGACAATCAGTACTTGAGAAACAGAATCGCACGACAAGAATGAACAAGGTGAAGTTTTCCTAACTCAGTAGCCTCTGCGGGATAAATACAGACGTCTCCGTACCGACCCCTCAGACTCTACTGAGCTTGTCCGTGAGTTGTGAGACCTTAGTAACCTAGTGCTCTGATACCAACTTGTCACGACCCGGATTTCCCACCATCGGGTGTCGTGATGGCGCCTACTATCGGAGGTAGGCAAGCCAAATATTTAAAACACTTTTCCTATTTTCTCTCAAACAATATAATAAACGAGACAAGATTTAAGCGGAAGACATTAAATCAAAAGCAATTTAAAACCAAAAGTGCGGAAGTTTAATACACATCACTACCTAAGGTCTGGTGTCACTAGCTTACGGACTACTACAGAATACTACAAACAATGTCTGAAAGGAAATACATCATGTTTGTCTGATACAAGATGAACAAACAAAAAACATGGAAAGGGACTTCGGCCTGCGAACGCCAGCTAGGATACCTCGAGAGTCCCTGGACTGAAGATAGCTCCCAGAAATCCTACTGCTGTAGTCCGTAAGCTGCTCCCTGATCTGTACACAAAAATACACAGAGTGTAGCATCAGCACAACCGACCCCATGTGTTGGTAAGTGTCTGGCCTAACCCCAGCGAAGTAGTGACGAGGCTAAACAGGACCTACCACAATTAACCTGTACAGATATATATACAAGTGCAAGAAAAAAAACATAATAATAAGATAATACAAAGTAAAGCTAGGAGGGGACATGCTATCGGGGAGTAACAGGTAAAAATAAAATATTGGAAATAAGCAGAAGAGACTCTGGTTCCCATGATATATATATATATATATATATAATTGGACGGCGTGCCACACGATCCCATAATGTCATATATATATATATATATAATTGGACGGTGTGCCACACGATCCCATAATGTCATATATAAGTGGACGGCGTGCCACACGATCCCATAATATCATATATAAGTGGACGGCGTGCCACACGATCCCATAATATCATATATAAGTGGACGGCGTGCCACACGATCCCATAATATTATATATAAGTGGACGGCGTGCCACACGATCCCATAATATCATATATAAGTGGACGGCGTGCCACACGATCCCATAATATCATATATAAGTGGACGGCGTGCCACACGATCCCATAATATAGTTCCTAATATCTGACTTCATGTAGTAGACCCCTTCATGGGAGAATAACAACTCAATACCTTTAACCCGACAAGGGTACAGCTAACTGCCCAAAATATCCCGACAAGGGAGAATATATATATCAGTCTACACATCCCGGCAAGGGAGTATTCACAACACATTCTCCTTTTTAAATCCATTCTTCCTCAACTAACATATTCATGTTCGAGCTAACGCTCCAAAAGTACACCAATCACAATTTTTTCCTCAACCGTTCACATTATATGAAACTCATCAAATAAACAAGGAGCTTGTGTCACATTATTTGAATTAAAAGCAATCAAGACTCACGGTCATGCTAGACTCCGGTGCATAGATAACCGTCACCATGCCTATACACCGTACTCCACATTAGCAAGTAGTAAATATCATCCTAATCCTATTCCCTCAAGCCAAAGTTAGAACAAACACTTACCTCGAATGCTCCAAACTCAACTCACGCTTCTAGTGTAGCTTTACCTCTTGATTCCACTACCAATCCGCTTGAATCTAGTCATAAGTTACTTAATCACATTAATAATTACTAAATGAATCATCCCCAATGCATGAAAATAGATTTTTCAAGGTTTTTCTCAAAAAGGTCAAAAATACCCCCGGACCCACGTGGTCGAAACTCGAGGTTCGGACCAAAACCCGGTTACCCATTCCCCCATGAATCCAAATATATGATTTGTTTTTAAATCGAACCCCAAATTGAGGTCCAACTTCTCAATTTGTAGAAAACCTAGGTCTACCCAAAACACCCAATTTTCCCCATGAAAATCTTTGATTTGAAGTTGAAATTATGTTAAAAGATGTTAAGGGATAAAGAAATTAAGTTAGAAATCACTTACCAATCGTTTTGGAGAAGAAAAGTTGTTTGGAAAATCACCTCTTAGGTTTTGGGTTTTTTAAAAGTTAAAAATGACTGAGATTTCCGAACTGGTATACCTTTCTGAGGACCTGGCGCGGACCACACAAAAATGTGTTGCGGCCGCGCCGAGTGGGAGAAAAATTAGGGCTTCTCTGAACCCTTCCAGCGCGGACCGCACTGTTTTGGTGTGCGGCCGCGCTGGTTGACCTGAAACCCTAGCCCTCAGACTCAGCCACGCGGACCGCACAAAAATGCATCTCGGCCGCGCGGTTCCGGCGCGGACCGCGCGGAAATGACCGCGGCCGCGCTGGTGTTTGCAACACCTGAACCTGCATTTTCTTAAGTCCAAGACCTCCCGGGCCCCATTCAAAACTCACTCGAGCCCTCGGGGCTCCCAACCAAACATGCACACAATCTTAAAAACATCTTACGGACTTACTCGCGCGATCAAATCGCTAAAATAACATCATATACATAGGATCAAGCCTCAAACACATGATTTTCTTTCTTCAACTTTCATAACTCAAATTCTCCATTTTTAGTCCGAAACATGTCATATGACATCCGTTTTTAGCCAAACTTTACAAATAGTGCTTAACACATATTTAAGAGTTGTACCGGGCGTCGGAACCAAAATACGAGCCCGATACATATATTTTCTAACTCCTTTTCATTTCAAATTTTCATATCAAATTTCAGAAAAATAATTTCTTTCAAAAATTCATTTCTCAGGCTTGGGACCTCAGAATTTGATTCCGGGCACACGCCCAAGTCCCATATTATTCTACGGACCCTCCGGGACCGTCGAATCACAGGTCCGGGTCCGTTTACCCAAAATGTTGACCGAAGTCAACATTATGCATATTAATACCAAAATTCATCAAATGTTTCACATAATTCACATATTCTAACATAAAAACTTTCCCGCTACGCGCTCGAACTGTGCACGCCAATCGAGGCAACTAAAAGCGAGGTTTTCAAGGCCTCAAAAGTGCGGAATAAGGAAGAACTACGGTGATGACCCTTCGGGTCGTCACAAGAAGAGCTGCTGATGACTTATTTTCGGGAAAGCCTTGTGGGGGTAGCTTCTGAATGGTTCATTGACCAAGATATCACTCACTGGCATGTTTGGGATGACATGGCCCAGGCCTTCGTCAAAAAATTTTAGTACAACATTGGTATTCCGCCGGATTGTAATTCCTTGTCCAATATGAAGAAAAAGCCGACCGAAAGTTTTAGGGAGTATGCCATCAAGTGTAGGGAGCAAGCGGCTAGAGTTAAGCCACCCATGGATAACCATGAGTTGATCACTGTTTTTCTGGAAGCTCAAGGAATTACTTTTAGAACATGATGTCTGCGATGGGTAGACCTTTTGCAGAAGCAATCAAAATAGGGGAGATGGTCGAAAATGGCCTCAAGACTGGTAGAATTGTAAGTCAAGATTCTCTCAAATCCACCACCCAAGCTATCCAAAAATGGGTCGGGAGGTTTGGCAAATAGGAAGAAGAGAGATGAAGGGTCCATGATGGCTTCGGGATCTAGGTAAGTTCAAAGAGGGGCATCGCACCCTTATGTGCAAGTTCAGCAAGGGCAATCCAGCTATCCTCAACATTATACCCCCACTAATTCCTCAATACTCTGTGGGTCCACCACAATATACAGTGTTCAATGCTCAATCATATGCTCGGCCTCCCGATCAGTAGGTACGGGCACCAGCTTTAAGGGCCCCCTGACCTCAGCAGCAAAAATTTTGGGCACCCTACAATGCTCGTCCCAGGCAGGATTATGGTCAAGAGCAGAGGCCGGTAGAAAAATTCACTCCATTGGCTGAATCATATTCTAGTCTATTCCGGAAGCTAAAGCAAATGGGCGTAATTGGACCCATCGCTCCCCACCATATGCATCCCGATTTGCATGGATTTCAAGCAAATGCTAGATGTGAATATCATTTTGGTGCCCCAGGACATAGCACTGATGACTGTTGGACTCTGAAAAGAGCCATATTGTAGTGACGAATGGTGAGGACTCTCCTAACATGACAAACAACCCGTTGCCAGCACACAATGGTGTTTATTTTGTGGGAATGATTGGCTGAGACCAAGAATATAAGCTGGTCGGTCGAGCAGAAATAATAGTGGGTGCAATTCAAGAAGGAGCAGGTCTGGAAGTAAGTCCCAGCTGAGATGTGCCATTGATTGTGAAAGGCGCCCAAAGCTCAAATAAGGCAACTTTATTTGTTCCAAAGATCTCGAGGTTGGAAGTTCACTCCAGTGTTCCAAGCCCAAGGTTATATGTACTTGGAGGCCACCCCATCACAAGGCAGAATCAGGGTGGTACGAATGGCATAAGAGAGCTGATCATAATCAAACCTGTCGTGCAACCCCCTGTGACAAACACGAAAACCATTCCTTGGAACTACAACAAAATTGTGATGACCTACAAAGGCAAGGAAATCATAGAGAAAGTGGGGAAAACTAGAGTTTTGACTCGATCGGGGAGGTGTTACTCTCCAAAAAAGTTGAGGAAGGCCAAGCAAATTAGAGAAGGCCAATTACCAATAAAGAAACCAGTCACTGAAGTAGGGGTAGAAGAGTTTTTGAAGAAGATGAAAGTTCAAGATTACTCAATCATTGACCAGCTAAAAAGACTCCTGCCCAAATCTCTCTACTATCTCTGCTCATACATTCCAAAGAGCATGCCCGTGCACTAATCAAGGTCCTGAACGAGGAACATATCTCAGAGGAGACCACAGTGAATCAGTTAGAGAAGATGGCCAACAGATTTTTTGAGGTGAATAGAATCTCCTTTACCGATGATGAACTTCCCGAGGAAAGAGCCGGGCACAATAGGGCTTTGAACTTGATGGTCAAATGTGAGGGGCATTATGTAAAGCGAGTCATGGTTGATGGAGGCTCAAGTGTAGATGTATGCCCTTTCTCTACATTGCAAAGCATGAAGATCAATACAGACAGAATCCAACCCAGCAATGTTTGCATCCGGGCTTTTGATGGCTCATAGAGAGATACCATTGGGGAAATCAACCACACCATGACGATTGGGCCGGTGGACTTTGAGATTGTTTTCCAAGTAGTGGACATGGTCACTTCTTATAAATTTCTTCTTGGAAAGTCATGGATCCATACGGCCCGAGTTGTGCCATCCACTTTGCACCAGATGCTCAAATTCGAACATAACAGGCAAGAAATTATTGTTCACGGAGAAGACGAGTCTTCCATTTATAAAGACCCGTTAATCCCCTGCATTGAGGACAAGGAAGGGTCTAAGTCCATTGTCTATCAGGCTTTTGAAGTGGTTGTTGTGGACCATGTCGAGGAAGGAAAGCCCATTCTGCATCCTCGTCTTTCCGCCACATCTGTAATGGTGGCTGAAGTTATGATGAGACAAGGGTATGAGCCAGGAAAAGGCTTGGGGGCATCATTGCAAGGAATTTCAGAGCCTATTTCTCCATTCGGTAACCAGGGTACTTTTGGCTTAGGTTTCAGGCCAACGCAAGCGTACGAAAACAAATCCAAACACCGCAAAAGCATGGATGGGTCTTGCGACAGCCTATCCCTCATATTTTCTATACTTTTGTCAAGCCACGACTCCGAGAGGTTCAAATTCCTCGGCGCATGCAAACATTGATGAAATTTGCCATGGACTCAGCGAGATGTTTTCTGAAGTGAATATGATCCAGGCTGGTGAAGGCACTAGTCATGCCGATATGCAACCAATTGACCTAGACACCATGCTCACCAACCGGGAAGCAACTCTTCTCCACCCGAGGAAGGAGTCTGGGTAGTTTGCTTTTGCAGATTTTTTTTTTGTATTCTGGGTTACTTTCAGGGTTGTAATCCAAATATCTCAGGATGATTGTTTTTGTTTTGATGTTAACCCTTCTATCCTTTCGAATTCAATGAAATGCCATTCAGTTTCCTATTAAGTTTTCTATCTTTTCCTTTTCCTAATTCCTGTCATTTTATTTCCATTTTAGGTTTGTTAATGTCGGCTTTAATAACATGACATGCATGCGGAATTCACGCCTAGATCTTAAAAAGCTGTCTAATATCGAAATAACACATCAAGAGGTTGAATATGAGGAAGATGAGGTTGTTGAGGAAATAAAAAGGGAGATGGAATAATTTGAAAACAAGCCTAAGCCAAACCCAATAAAACTAAGTCGATTAATATCAGATGTCCTGAAGAAGTTAGAGAGACGAAGATAAGCATTCACGCTGAACAAAAAACCAGAGATGCCATGATTTAACTTTTATTTGAATACAGAGATGTGTTTGCTTGGTCTTACGATGATATGCCGGATTTAAGTGCTGAACTGGTGGTTCATAAGCTTCCTACGTATCCTGGTTTTCCACCAGTCCAACAAAAGCAATGCAAATTTAAAACAGACATGAGTGACAAAATCAAAGAGGAAATAATGAAGCAACTAAGCGCCAATGTGGTCAGAGCTATCCGATACACCACCTGGGTGGCAAGTGTTGTGCTTGTGCCAAAGAAGGATGGAAAAACCAGAGTTTGTGTCGACTATAAGGACCTGAACAAAGCAAGTCCAAAGGATAATTTTCCTTTTCCAAACATCCACATTCTTGTAGATAATTGCGCAAAGCATGAAATCCAATCGTTCATGGATTGCTATGTTGGGTACCACAAAATTCTAATGGATGAGGATGATGCAGAAAAGACCGCTTTCACCACGCCATGGGGTACTTATTGTTACAGGGTCATGCCATTCGGGTTAGAGAATGCAGGGGCAACTTACATGAGGGCCATGACCACCATTCTTCACCACATGATGCACAAAGAGATTGAAGTATATGTCGACGATGTCATCATAAAATCAAAGACACAAGCCAATCACGTGTGTGATTTGAAAAAGTTCTTCAAAAGGCTTCGTATGTATGACCTTAAGCTTAATCCATCCAAGTGTGCATTTGGGTTTCCATCTGGGAAACTCCTCAGTTTTATAGTCAGACGGAGAGGCATCGAATTGGATCTATCTAAGATAAAGTCCATTCGAGATCTGCCACCCCCGAAGAATAAAAAGAAAGTCATGAGTTTGCTCGGGAGGATGAACTACATCAGTAGGTTCGTTGCTTAGCTCATAACCACGTGTGAACCCATCTTTAAGTTGCTGAAAAAGGATGCCGCTATCAGGTGGACAGACGATTGCCAAAAAGCTTTTGACAGGATCAAAGATTATCTATCAAAACCCCCTTGTACTAGTCCCACCTGAACTTGGTAGGTTTTTGTTTTTATATCTATCGGTGATGGGTAATTCCTTTGGATGCGTTCTGGGGCAACATGATGCAACAGGCAGAAAGGAACACGCAATCTATTATTTGAGCAAGAAGTTCACCAATTATGAGGTTAAGTACACCCTTTTAGAAAGGACATGTTGTGTCTTGACTTGGGTCTCTCATAAGCTGAGACATTATCTTTTGGCCTACACTACTTACCTCATATCCAGAATGGATCCTTTAAAGTACATCTTCCAAAAGCCAATGCCCACTGGCAGGCTTGCAAAATGGCAAATTCTGCTCACAGAGTTTGACATCGTCTATGTCACTCGTACCGCGATGAAAGCACAGGCTTTGGTAGATCATTTGGCAGAGAATCTAGTTGATGATGAGTACATGCCACTTAGCACATACTTTCTAGACAAAGAGGTCAACTCAATAGAGGAAGTGGTTCCAGATGATCACCCTGCATGGAAAGTGTATTTTGATGGGGTTGTCAATATCAAATGAGTTGGGATCGGGGCAATCCTCATATCTCCTATTGGACATCATTACCCTGCAACGGCCTGACATCGGTTCTTCTGTACCAATAATACGGCAGAATACGAAGCTTGTATCATCGGTTTGAAAATGGCCATCGATCTGGATGTGCATAAATTGTTGGTTATGGGAAATTCTGACTTGCTTATCCGGCAAGCCCAAGGAAAATGGTAGACTCGAGACATCAAGCTTATTCCGTACAGACAATGTGTGTAAGACTTGAGCAAAAGATTCAAATCCATCGAGTTCAGGTACATTCCCAGGTTTCACAACGAGCTAGCCGATGCATTGGCTACTTTAGCCTCGATGCTCCCTTATCCAGGCAACACTCATATTATCCACTAGAAATCCAAGTTCGAAATAAACATAGTTACTGCAATATAATCAAGACAGAACTAGATGGTGAACCATGGTATCATGACATAACACGATTCCTAAAAACAAGAAAATATCCAAAGTATGCCAAAGGAGATCAAAAAAGAACTATAAGGCGGCTCGCCAGTGGTTTCTTCCTGAATGGGGAAATTCTGTACAAGAGGACCCCATATTTAAACTTGTTGAGATGCATAGATGCTACAGAAGCAGAGCAAATCATGAGTGAAGTGCATTCGGGGGTATGCGGACCTCACATGAATGGATATGTTTTGGCGAAGAAGATTCTGCGGGCAGGGTATTACTGGCTTACCATGGAGCAAGATTGCTTTAGATTTGTTCGAAAGTGTCACCAATGCCAGATTCATGGTGACCTGATTCACTTGCCTCCTTCGAAGTTGCATCCCATGTCCTCTCCTTGGCCTTTCGTTGCTTGGGGAATGGATGTTATTGGGCCAATCAAGCCAAAGGCTTCAAATGGGCATAGATTCATTTTGGTTGCAATTGATTACTTCACCAAGTGGGTGGAAATCATCACTTTCAAAGCATCCACCAAGAAAGCAGTGGTAGACTTTGTTCATTCCAACATTATTTGTCGTTTTGGTATCTAAAAGACCATTATCATTGACAATACAGCCAATCTAAATAGTCATTTGATGAAGGAGGTATGCAAATAATTTAAAATCATGCATTGCCATTCTACTCCTTACCGGCCAAAAGTCAATAGAGCCGTTGAAATGGCAAACAAGAACATCAAGAAGATTCTTAGGAAAATGATCCAAGGTTCCAGGCAATGGCATGAAAAGTTGCCTTTTGCTCTTTTGGGATACCGTACAACTGTTTGCACATCTGTTGGTGCAACTCCGTATCTGCTTGTATATGGAACTGAAGCTGTAATACCCGTTAAAATCGAAATTCCCTCTCTCTGAATTATTGTGAAATCAGAGATTGAAGACACTGAGTGGGTCAAAACCCGATTAGAACAACTGATGTTGATCGATGAAAAACAGCTAGCAGCATTGTGTTTTGGCTAGTTATACCAGCAAAGAATGGCATGCGCTTACAATAAGAAAGTGAGCCCAAGGCAGTTTGAGGCAGGCCAGTTGGTTTTGAAACGCATCCTTCCACACCAGGTAGAAGCTAAAGAAAAGATCGCCCCGAACTGGCAAGGACCTACATCATCAAGAAAGTGTTACCAAAAGGGGCCTTGCACTTGGTAGATGAAGAAGGACGGGTACCAGACATGACTATTAACGCAGATGCAGTCAAAAGATATTATGTCTGATATATACCCATTGTAGAATTTTCACGCATTGATTTTCTCAGATTAAAGTGACGAAGGCTATTATTTGCTCGCTATTCCAAATAGGTGTCACCCTTTTTGTTAATTCTTTGAGCCGTATTTATCTTCCTTGTTTCTCACTTTTTGGAACTTGTGTACTTGTAAAAAAAAAATCTCTGAGTCATTGAACTACGTCCGAACTGATTCCAAAAGGATATGTAGGCAACCTTACCCTGGGTTCGATCCCATCCGAACAAAAAAAACCATATTCCTTATACTCCTAAACTAGGGTAGAAGTTTGTTTTATTTCACGGTTCTTCTGTAAAAACGGTTCCAAAAGTTGTAATTCAGCTCAAGGTTTCACTCTTTTACCTTTCAAGAACTTCTAATCGATATTTTTTTTTTGAGAATGTTTGAAGTCCACATGACAAAGGCGTTGGGTAACCTCCCTCATGCAGTATCATAGTCAAAAAAAAAATAAAGAAGAAGAAATGAGAGAGTCTTATCAGTGAAAATCCGTACAGGCACTATAAGGCGACAGTGAGCAGAGAAATAAGAGAGTCTTATTGGTAAAAACCCAGATGGGCACCATAAGGTGACGGTTAGTAGAGAAATAAGAGAGGTTAGTTAGTGAAAACCTGCAAAGGGCGCTACTAGCCGAATGAGGGTCTTTGATTCTCCGGCATGAGCACAACCAAGACAAATTCAAGATAAATGTTTGTGGCGGATTTTGAGAATTAGACAGCTCAGATGGATTAGGCGTCCAGTCCAAAATGCATGTCATGATTCATTAAAGTCAGCACGTACCTCCAAATAAGTCGCCCTATTCCTTTCCCCGAAAGGGGCACCTTTTGTTTAAGCACAATTCTTTTTCGCTTCCAATTATTATTCTGTTTTTACCCATAATTTTTTTTTAAGTCCCTTTCGGTCTAATCCTGCATCAAAATCAAAGCAAAGAAAGGGCTGCAAAATTGGCTACAGTTTCCACGTAATGTCGAGCACAATTTGGGGCATATATGGTATTAACAAAGGCACGAATCCATCTGTGATCTCATTCGATAAGGCGAACAAAGTGTCTCAAAGAAACTGAAAAGGTTGCCTAAGCAAGACATGCTTCATGAGAAAAGTTGATAAGCACTACGGACACAAACTGATACTGGGTGCAAGACAACTGAGCTTGATTTTAAAGAAAAATAGCCTTGTCTTAGAGACAAGGGTAGCAGTACCATGGACATCTGGGTATGAAATAGTTGGGGAAACATTGTAAAGCCAAGGTCTCTAGAAAATGATACAGAGTGGTAGAGCATCTCGATACCACGCTGACAGAATCGGTTCTTCGACAGCAGTGGCCGTGCATCAAGCTACTCAGGGCATCAAGGCCACAAACCAACCACCACTTTGAAAACTCATAAATTTTTCTTTGTTTAAAGCAGGAACAAAGCAATGCAGAATGTCGATCCTAAATGAACGAATGTCACCAAACGTAAGCTCCTTAAAATCTCCATTTTTCTTTTATTTTCAGCATGCATCACTATTGTTCACACCTCCTATTTTTGAAGCTTAACTCAAGTAGAATATTTTCTCCTAGGGGGATCCATATCATAGTTCCGGGTAGAAGTACTCTTCGCTCATGGTGTTTTACGTAGCTTAACTCAGGTAGAACCATTTCACCTAGGGGAATCCAGCTCATATTCCAGGTAGAATTACTTTTCGCTCAGGGTGTTTTACGCAGCTTAACTCAGGTAGAACTGTTTCGCCTAGGGGGATCTAGCTCATATTTCGGGTAGAAGTACTCTTCGCTTAGGTTTTTTTAATAGCTTAACTCAGGTAGAATCTTTTCGCCTAGGGGATGCAACTCATATTTCCGAGTAGAAGTACTCTTCCCTCAGGTTGTTTTATGTAGCTTAACCCATGTAGAACCTTTTCTCCTAGGGGGATCCAGCTTATATTTTCGGGTAGAAATACTCTTCGCTCAGGTTGTTTTACATTAGCTTAACCCAGGTAGAACCTTTTTCACATAGGGGGATCCAGCTCATATTTGCGGGTAGAAGTACTCTTTTCTCAGGATGTTTTACGTAGCTTAACTCAGGTAGAACCTTTTCGCCTTGGGGGATCCAGCTTATAGTTTCGGGTAGAAGTAATCTTCGCTCAGGTTGTTTTACGTAGCTTAACTCGGTAGAACCATTTCGCCTAGAGGTATCCAGCTCATATTTTCGGGTAGAAGTACTCTTCGCTCAGGGTGTTTTATGCAGCTTAACTTAGGTAGAATCCTTTCGCCTAGGGGGATCCAGCTCATAGTTCAGGGTAGAATTACTTTTCGCTCAGGGTGTTTTACGCAGCTTAACTCAGGTAGAACTGTTTCGCCTAGGGGGATCTAGCTCATATTTCGGGTAGAAGTACTCTTCGCTTAGGTTTTTTTAATAGCTTAACTCAGGTAGAATCTTTTCGCCTAGGGGATGCAACTCATATTTCCGAGTAGAAGTACTCTTCCCTCAGGTTGTTTTATGTAGCTTAACCCATGTAGAACCTTTTCTCCTAGGGGGATCCAGCTTATATTTTCGGGTAGAAATACTCTTCGCTCAGGTTGTTTTACATTAGCTTAACCCAGGTAGAACCTTTTTCACATAGGGGGATCCAGCTCATATTTGCGGGTAGAAGTACTCTTTTCTCAGGATGTTTTACGTAGCTTAACTCAGGTAGAACCTTTTCGCCTTGGGGGATCCAGCTTATAGTTTCGGGTAGAAGTAATCTTCGCTCAGGTTGTTTTACGTAGCTTAACTCGGTAGAACCATTTCGCCTAGAGGTATCCAGCTCATATTTTCGGGTAGAAGTACTCTTCGCTCAGGGTGTTTTATGCAGCTTAACTTAGGTAGAATCCTTTCGCCTAGGGGGATCCAGCTCATAGTTCAGGGTAGAATTACTCTTTGCTCAGGGTGTTTTACGTAGTTTAACTCAGGTAGAACCATTTCGCCTAGAGGAATCCAGCTCATAGTTTCGGGCAGAAGTAATCTTCGCTCAGGTTGTTTAATATAATTTAACTCAGGTAGAATCTTTTTCACCAAGAGGGATTCAACACTTTATCAATAATGCATGGTGCTAACACTTGATTCTATTTCCTTCCAGTAAGATAGGGTGCCAGCCCCTGGTTACATTTTCCTTCAGTAGTACGGGTACTGATCCCTAGTTACACAATCATTCGTTAACAAATTTTATCTCTTTTAGCTAGTTTATACTACTATTTTGTCTGCCTTTTCAATAAATTAGATAATTTACAGATTTCTCTAATAACTCACAAAATTTTCCTAGTGCTAGACTGGGGCAGAAAATTTTCTTCATTTTTGTTTGTCTTTGATGGCTTTGTAGGCTCGCCGCAGAGCACAGGTTATGACGATCGAAGCTTGCAGTTTCAGTTATCATCAGAAGGACGATCACAGGATAGTTTGGGTTTAACTTTGACAACGTGTCGGCAACACAACTTCTCAAGTTTCATTTTCTCAAAATTTTGATCCAGAAAGCAAGCAATCGAGATTGAGTCATAATCTCTTCTTTAAAGAGAATCAAGATCCAGTCTAAGGTCAACACAAGAGAGTAAGTCAAGAATCAAGAATTGACTCCAGAAGACACGTAGATAGGAATTTTGTACTCTTAGTTTACAGACATATGTATTGCTCTTCTCTTTTTCTTTTGATGTAAGAAGCAGTAACAGTAAGAATAACAGCAACATCAGTAGCAACATCAGTTTTAACTCCGGTGTCTGGTAGTCCCAGCTACCAAATCTTTTTAGAACTACACTGACCTGATTACAACCAAAGATATGTAGGCAACCTCGGAAGCAAGGTTCGGTCACCCCTTTTTCAAAAACTCTTTCATTAGAGTGAAAGGTGAGCAAAAGTTAGTCATGGCATTCACTATCTTTGCACGAAAACTCTTCATGTTCTCGAGCAAAGAGGGGCAGTTGTAAATGCCTAATTTTTGTTCTTTCTTTTACATTGTAGTTTTGAATAATTATTTTTTTGTGTGTTTGGAGATTTAAGAATTAGAATTTTAGTTTAATTAATTCATTAGAGGGAAAAAGGGTTGGGCTAGTATATTTTAATTAAAATTGTGCCAAAATTGGTCCAATTCGGCCATACCCGGTCCATTAGTTGGTTGGCCAAGAAAGAGCTCAAAACGACGTAGTTTTGTTTTGAAACTACGTCGTTTTGATAAGTGAGGTGAGATTAAATCCCATCCGTTCATACCACCTTTATCTAAGGGTTCTAATTCACTCTCCACCCCATGTATATAAGGCCCCATAATCAGAAATTTGGCCCCCATTTTTTCCCTATTCTCTCTTCTTCTTCCTCTCTCTTCACCTTCTCATCTCCGCTGCCCAGTGCCGCCACCGGAAATCGCCCACCGACGGCGACCAATTTTCAATCCACCCCAAAATTTCACCACTTCTTTCGCTCAACCTCCTATCCATGAATACGAACCCCAAAACCCCATAACCCTTCTCAATCTCCGTAGATCTATGCTTAACTGAAAACCTAGCCGCCGCCCACCACCCCAAACTCCAAAAATTTTACACCACCGGCCTCCTTTTCTCCCCGTCGTTCCATATCTTCAACTCAAAACCTCAAAAAAGCCTCACCACCACTGGCAACCACCCCCACTGCCGATCTGTCGCTGCCACTACCGGTCTGCCACCGTCACTACTGTCCCTCAACCACCACTACCTCTCGTTTCTCTTCTCAAACTGGCCTCGAGCAAGGTTGTGTCGTTGGTATCATTGAAACCGGACTCAGATTCGCCGGAGTTTTTGGTTTCGAGAATATCAACAATAGAAGCATGCTCGAAGTCGTACCATTGCCCAATCGTCACTACGCCACCACTATTCGAACACTCAAATTTGGAAAAACTCGAACCTTAATGCTTTCCTCCATGTTTTGATTTTCTGTTTCCTGTCCTTTGTTTGTAGTTTTGTTATAATTCTGTTTAGTGATCATTTCATTTAGCTCTTAATCTATTCTCTGATTTTTGTTGTTGCTGTTGTTTGTTTAGCTTAATTGAATATGTTAGTTTGTGTCATTGTTGACATATTTTTGCTTTGCTTTATGTCGTTTAGTTCTGATTTTAGGTTAGTATTTCTAATGTTCATTTTGGTTCAAGCAGATTAGTTTTAAGTACTTCATAGGTTAATACTTGTTTCTTGCTTGGTTTCTATCTTGAAGTTCTCTTTCTCCTTGTTGGTTAATAGTTCAATCAGTTAAATGGTTTCTAGTTATTTGTTTTTGAGCAAGTGGTATGATATTTGTTGTTGTTAAAATCTGAAGTTTATATTATTTTATCGCAAAATAGGGTACTAGTAGCCTACTTTTACTAGTACGGTGGCTGAAATGACATTTTTTCTCCTTGCTTCTGACATAGTAGATTCCCTTTCACCTTTTGGACAGATTTTGAGCAGTGTTTAGCACACAATGTCAATCCTTGTCGGGCAGACTTTTGGTGAACCAAAATCTGTCCAAAAAGTTGGCTTTTCTTTGCCTATTTAAGGGTTGCCCTTTCCTCATTTTAAAGGGGGTGATCACACATTTGTTGGACAGTTTTTACACCCTAAAAATATAATTTTGAGAGAGAAAAATCAAGAACTAAATAGCAAATAGTAAGCTGAAAATTTTGAGCTTGGCGAGTTGTTTCTTGGAGTGCAAAAACCTTGGGAAAAAAATAGAAGGATCCTTTAAGCA
The DNA here is from genome assembly GCF_000715075.1 of Nicotiana tabacum. Taxonomy (NCBI): domain Eukaryota; kingdom Viridiplantae; phylum Streptophyta; class Magnoliopsida; order Solanales; family Solanaceae; genus Nicotiana; species Nicotiana tabacum. The sequence goes on along the minus strand of NC_134082.1, from coordinate 57,456,763 downwards.
ATTCATGAAGTTGTTAGCTACTAGTTTCAAACATCCTTGTTGAGTTTTCTGGGTTATTTTTCTGTTGTTTGCTGCTTTCCCTTTGCCATTTGTTTTTGTCACTGCTGTTGATTTTTAGTTCATTTATTTCTGACATTTTTTCTGCTATCCAGGTAATTCCTTTAATGTACTGAAATTCTTGATCAAGAATTAATGCAAGTGAAGCAACTTGAGTCCTTTGGTGCATTTTGAGCTTTTGAAAATATTTTGTCCAGAGTCATTTGAGCACCATATCTCATAAATGTTATCATACTTTAGAGTTTGTTTTAAATGATTAGAGCATTTACTAAGTTTAGAGTACATAATTATTATTATCATATAATAGTTGATGATGAAGTGAGTCTTATTTACTTCGTTTCGTTTCTTTTGTTCAATTAGCAAGTCAGCGGTGTATATATGTAATATTATATTAGAGTTTGCATATTTAAAAAGACTAGTTTAAGTTGATTATACACATAGGTGTGGGGTCCTGGGACATGTGATTTTACTTTTAGATTAATGGATTTATGGGCTTATAAAAGTTGATTCTTAAAAAAAGGAAAAGAAAATGTTAGAACGACACATTGGATTCCACCTTATATAACATACCACTTTTATTTTGAGCAAACTTCATTTATAGCCACTAGGGCCAAACTTATATCACCTGATAGCCACAAAATAACCCCTTACAAGTAATAGCCTCAAAACAATAACAAAGGCTAGCAACTGGAAAAGCTGAAATCATACGCTCAACGCAAACGAAAAGGAAAGCAGTCCTAATCGATTTTGTATCCTAAATTCACGCATTCAGTATGGAATCTTCAACCTCCAAATGCTATAAAAGTCGCCCAATTATTCACACTGTGAAAGAAATTCTGGGGTTTCTGAAGATTAAACCCAGAGAAGAGCTCCTAAAAATTCACGCTGAAATTCAAATTTTTTGCATAATTGCTGCCTACAATCAGCTTAATAGAGTTGAGATTTCGTTCTTAAATTATGAAATTGATACAAAATCGACAAAATCAACAAATGTCTATGGAGATTGTGAATGTTTGAAATACAGTTCCAACTTTGATTCCGATTTTACTTCAACACAGTGGTGAATGGGTAAGTGAGAGTAAATTTGTTAATTTCCTTGTTAATGGCGTGTTGATCAATTCGGACTGTAGCTATGATTATTTTGTTGATGAGATATACAAGCAATTGGGTAGAGATTCAATTACGAGTGTGCAATGGAGATAAAATATACAATGAAGGATGGCTATGTAGCAATTCCAATATACAATGATATGAGTGTGCGCTTGTATATGGAGATGAAAAAGAAAAACCTGGATATCACTGAATATCCATTATGCATAACATTGAAAACTGTATATTCAAGTGCTGAATGCTCATATTCAAGTTCATACTTGGGTGGCAACTTACTTGCAACAACTTCAGCTGGAAACTTACTCGCAACAACTTCAGTTGGTTTACAATGTCAGAACATAGAAGAAGTACATGGAACTAATATTGTTGAAATGATGGATAACCATGTAAAGGAAGACAAAATTGAGATATTGAAGGGAAATTGTATAATAGACAATCCACAATATGAAGAAATTGCAGAAGGTCAGTTGTATTGGGACAAAAATACAATCATTAGTGTAATAAAGCACTACGCAATACGGAAAAAATATCAATTTATAGTGGATAGATCATCTACAACAAGGTATGATTTCTACTTATGAGATTGCACTTCTCTGTAATTCTTTGTATACAAATTTGTATAAAAACTGTATAATTATTGTATAATAAGATTGCACTCTCTGTAACTTTTGTATACAGATCTGTATAAAAATGTATAGTTATTGTATAATAAGATTACACTTCTCTGTAATTTTTCGTATACAGATCTATATAAAAAATGTATAATTATTGTATAGTGAGATTGCACTTCTCTGTAATTTTTTGTATACAGATCTGTATAAAAAATGTATAATTATTGTATAATAAGATTACACTTCTCTGTAATTTTTTGTATACAGATCTGCATAAAAAATGTAATTGTATAGTGAGATTGCACTTCTCAGTAATTTTTTGTATATAAATCTGTATAAAAATGTATAATTATTGTATAATAAGATTGCACTTCTCTGTAATTTTTTGTATACAGATCTGTATAAAAATGTATAATTATTGTATAATAAGATTGCACTTCTCTGTAATTTTTGTATACAGATCTGTATAAAAATGTATAGTTATTGTATAGTGAGATTGCACTTCTCTGTAATTTTTTGTATACAGATCTGTATAAGAAATGTATAATTATTGTATAATAAGATTGCACTTCTCTGTAATTTTTGTATACAGATCTGTATAAAAATGTATAGTTATTGTATAGTGAGATTGCATATGTATACTGCTTGTTTATTTGAGACACGTGTAAAAATCTGAATAAATGCATTATCATAACACTATATTTTAAATAGGTATTGTCTTACATGCGTGGATAAAAGTTGCAAATGGAGTCTTAGATCTTCAAGTCTACGCAAATCAAATGTCTTCAAGGTTAGACGGTTCAATGATGTTCACACTTGCCCAGAGATGAGTAGATTGTTTTCACAACGTCATGCTACTTCGTCAGCCATTGCAAAAATGATTTGCAATAAATATACCAATCCAAAAATAATATACACTCCGACAGACATCATGAGCGACATGAAACAACAGTATGGGATTAATATGAGTTACATAAAAGCTTATAGAACAAAAGAAAAGGCGCTTGAACTACTAAGAGGGATACCACGTGAATCTTATAGAAAACTGCCGGGTCACTTGTATATGATAAATATGACAAATCCTGGTTTTGTCACAAGGTTACATAAGTCAGAGGACGGGCGCTTCATGTATGTTTTTATTGCACTAAATGCATCAATCATAGGATGGAAATACTGTTACCCTATCGTAGTGGTTGATGGGACATTCCTCAAATCATCACACAGAGGAATAATGTTAACAGCTAGTGTACAAGATGCAGCAGGTGAATATGTTGCAGACTCGTATAATAATTATATATGGTATAAATAGTTCTTATTTGTGTATAACAAAAATAACATGTGGATACTTACCTATTTGCTTAAGCATGTAAAAAATTTCCACTAGCATACGCTGTTGTAGATTCTGAAAATGATGCTTCCTGGGAATGGTTTTTTGAAATGTTTAGACAGGCTTTTGGGGAAAGGGAAAGGATGTGCATCGTATTGGATCGTCATGCAAGCATATTGAGGGGTGCTTCGATTGTGTATCCAGAGGTATCTCACTGTGTATGCATCTTTCATCTTTGGAATAACATAAAGAAGCAGTTCAAGAAGAACCGTGACTGGCTGAGGGAAGTATTTTTTGCAATGGCCAGAGCATACAAAATTGAAGATTTTAATCGCCTCATGGAAGATATGGACAACATTGATAAGAGGGTAAGGGGTTACCTATTCCAAGTTGGTTATAAAAAGTGGTCTATAGTGCATTCCACTGTTAATAGATCCATGGTGATGACTTCAAATATTGCCGAGTCACTCAATGCAAGGAACAGAGAGGCAAGAGAGCTACCAATCATGAGTTTGCTAGTTTACATGATGAATTTGGTTATGGAATGGAATAATACGAATAGAATGGCTGCAATGAGTACATTTATTGACATAGGACAAAAATATCATGAAGTACTAAAGGAAAATAGCTATTTGTCGCAGAAGATGACGGTAAATATTCTTTTATCATGTCTTACTTCATACGCCGGAGTAACATACTTTGACAAAAATACAGTAATACTTGTCATATCCTTGTTTTAGTTTTACTAATAATATCTATTTAAATTTAGGTGAAGCCTTCAACCGATTATGTATATGTAGTAATGGATGCTGAACAAAGGCGGAACATAGTCTGCATGCAAAAAAGAGAATGCTCGTGCAAACGATTTCAAGTAGATGAGATTCCTTGTCCACATGCTATGGCAGTATTGGACTACACACACATGGAAGCACCCAAATATTGTTCTGCCTATTACACCAAGGAATATTTCAAGAAGACATATGAAGTGCCAGTTAATCTACTTCCTGATGAAACTACATGGGACCTTCCAACAGAGGTGCTAGATAATGTGGTCCTACCACCGATAGTGAAGGGCAAACTAGGAAAACCGACGAAGTCGCGACGCAAGGGACTTTATGAATATCTGTATACTGAATCTGTTACATGTGGACTGTGTGGAAAACAAGGACATAACAGAAGAACATGCAGGAATGCTCAAGACAACTAGTAGATGTTGCTACAGTGATTTAGTATTTTGTAAAAAAATTCTTCTGAATATTGCAATTAGAATATTGGAAAAATAATGAGATTTGCAATCAGATTCTCTCTGATGTATGGATTAAGATGCTATTTTTTGTCATAATGAAAGTATTGGTAGAAGTTTTATTTCAAATACTATTATGGATGTCACTATACAAAATAAATGACAATATACAAAAAAGACTGTTACTATACAAAAATATACAAAATAGACTGTCACTATACAATTTATATGTAATATTTTGTTCCTATACAAAAAAATAGAAAATAATATGGCTATACAAAAAATATACAAAATAGATGTCATTATATAAAAACTATACAAAAAAGAGGGATTACCAATTAAATATACAAAATAGAAATTGTATATGTATACAATTACATACAATAGACTCTGACTATCCAAAAAATATACAGATAGATATACAAAACTACAGTTAACAGTATCTTACACTTACGCTACAGTTAATGATTGTCACGGTTCTTAAGATTGTAAAGTTAACTGGCCCAATGCAACCGGACAGGTTTTAAATGTTTTCTTATCACGTATTCACTGGCATAATATGAACACAGCAAAACCGTAACATTACAAGCAACATATATTTCTTGCATGCCTTTCCAATTTGCTGTCGAAAATGCAATAGCTATTTCAACATTAGCATTTCAAACATATTGTTCAAAGACATCCCAAACAAAAAGCATAAAATGTGATATAGGTATGCAACTGTATCCTATCATAGACAATATAAGAACCAAACTACTTCCATATTAAAACTACATGTGAAATTTCTGTTAACTTATCCCAAACTACTTCATCTTGCCCTTCAACTTGCCCTTTTTTCTTGATATCCTTCAACGTCTCGTCATCACCAACATGCGTCTTGCCCTTTTTCTTGTTATCCTTCAAAGACTTGTCATCAACAATGGAATGCGAATTGCTCTTTTTCTTGTTATCCTTTTTTATCTGATACTTCAATCTACCAGTAGACTCATCATCACTAGCTGCATGTCCTCTTTGTTTCTTCACTCCATAATCCCATAGCAATATACCATATCGATTCCGTATCCCATCAATATCAATAGCTTTAGGAATACTGCTGCCTTGAATGTTGTACTCAGCAAATGCAGCAACATAAACACCACAATCACTACATACAAGGTAGCACATAAACATTGAATAAAAGTTAGGATAATATTCAAATAGGAATTCATATACAAAAAATGAATAAGAATCAGAAATATTCAATAATAATTTACGTGTTATCTTGCGTTGGCAACCCATCAACGACATGAATCTCAAAAGGATCATTGGCGGGGATTCCCATAGGATTCTCCTTTGTGTCCCAAAAACCAATACGATGAAGGAAATATGGGAGCAACACTGAGTATGGTTCAACTGATCTCCGAACTGCACTATTCTGTCGCGCGCCACTCATGGAATCATATACATAAATGTGCAGATATTTGAATGACAATCTCGCCAATATCCAGTGCCACTTATCAGACAGATTTATAGGGAAAAGGATTTCATCAACAGTAGACCAAGGAACATTACATCTTAAAAAATACCCAAGTATGTACTCAACAATTGGATCTGCTTCAGTAATCAAATTCATGTCTCTATTTCTCCAAAAACTCCTTGTACAAATTCGAAATCAAGTGGTTAGACCAACAGTCAGTCGTTGTGAAACTTATTGGAACATCAACACCGTACTTCCCTTTCTTTCTCAAATAGTAAAAAATTACATCAATATGCTGAAATGTGAAGAATATACACAGTTAGAAAATTACAGTATAAGAAAACTAAAAATGTATATCACAAGTTTATATTTTACAGTTAAAGTGTTGACGTACTGAATCACACAAGGGTAGGCCGGGATATGCAAATGTGAAGAACCATTTTTTTCTCCAATATCATCAACTCCAAATTCAAAGATTTTATTTAGCTTATTGCCAGCCTCTGTATCAACACCGTCCCTGATGAATCATGATAAAAAGATATGGCTTATAAAACGGAATAAACAAGAACAAAAAAAGAAATAAGAAAAAACTGAAACATAAAACTTATGGCGCATTAGTCCTTAAGCCTCTATTGATGAAAGTGTTCCACTTACACAATAAATTGAAATCAACAGGATTTTCAAAATTTCCCTCAAAAGGATACTTTATAGTCAAGATGGGCTTCTTTGACTTAGTTGGCTTGCTTTCAACAACTTGGATGGTGCCACCAGAGTCAAATGTGTTTATGAATGGTGACTTCATGACCCCTGCTGGTTTCCTTTCTCTAGGGTTCATTTCAGGTGTGTCATGATCAACAACAACTATATGATCTTCCTGCATAGTAGCAATATTTTTCTCCACTCCTAAACAATCACCATATACAATATTTTTATTGAAATACTTTTGGGTGATTGTAGTTATTTGAGCCTCAGCATCATTACTCCAGCTATTGTCCTCACCACCTTCCTCACAACTATTTTTACCAAATTGTACAGAATCATCCACCAAACTACCAATATTAGAAGTATTTTTGTCACAAAACTGTTGGGTGATTGCAGTGATTTCAGGCTCGGTATCCTCAATCCAGGCTTCGTCATCACCAACTCCTTCACTACTTTTACCATATTGTATAGAATCCTTCACCACACCCTCCATAACATCAACAGTTTGCTCTAGACTTACCTCATTGTCAACATTTTTCTTTACAACTTTTTCAATGCTAATATTTTTCTCCATAACTTCCTCACTACCAAAATTATTCTCTGAAAATTACTTATCATGATGGTTGTCATTTTTTTGATTACCCTTTTCAGAAAAAATATACAACAAGTTGTAAAATTGTAGTAAAAGGTAAAAATAACAAATAAGCGTAGTCATGAGAATACCTTTGAAGCATTGCGTACACCTAGAGCTTTAAAAACCTTTTTAAATGAGGAAATCATTAAGTTCTCCAAAGATGAAACCTTGTCGTTTACCTATAAAAGGAAAAGTGAAACCGAATATCAATTAAGTTGTCAGAACTGCTCAAATACAAAATAGAATTGTACCTTCTTGATTTCACTTCTCATAAGTTTCAGCTCTTTCTCGCTTGAATTCAAGTTACTGGACTGTGGATTTGGATTCTCATTGTTGATAGATTGTGATTCTGGCTTATTTTTGCAGTGCTTCTTAGCTTTTGTTTTAACTTTAGCCACGACTCCAGATTCAATATGAATCTCATTTTTATCTTCACAAACCGGGACAAAGTCATCCAATTGAAGCCTTGTTTGTTTATCATTTGTTGGGGAAATGTTACCAAACACCAACTACAAATAAATAAATAAAAGTTAGCAATCACCAAATGTATCAGAAATGCATAATTCATGTATCAGAAATGTATAATGCATGTATCCGAAATGTATAATGCATGTATCAGAAATATATATCTTTTACCTGCACATGACTTAAAAGAAAAAACTCTTTCCTCAACCTCTTAAACGTCACCTTATTCTTTACTTCCAGTTAAGTATGTGTGGCATAAGATTTCCAATTCGGCAAGCGACGATCCGGTAAGTGAGTTTTTTGCGAGTATAGGGGCAGCATTCATAAAACCAACACTGGAATGCCAAAGGCAAACCACCATATCGGTACATCTCTCTCCTACTACGAACCTTATCCTTCATTGAACACAACGTAGCATTAAAAACCACTTTTCCCCAAGGGAAAGTCTCAAAATCACAAGATTCAACCAACAGAAAATCATTCTTTGTTATCAAATCATCATTCGTAGTAGAAAATAGAAAACTGTGAATGAAATACAATACTGCAATCTTTAATGCATTCTCATCAGATTTCCACATCTTGTTTAATAAATAGTCAGTTAACGATTTCTTAGACACTTTCGACATGCTTGGAAAGTACAATTCCATCAACCGACTCGACTGGACAGATTCATAATCCTTATTGGTATAACCATTACACTTTAAACCCGTATAGTGAATGGATAAGTTGGTTCTGTATAAAAAATTCGGGCAAGTCCACAAAATAACCAAAACATGTTCTTCTAAACATCTCAATCTGCTGATCATCCAAATTATTTTTCAAATGTTCCACTATACTGCAGTTTGTATGCATACTGATACGGGTACTATAATGATCAGCCAAAGGAACATAGTAATCCTAAAGCTGCAAACAACACAAAAATATAAATATATATAAGCTTCATAACAATCACAAATACCCACTTTAAACATTATTTATACCATATGTGGATAGATGATACACTTTATATACAAAAGTTGCACATTACTTATTGACTTGATACACATTATTTACAATATGAAAAAGAATAATACATTTTATATACAAATCTGGAACATAACTTCCATATTGGTTAAATTTTTACATATTAAAATAAACTAGGTGCATACAAGTCAAAATTATATCATTAGAAAGTACCTTCAAATCAGATGAGCTAGAACATTTTTTATCAACATGAACTTTTCTCTATTTTGATGGAACATCATCCCCATCACTTTTAGCCTTCCTTTTAGAACCTTTACCCTTATCCTTCACAACATCCTTTTTCGCTATTTTAATCTTTCTTTTGGAACTTGTACCTCTTTCAACAACTACATGCTGAGCAGTGTGTGACCTCCTTACTCTGTCGCTGGGAGTCCCACTATGAGAACAAGTCCTTCTATCAACAGGAGTATTTTGCTTTCCTTCACTAGGGGTATTTTGCATTGCTTCAACAGATTTATGGGTTGCATGCCCCAAATCGCACCCAAATTCCTATGAAGAAAAATCAGAAAACCTACTGAAATTTTGACTTACATTGAAACCAAGAGTAAAAATGCAGAAGTTGTGTTTGAGGAGAAAGGTGGTTTGAGAGAGCCAAGTTAAACGAGTGAATTCAAAAGCGTGGGTGGTTTATGGATTATGGGCTAGTAGATGTAATAAGATTGGGCCGGAGGGACATTTCAGTTCCAAGGGGAAAACTTCGGATGGTTGCTCAAAAACTTTGGGAAACTACCCTGTATAGCCCTTCAAAATTTTAATAGCCCAAAGTTTTCCCCTTGGACCCGAAATGTCCCTCCGGCCCAATCTTATTACATCTACTAGCCCATAATCCATAAACCACCCACGCTTTTGAATTCACTCGTTTAACTCGGCTCTCTCAAATCACCTTTCTCCTCAAACACAGCTTCTGCATTTTTACTCTTGGTTTCAATGTAAGTCAAAATTTCAATAGGTTTTCCGATTTTTCTTCATAGTCGACTCTAGGTTTTTCGATTTTTGTTCATAGTCATCTCTATAATGGGTGGAAAAGAAGTCTTTGAAGAAAAAAAGGAAGATGAAGGCATCTCCAGATTCTCTGAAATTAGCTGGTAAATTAGTGAAATATAACCCTAATTTCATTAGCAATGACGATGACGATTTACCAGAATTTGGGTGCGATTTGGGACATGCAACCCATAAATCTGTTGAAGCAATGCAAAATACCCCTAGTGAAGGAAAGCAAAATACTCCTGTTGATAGAAGGACTCGTTCTCATAGCGGGACTCCCAGCGATAGAGTAAGGAGGTCACACACTGCTCAGCATGTAGTTGTTGAAAAAGGTACAAGTTCCAAAAGAAAGATTAAAATAGCGAAAAAGGATGTTGTGAAGGATAAGGGTAAAGGTTCTAAAAGGAAGGCTAAAGTGATGGGGATGATGTTCCATCAAAAAAGAAAAATTCATGTTGATCAAAAATGTTCTAGCTCATCTGATTTGAAGGTATTTTCTAATGATATAACTTTGACTTGTATGCACCTAGTTTATTTTAATATGTAGAAATTTAACCAATATGGCAGTTATGTTCCAGATTTGTATATAAAATGTATCATTCTTTTTCATATTGTATATAATGTGTATCAAGTCAATAAGTAATGTGCAACTTTTGTATATAAAGTGTATCATCTATCCATATATTGTATAAGTAATGTTTAAAGTGTGTATTTGTGATGTTATGAAGCTTATATATATTTATATTTTTGTGTTGTTTGCAGCTTTGGGATTACTATGTTCCTTTGGCTGATCATTATAGTATCCGTATCAGTGTGCATACAAACTGCAGTATAGTGGAACATTTGAAAAATAATTTGGATGATCAGTAGATTGAGATGTTTAGAAGAACATGTTTTGGTTATTTTGTGGACTTGCCCGAATTTTTTATACAGAACCAACTTATCCATTCACTATTGCTTAGGGAAGTAGTGTCACCTAAAGATAATGAGTTATGGATTAAAGTGAATAGCACCAAGTTGCGCTTTGGACTTGCAGAGTTTTGTATTATTACAGGTTTAAAGTGTAATGGTGATCCCAATAAGGATTATGAATCTGTCCAGTCGAGTCGGTTGATGGAATTGTACTTTCCAAGCATGTCAAAAGTGTCTAAGAAATCGTTAACTGACTGTTTCTTAAACAAGATGTGGAAATCTGATGAGGATGCATTAAAGATTGTAGTATTGTATTTCATTCACAGTTTCCTATTTTCTACTACGAATGATGATTTGATAACAAAGAATGATTTTCTGTTGGTTGAATCTGGTGATTTTGAGACTTTCCCTTGGGGAAAAGTGGGTTTTAATGCTACGTTGTGTTCAATGAAGGATAAGGTTCGTAGTAGGAGAGAGATGTACCGATATGGTGGTTTGCCTTTGGCATTCCAGTGTTGGTTTTATGAATGATGCCCCTATACTCGCAAAAACCTCGCTTGCCGGATTAGAAATCTTATGCCATGCATACTTAACTGGAAAGTAAAGAAGAAGGTGACGTTTAAGAGGTTGAGGAAAGTGTTTTTTCTTTTAAGTCAGGAGCATGTAAAAGATATATATTTCTGATACATAAATTATACATATCGGATACATGCATTATACATTTCTGATACATGAATTATGCATTTTTGATACATTTGGTGATTGCTAACTTTTATTTATTTATTTGTAGCTGGTGTTTGGTAACATTTCCCAAACAAATGATGAACAAACAAGGCTTCAATTGGATGACTTTGTCCCGGTTTGTGAAGATAAAAATGAGATTCATATTGAATCTGTAGTCGTGGCTGAAGTTAAAACAAATGCTAAGAAGCACTCCAAAAATAAGCCAGAATCACAATCTATCAACAATGAGAATCTGAATCCACAGTCCAGTAACTTGAATTCAAGTGAGAAAGAGCTGAAACTTATGAGAAGTGAAATCAAGAAGGTACAATTCTATTTTGTCTTTGAGCAGTTCTGACAACTTAATTGATATTCGGTTTCACTTTTCCTTTTATAGGTAAACGACAAGGTTTCATCTTTGGAGAACTTAATGATTTCCTCATTTAAAAAGGTTTTTAAAGCTCTAGGTGTTCGCAATGCTTCAAAGGTATTCTCATGACTACGCTTATTTGTTATTTTTACCTTTTACTACAATTTTACAACTTGTTGTATATTTTTTCTGAACAGGGTAATCAAAAAAATGACAACCATCATGATAAGGAATTTTCAGAGAATAATTTTGGTAGTGAGGAAGTTATGGAGAAAAATATTGGCATTGAAAAAGTTGTAAAGAAAAATGTTGACAATGAGGTAAGTCTAGAGCAAACTGTTGATGTTATGGAGGGTGTGGTGAAGGATTCTATACAAGATGGTAAAAGTAGTGAAGGAGTTGGTGATGACGAAGCCTGGATTGAGGATGCCGAGCCTGAAATCACTGTAATCACCCAACAGTTTTGTGACAAAAATACTTCTAATATGGGGAGTTTGGTGGATGATTCTGTACAACTTGGTAAAAATAGTTGTGAGGAAGGTGGTGAGGACAATAGCTGGAGTAATGATGCTGAGGCTCAAATAACTGCAATCACCCAAAAGTATTTCAACAAAAATATTGTACATGGTGATTGTTTAGGAGTGGAGAAAAATATTGCTACTATGCAGGAAGATCATATAGTTGTTGTTGATCATGACACACCTGAAATGAACCCTAGAGAAAGGAAACCAGCAGGGGTCATGAAGTCACCATTCATAAACACATTTGACTCTGGTGGCACCATCCAAGTTGTTGAAAACAAGCCAACTAAGTCAAAGAAGCCCATCTTGACTATAAAGTATCCTTTTGAGGGAAATGTTAACAATCCTGTTGATTTCAAAGTATTGTGTAAGTGGAACACTTTCATCAATAGAGGCTTAAGGACTAATGCGCCGTAAGTTTTATGTTTCAGTTTTTTCTTATTTCTTTTTTTGTTCTTGTTTATTTCGTGTTATAAACCATATCTTTTTATCATGATTCATCAGGGACGGTGTTGATACAGAGGCTGGCAATAAGCTAAATAAAATCTTTGAATTTGGAGTTGATGATATTGGAGAAAAAAATGGTTCTTCACATTTGCATATCCCGGCCTACCCTTATGTGATTCAGTACGTCAACACTTTAACTGTAAAATATAAACTTGTGATATACATTTTTAGTTTTCTCATACTGTAATTTTCTGACTGTGTATATTCTTCACATTTCAGCATATTGATGTAATTTTTTACTATTTGAGAAAGAAAGGGAAGTACGATGTTGATGTTCCAATAAGATTCACAACGACTGACTGTTGGTTTAACCGCTTGATTTCGAATTTGTACAAGGAGTTTTTGGAGAAAAATAGAGACATGAATTTGATTACTGAAACATATCCAATTGTTGAGTACATACTTGGGTATTTTTTAAGATGTAATGTTCCTTGGTCTACTGTTGATGAAATCCTTTTCCCTATAAATCTGTCTGATAAGTGGAACTGGATATTGGCGAGATTATCATTCAAAGATCTGCACATTTATGTATATGATTCCATGAGTGGCGCGTGACAGAATAGTGCAGTTCAGAGATCAGTTGAGCCATACTCAGTGTTGCTCCCATATTTCCTTCATCGTATTGGTTTTTGGGACACAAAGGAGAATCCTATGGGAATCCCCGCCAATGATCCTTTTGAGATTCATGTCGTTGATGGGTTGCTAACGCAAGATAACACGTAAATTATTATTGAATATTTCTGATTCTTATTCATTTTTTGTATATGAATTCCTATTTGAATATTATCCTAACTTTTATTCAATGTTTATGTGCTACCTTGTATGTAGTGATTGTGGTATTTATGTTGCTGCATTTGCTGAGTACATCATTCAAGGCAGCAGTATTCCTAAAGCTATTAATATTGACGGGATACGGAATCGATATGTTATATTTCTATGGGATTATGGAGTGAAGAAACAAAGAGGACATGCAGCTAGTGATGATGAGTCTACTAGTAGATTGAAGGATCAGATAAAAAAGGATAACAAGAAAAAAAGCAAGTCGCATTCCATTGTTGATGACAAGTCTTTGAAGGATAACAAGAAAAAGGGCAAGACGCATGTTGGTGATGACGAGACTTTGAAGGACATCAAGAAAAAAGGGCAAGTTGAATGGCAAGATGAAGTAGCTTGGGATAGTTTAACAGAAATTTCACATGTAGTTTTAAGATGGAAGTAGTTTGATTATTATATTGTCTATGATAGGATACAGTTGCATACCTATATCACATTTTATGCTTTTTGTTTGGGATGTCTTTGAACAATATGTTTGAAATGCTAATGTTGAAACAACTATTGCATTTTCGACAGCAAATTGGAAAGGCATGCAAGAAATATATGTTGCTTGTAATGTTACGGTTTTGCTGTTTTCATATTATGCCAGTGAATAGGTGATAAGAGAGCGTTTAAAACCTCTCCTGTTGCATTGGGCCCGTTAACTTTACAATCTTAAGCACTGTGGCAATCATTAACTGTAGCGTAAGTGTAAGATACTGTTAACTGTAGTTTTGTATATCTATCTGTATATTTTTTGGATAGTCAGAGTCTATTGTATGTAATTGTATATATATAAAAATTTTATTTTGTATATTTAATTGTTAATCCCTCTTTTTTGTATAGTTTTTATATAGTGACATCTATTTTATATATTTTTTGTATAGCTATATTATTTTCTATTTTTTTTGTATAGGAACAAAATATTACATATAAATTGTATAGTGATATGTCTATTTTGTATATTTTTGTATAGTAACAGTCTTTTTTGTATATTGTCATCTATTTTGTATATTATTTTGTATAGTGACATCCATAATAGTATTTGAAATAAAACTTCTACCAATACTTTCATTATGACAAAAAGTAGCATCTTAATCCATACATCAGAGAGAATCTGATTGCAAATCTCATTATTTTCCCAATATTCTAATTGCAATATTCAGAAGATTTTTTTTTACAAAATACTAAATCACTGTAGCAACATCTACTAGTTGTCTTCAGCATTCCTGCATGTTCTTCTGTTATGTCCTTGTTTTCCACACAGTCCACATGTAACAGTTTCAATATACAGATATTCATAAAGTCCCTTGCGTCGCGACTTCGTCGGTCTTCCTGGTTTGCCCTTCACTATCGGTGGTAGGACCATATTATCTAGCACCTTTGTTGGAAGGTCCCATGTAGTTTCATCAGGAAGTGGATTAACTGGCACTTCATATGTCTTCTTGAAGTATTCCTTGGTGTAATAGGCAAAACAATATTTGGGTGCTTCCATGTGTGAGTAGTCCAATACTACCATAGCATGTGGACAAGGAATCTCATCTACTTGAAATCGTTTGCACGAGCATTCTCTTTTTTGCATGCAGACTATGTTACGCCTTTGTTCAGTATCCATTACTACATATACATAATCGGTTGAAGGCTTCACCTAAATTTAAATAGATATTATTAGTAAAACTAAAACAGGGATATGACAAGTATTACTGTATTTTTGTCAAAGTATGTTACTCTGGCGTATGAAGTAAGACATGATAAAAGAATATTTACCGTCATCTTCTGCGACAAATAGCTATTTTCCTTAAGTACTTCATGATATTTTTGTCCTATATCAATAAATGTACTCATTGCAGTCATTCTATTCGTATTATTCCATTCTATAACCAAATTCATCATGTAATCTAGCAAACTCATGATTGGTAGCTCTCTTGCCTCTCTATTCCTTGCATTGAGTGACTCGGCAATATTTGAAGTCATCACCATGGATCTATTAACAGTGGAATGCACTATAGACCACTTTTTATAACCAACTTGGAATAGGTAACCCCTTACCCTCTTATCAATGTTGTCCATATCTTCCATGAGGCGATTAAAATCTTCAATTTTGTATGCTCTGGCCATTGCAAAAATACTTCCCTCAGCCGGTCACGGTTCTTCTTGAACTGCTTCTTTATGTTATTCCAAAGATGAAAGATGCATACACAGTGAGATACCTCTGGATACACAATCGAAGCACCCCTCAATATGCTTGCATGACGATCCGATACGATGCACATCCTTTCCCTTTCCCCAAAAGCCTGTCTAAACATTTCAAAAAACCATTCCCAGGAAGCATCATTTTCAGAATCTACAACAGCGTATGCTAGTGGAAATTTTTTACATGCTTAAGCAAATAGGTAAGTATCCACATGTTATTTTTGTTATACACAAATAAGAACTATTTATACCATATATAATTATTATACGAGTCTGCAACATATTCACCTGCTGCATCTTGTACACTAGCTGTTAACATTATTCCTCTGTGTGATGATTTGAGGAATGTCCCATCAACCACTACGATAGGGTAACAGTATTTCCATCCTATGATTGATGCATTTAGTGCAATAAAAACATACATGAAGCGTCTGTCCTCTGATTTATGTAACCTTGTGACAGAACCAGGATTTGTCATATTTATCATATACAAGTGACCCGGCAGTTTTCTATAAGATTCACGTGGTATCCCTCTTAGTAGTTCAAGCGCCTTTTATTCTGTTCTTTAAGCTTTTATGTAACTCATATTAATCCCATACTATTGTTTCATGTTGCTCATGATGTCTGTCGGAGTGTATATTATTTTTGGATTGGTCTATTTAATGCAAATCATTTTTGCAATGGCTGACGAAGTAGCATGACGTTGTGAAAACAATCTACTCATCTCTGGGAAAGTGTGAACATCATTGAACTGTCTAACCTTGAAGACATTTGATTTATGCAGACTTGAAGATCTAAGACTCCATTTGCAACTTTCATCCACGCATGTAAGACAATACCTATTTAAAATATAGTGTTATGATAATGCATTTATTCAGATTTTTACACGTGTCTCAAATAAACAAGCAGTATGCATATGAAATCTCACTATACAATAACTATACATTTTTATACAGATCTGTATACAAAAATTACAGAGAAGTGCAATCTTATTATACAATAATTATACATTTTTTATATAGATCTGTATACAAACAATTACAGAGAAGTGCAATCTTATTATACAATAATTATACATTTTTATACAGATCTGTATACAAAAAATTACAGAGAAGTGTAATCTTATTATACAATAATTATAAATTTTTATACAGATATGTATACAAAAAATTACAGAGAAGTGCAATCTCACTATACAATAATTATACATTTTTTAAATAGATCTGTATACAAAAAATTACAGAGAAGTGTAATCTTATTATACAATAATTATACATTTTTTATACAGATCTGTATACAAAAAATTACAGAGAAGTGCAATCTCACTATACAATAATTATACATTTTTTATACAGATCTGTATACGAAAAATTACAGAGAAGTGTAATCTTATTATACAATAACTATACATTTTTATACAGATCTGTATACAAAAATTACAGAGAGTGCAATCTTATTATACAATAATTATACATTTTTTTATACAGATCTGTATACAAAAAATTACAGAGAAGTGCAATCTCATAAGTAGAAATCGTATCTTGTTGTAGATGATCTATCCACTATAAATTGATATTTTTTCCGTATTGCGTAGTGCTTCATTACACTAATGACTGTATTTTTGTCCCAATACAACTGACCTTCTGCAATTTCTTCATGTTGTGGATTGTTTATTATACAATTTTCCTTCAATATCTCAATTTTGTCTTCCTTTACATGATTATCCATCATTTCAACAATATTAGTTCCATGTACTTCTTCTATGTTCTGACATTGTAAACCAACTGAAGTTGTTGCGAGTAAGTTGCCACCCAAGTATGAACTTGAATATGAGTATTCAACACTTGAATATACAGTTTTCAATGTTATGCATAATGGATATTCAGTGATATCCAGGTTTTTCTTTTTCATCTCCATATACAAGCGCACACTCATATCATTGTATATTGGAATTGCTACATAGCCATCCTTCACTGTATATTTTATCTCCATTGCACTCGTAATTGAATCTCTACCCAATTGCTTGTATATCTCATCAACAAAATAATCATAGCTACAGTCCGAATTGATCAACACGCCATTAACAAGGAAATTAACAAATTTACTCTCACTTACCCATTCACCACTGTGTTGAAGTAAAATCGGAATCAAAGTTGGAACTGTAGTTCCAACCTTCACAATCTCCATAGACATTTGTTGATTTTGTCGATTCTGTATCAATTTCACAATTTAAGAACGAAATCTCAACTCTATTAAGCTGATTGTAGGCAGCAATTGTGCAAAAAATTTGAATTTCAACGT
This sequence comes from Nicotiana tabacum, assembly GCF_000715075.1. NCBI lineage: Eukaryota > Viridiplantae > Streptophyta > Magnoliopsida > Solanales > Solanaceae > Nicotiana > Nicotiana tabacum. The sequence goes on along the minus strand of NC_134082.1, from coordinate 57,438,811 downwards.
GAATTTTTGGGAGCTCTTCTCTGGGCTTAATCTTCAGAAACCCTAGAATTTCTTTCACAATGTGAATAATTAGGCGACTTTTATAGTGTTTGGAGGTTGAAGATTCCATACTGAATGCGTGAATTTAGGATACAAAATCGATTAGGACTGCTTTCCTTTTCGTTTGCATTGAGCGTATGTTTCAGCTTTTTCAGTTGCTAGCTTTTGTTATTGTTTTGGGGCTATTACTTGTAAGGGGTTATTTTGTGGCTATGAGGTGATATAAGTTTGATCCTAGTGGCTATAAATGAAGTTTGCTCCTAAAATAATTTAATTTTAATGTAATCAGTAAAAGCATCCAACTGGGCCCATATCCATCGTTAGACCACATAATTTTCCAAAAACGCCCCCACGTGGTCTGTCGTCGTCTAAGCCTTTACTGAAATGTACCAAAATTGAAACAACAAAGTACTAGTCAATAATTTCTTAAATTATATCTCAACTACATTTGAAGCAATTTATAGTATGTCTGCACTACATTTGAAGAGACAAAAGAAATTACAAATGAAAGATTTCATTAAGTTCTCTTTTGTAGTGTCAATTCATATTGCAAAGAATTAAATCAATCACTTGTACAGATGTGGGAGATTTCGCTTACATACACGACAAAATTACAAATAGAAGTAAAACAACAGTACAACAAATTGCATTAGCATAATGCACTCTTTGAACGATTTTCAACATTGTTTGACAGAAAGCTATGTATTAAAGAAAGACCTTTCAAATTATACATGAAAAATGATTTTATGTGGGATTCAGTGCTTACATTCGACTGGCAGGTAAAGACCCCATTCCCTTGGCAATCTCTCTCAGTGAAAACTTCTGAATCTTCCCCGTTGCTGTTTTTGGAAGTTCATCCATGAAAATTACAGTCTTTGGTATCATATAATGAGGCAATCTTTCCCTACAAAAGTCTACTATTTCTTTCTCCTTAGGCTTTTGTTTTACCTCCATTTTCAAACTCAAAAAAGCACAAGGCGTTTCACCCCAAAATTCATCTGGCCTTGCCACAACTGCTGCCTCATTGACAAAATTGTTCGAATAAAGCACTGATTCTACTTCCACACTGCTCACATTCTCACCTCCACTAATAATAATATCTTTTGACCTATCCTTAATTTCTAAGTACCCATCAGGGTGCATTACTGCTAAATCCCCTGTATAAAGCCAGTCATTTTTCATGCATTTTGAGGTAGCTTCTTGATTTTTTAAATAACCCAACATTATGCATCCACCCCTTAATACAATTTCCCCCATTGTTAATCCATCTCTCTTCACACTCACTCCAGATTCTGGATTCACTACGTCCACTTCTGTCATTCCTAAGCTCCTAATTCCTTGTCTTGACTTCAATTTTGCCTTCATATTTGCGTTTAATTTGTTCCACTTGGGCTTCCAAATACATGACACAACCACCCCTGCCACCTCCGTCATGCCATACCCGTGATTCACGACGAATCCTAATTTTTCTACTCGGAGAACCACCATGGCAGGGGGAGGAGCGCCACCTGTACGAAAGTGTACCGGATATTTCAAGGGCGTAGCACAAGGTGAATTGGCTAACATGGTAAGTACCACGGGTGCACCACACATATGTGTGACATTGTGTTCGATTATGGCACGAAACACAACATTAGCGTCAAATTTTCGAAGACAAATGTTGGTCCCACCAACTACAGCCATACCCCATGTGTAACTCCAGCCATTGGAATGGAATATTGGCAACGTCCATAGATAAACTGGCTGACTTGGTACGTACCAATCGATTAATGAATCAACGGTGATAATAAAAAGAGATCTATGAGAATGTACCACTCCTTTGGGTGAAGATGTTGTACCAGAAGTGTAGTTCAATGTCATGGGGTCCCAATCATTTTCAGGCCGAACCCAAATGAAGTTGGAATCCCCCTTCACCACCATTGACTCATAAGTACATTCATGAAGATTCAAGATTCTTGAAAATGGAACAGAGTTTTCATCTTCTATGAGGACTAGAATTGGAGGGTTCGCGTTAGATGGAAACAATGAAATTGAATCAAGTGCCAAAGAATATAGTTGGTAATCAACAAAGAGAAGCTTGGATTCACTATGTTGGAGCAGAACAGAGGTGGTCTTGGCATCGAGGCGAGTGTTGATGTTGTTTAGGACAGCACCAGCCATTGGGACAGCAAATTGAAGCTCGAGTGTTTGTGGGATATTTGGAGCCAAAACAGAAACAACTTGGCCTTTTTTTATGCCAACGAGGGAAGAAATTGAGGAAGCGAGGCGAAGGCATCGGGCAAATGTTTCGGACCAAGTGTAGGTAGTGGAGTTATAGACAATAGAAGTACTTTCCCCATAAGCAATAGCAGCTCTTTCCAAGAAGGTTAATGGAGTAAGTGGACATGAATTTACAGAGCTTGGTTTCAATTGATCCATATATGTATATGTTACTACTATATAGACTGTCTCTTTCTTCTACAAGCTCTGGTTCTGGTACGTTGCCAGATTTAGTAGTGCAATGTAAGTTGAGAGGTTTTTGCTTTAATACTGATGAGGAATGGGGATAGATTTGGCATGAGTGAGCATGATCCTGATACAGATGGATAAAGGGTGTTTAGATCCAAGAATTGTCTGGAAATAAGTTACTATAAATAAATATACGTAAATGATAATGGACAAGGACAGAGTTAAATAAGTTAGTGTTATGGGTCTTTTAAGGCTGTGTCTGTATAGGTCGAAATTTATTGCTGTGGCGAGAGTTTAGTTTATCGACCTTTAGTTTCATTGCTCATCTCATAAATTCTCACCAGTTCTTCCATGCAAGTTGGTCTTTCTTTTCCTTTTTTCTTTTAACGTATTTTTCTCTTCTATTTCTGTGTGGATAGACAAGCGGAGTGGGAGAAGTGCAAATGAACCCACACTATGTGTGGGGTGAACTTCCAGCATTGTCAGAATTATCAACTCACTGTACACTAGCTATGTGTTACATGGAAGACATTAAAGAAAATGAAAAAAGGTACCTCCTCACCAATAGAATTTGTATGTACTCCATCCGTTTCATATTAAAGGAGGTACTTTCCTTTTTAATCTGTTTCAAAACAAATAGCATATTTCTGAATTTGGAAATAATTCAACTTTAAACTCTTTTATTTTGCTCATTTACCCTTAATGAAAAGCTTTTATAGTCACACAATTGTCATGGTCCTACAAACTTTTTACCACTTAAGCTTTTAAGACCATAAGTTTCAAAAGTCTTTTTTTTTTTTTTTAAATTTCGTGGCGAGTCAAACTATCTCATCTAATATGAAACGGAGGGAGTAATAAACTGTATTGCAGTGTTGATTCTAGGTAAGTAATTTTTGGTGTAACATTAGATTCTCACCGTACTCTTAATTCAATGTACTTTCTCTATTAGTGGTTCTCCACAAAAAATTTCAAGAAAAGGTTAAAAAAAAAAAGGAAAAGGTACAACTTATTTTCTGAAAACCGCGCCTTCCAACAAATATTTAGCACCTCAAAAAGGTTTAGTTTCACCTGGAGAGTAAAGTTTTCACTATATTGAGAGTGCTTTCGAATTTTTGCAAGAAGAAACTTTGCAATGAATTAACGCATGAAGTGCGCATCAAAGTGTTGTTTTGAGTGTTATAGCCATGTTATTCCGTTTCTTGCTTCTTTTATGATCATTTCTTGTTATGGATTTGCCGGGGTGGTTGGTTTAGTTCCGAGGATATTTCAAAATAAATTGGAACACTTAGTCCCAAGGTTGGAGGCGTAAGTTGAAAGAGTTGACCGGATGTTGACTTATGTATAAATGACTCTGGAATGGAGTTTTGATGGTTCCGATAGCTCCATATGGTGATTTTGAACTTAGAAGTATGCCTGGATATTGGTTTGGAGGTCCGTAGAAGATTTTGGCTTGAATTGGCGAAAGTTGGAGGAATTGAAGTTTGGAGAGTCAGGAGATCTGATCAAGGGTTGACTTTTTTACCGGGCTTGGATTTTGGTTCCGAAGGTTGAAATAGGTTCATTTTGTCATTTATGACTTGTGTGCAAAATTTGAGATCAGTCAGAGTTGATTTGATAGGTTTCAACATCGATTGCAGAAGTTGGAAGTTCATTAGTTTCAATATGCTTGAATTGAGTACGATTCGTGTGTTGATGTTGTTTGACATGATTTGAGGCGTCGACTAACTTCGTATCATATTTTGGGATGTGTCGGTATATTGGACGGGGTCTCGGGAGTTTCAGGGGTGATTCGAATGGAAATCAGATTTGGAATTGGACTTGTGTAATTGTTGTAGGTTGTTCTGGTGTAACTGCACCTGCGAGGTTTTTGACCGCAGAAGTGGCTAAGGGGGTCGCAGGTTCATCCAGCGTGTGTTAGGCAGTGGTCGCAGGTGCGATGGATTTTCCGCATCTGTGAGCCCGCAGATGCAACAGGGTCTCTGCAGATGCGAATTTTGATAGGAGTGGCTGGCTTCGCAGAAGCGAGCAATTGGGCGCAGAATCGCGTCCGCAAATGCGGAATTGGGAGCACAAGTGCGGAGTAGGAGGGCTCAAGTGAATTCCACATGTACGAAGTTTTCACCATAAAAGCGGTTCTGCAGATGCGAATTTCTGACTGCGGAAGCGAAATGCCTGGCAGTGTATATATTCGAAGGGTTCCGAGATTTTAATTATTTTTGGACTTTAGGATCTCGGATTAATGCGATATTTTAAGGGGATCTCACTAGATTTCAAGAGGTAATTCATTTTTGATTAGTTTTATTCATTAATATTGAATACCCATTGAATTTTTCACCTAATTTATGTTTTTTAAGGTGGAATTTTTGGAGTTTTGAACTAGGAATTGGAGAGTAAGATTTGGGGATTTGAGTAACGATTTGGTGTCGGAATTTGGTAACTTTGGTATGATTGAACTCGTGGATAAATGTGTGTTCAGATTTTGTAACTTTTTTTTGGATTCTGAGACGTGGGCTCGGGGTTGACTTTTTGACTTTCATTAAAGAACTTAGCTTTATTATATGGAATTGATTCTTATAGATTGTGTTGATTATATCGAATTGTTTGTGGCTAGATTTGATGCGTTTGGAAGCCGATTCGTGAGGCAAAGGCTCATTGGAGTAGAGATTTGTATGGTTTGAGGTAAGTAACACGTTCTAAACTTGGTTATGAGGGTATGAATCCCTGAAATTTGAATTATGTGGTTGGTGTTGAGGTGATGCACATGCTAGGTGACAGGTGTGTAGGTGTTCGCCATAAAAATTGTGACCCAGTCGATTCCGTAATATTGAGTAGTCATCAAACCTTGTTGCTATTCATGTGACCCCTATGTGTTAGAGTAATTGAGCTACAATTCATGCTAGAAATCTTGTTTAGGCTATATGCTTATCCTGCTGAGACCTCTGGGGTCCTTTCTGCTGTTGAATTATTTGCTTCAGTGGTAATTTTGTACTAAGTCATATCCATCATTGCATATCATATCTCCGTCTCTGTTACTATTTATTGTCGTATCATATATCATTGTTTGGGCTGATATGGCATGAGATTTGAGAGGCCGATGACTAAGTTGGGGCCTGAGAGCCCTGATGTGAGAGAGGTTGTGGATCGGGTTGCATGCCGCAGCAGGCCTTCTTGGCTTTATAAATATTATTATTAATATTATACGGATCAGGTTGCACGTTGTAGCAGGCCTTTTAGGCTTTATTATTATGGGATCGGGCTGCACGCCGTAGTTGGCGAGATTGGCTTTATATTAGCGCTTGGGCAGGATCTGCTCCTCCGGAGTCTGACATACCAGTAGTGAGCGCGGGTGCCATACAGTGCTGAGTGACTGAGTGTGATAAGTAAGTGTCACGACCCAAAATCCAACTAGTTGTGATGACACCTAACCAACCTGATAGGTAAGCTAATTAACAACTATCCAATTCCAATGAAATTTAATGAGACAATTAAGTAAAGAAAATATCTAAATCCTATACATTCCCAAGGTCTGGTAGTACAAATCATGAGCTTCTAAGATTAGAATTTACAAAGTTGGTATGAAATAAATACATCATCTATTCAAAAAGTACATAAACAAATTTTTATATTCTAACGCTACTATGAACTAGAGACAGCTACAACCGGAACGCATGTATATCTTCAATTCCAGCTCGCGTCGATCTTAGAAACATCAGCAACCAATATCTGCACGCAAGGTGCATAAGTGTAGTATGGGTAAAACCGACTCCATGCACTCAATAAGTAACAAACCTAATCTTAGGTTGAAAGTAGTGATGAGCTGGAACAAAGGTCGGGTCAAATACCAATAGCCAACAAGAGCTTATAACAACGTAAAGCAAGTAATAAAAGAAGTAACTCAGAGATAAAATGCTCAACTTTTTCATAATTTCCCGAAAAATAGTTCCGCTTTTCAAGTATATCAGTGAAAATCCAAATCCTTTACCGAATTCATCGAAAATACGAGTAAGTTTGAAAACTGCATTTTTTTTCAAAAATCCTTTCAACAATAAATAAGTTGTTTCATTTTCTTTCCAGATAGCAAGTGTAAAATACCTTGCTATGCCCATATGTCAATATGTGTGAGAAGTCATGAATGCCGTTATACCGTACAACATGAGGAAAATGCATCTCTATACATGTATGTCATGTGTGCATGTGAATGTAATGTATCTCAGAGATGAACTCATGTACTCACACTCTCAGAGTACTCAATCTCACCGTCTCATACTTTCCACCTATCATGCTCAATCACTCAATAATGTATATGGCCTATCCGGCCTAGGGAAGATCTATCCCGGAATATATACATCAACTAACCATCAGTCACTCGGTACTGAGTATGGTCAAATCTAGCTCGTGGGGAAGATCCATCCCCAAGTATATAAATGCTTTGGACAAGATCCATGTCCATGGAAGATCCATCCCTTAATATAATTAGTCACGCTCACTGGGGTGTATGCAGGCTCCGGTGGGGCTCCTTCAGCCCGAGCGCTATCATAAATTAGCATAATCGCTGCGACATGCAACCCGATCCCATAAATTTCACTCATAATCAGTTCCTCGGCCTCACTCGGTCATCAATCTCTCCAGTCTCTCGGGCTCACAAAGCCATGAAACTAGCCTAAAATGATGATATGATGTGTCAATAAATGGTAATAGAGTCTGAGATATGATATGCATATAAATGCATATTGCTGAGTATATAAAGCAATGAAAGCAGATAATTTAACAGTGAAAATAACCTCAGTGGGTCCCAACATGCTAAGCATGTATCCTAGACATGATTTCTAATATGGATCATAGCTCAATAACTCAAGTACGTAGAAATTTCATGGTTACAGGTAAGATAAGATAACTGCACAGTACCACAGAAATAACGGAGTCACAATTCACACGGTGCACGTAATTCGGGATTTCATACCCTGAGCATCAAGTTTAGAAGTATTACTTACCTCGACAAGCCAAATTCAATACCCAGCAAGCCAAATAATGCTCCAAAAATGTCATCCCGTGCGTACCGACCTCTGAACGGCTCGAAATCCAATCCATATGGTGAAAATTGCCTCCAACCATTATCCAAATCCGAGCTCCCCAACTCAAAATATGACCAAATGAATAAACCTTCGATATTAAGTATTTTTCCCAAGCTGTTCTGCCTCATTTTGCACGCTAAACGATCCCAAAACATATTTTGATGCCTCCAATGGATTCCTTGTAAAATTTCAGCCAAGTTACGCTTTTGAATCACTCCATTTGACCTTATAATGAAGGAGATATATTGGTTTCAATATTTGAAAATAGTGCAGATTTTTAAATACGAAGTCAATGTCAATTTCGTTATTAATCTGAAAAATCTGGCAACCCAATTCTTAGTAAAATGACTATAAAATTCTCATACGATGTCAAATTTTGATAATACTTTTTGCTATGGCTCCGTAATTATGATACAGATCTAATAATTTAATCAAAATAGAAATCGAAGCTCATTTGTTCAATGTGGTACCATTTGTGCTTGAAGAAACAATGTTAAAACATAAGAAAAACGAGCGCAACACAATCCAAACCTATCTGAAACTTACCCGATCCCTTTGGGACACCCCGTACGAACATACAAACAAGTCCCATAACATAACACAGACTTACTCGAGGCCTCAATCACGCATAACAACATCGAAACGATGAAACACACCTCAAATCAAACATAATGAACATTGGAACTTTTGACTTCCAAAAACTCGCATTGTAATATATCAAATCAATCCGGAATGAAGTCAAATTTTGCACACAAGTCCTACTACATCATACGAAGCTACTCATTCCCCCAAACTACCGAGTGAAGTGAAAATGCTAAAAATAACTGGTCGGGTCGTTACAGTAAGAGTTGAGATAGTTGGACTTAGTATTTTGAGAGTGGGAGTACGTAAGGTGATCACTGTGATGCATTACATATGACATGTAAATATAGAGATGTGACATTCCTTATATCACTTATACTTGACATATTTCATATGTGTTGAACTTGAAGCATGTCTATACCCCCGTACTGTGTACCACCTGATTTTGAGCTTCTCAGAGATATTACTATCATATTTCCGGTCATAGTTCCTGTCATACTTCATGTCATATCTATACCGTTGAATTTTTTATTTGGACTGTACCTTTTCTGAGCTCGTCACTATTTTCAGCCCAATGCTAGTCTTGTTATTTATTGATTACATTGGTCAGTTGTACTCATACTATACTCTTCACTTCGTGTGCAGATCTAGGTACTTCTGGGCATGGTGTTTGCTAGTGTTGGAGCTTATTCAGTTCGGAGACTACAGAGATAACTACCTTGATGTCTGCGGACCTTGACTCTCCTCCTTTTTCTTTTAGTTTTATTTATACTATTCTTTCTAGACAGTGTTTTAGCAGTCAGACCATGTTATTATATAGATACTCATGTACTTAGTGGCAACAAGTTTGGGAATTATGTATTGAATTGCGGTATTTTCTTCCAGCTATTATGAGAATTTTATTGTTTAAGCCTATTTCAGTATGTTTTAAATTATAGATGCCTGTTATTTGTCAGTTGTTGGCTTGTCTAGTATCGCAATAGGCGCCTATACGACATATGTGTTTTTGGGCGTGACACACTATTAAGATCTTTTTTATTTATACAATCAGGGGTAAATTTAGTGTTCAAGTGACGGGTTCAATTGAACCCATAACTTGTAAAAATTAATATATAAAAGTTTATTAAAATTACAAAAAATAGTACATAGTTATGAATCCATAACTTAAAAATTATAATTAGTTTAATACTAAAACCCTTGAAAATTGAACCCATAAGATTTAAATCTTAACTCTGCTCATGTATACAATGGTGCTATTTGGATCTAACATGTGTGTACATGGACTAATGTAAAAACTATGTACTATTTCCCACAAGTAAATGTATCATATAACTGTCCTTCGAATTTTAGAGGTGTCTTATGTTAGATATTCAATTTTCATAGGGTAAAGTTGACCTAAATTCTAACAAGGGCCGCTCCTATCTTGGTTTCCTTCATTATTTCTCCTCTGTTCCAGTTGTAATGTCAAAACAAATTCATTGACGTTTGTCAAAGATTCATTCACTCACCACTGCAAGAATTAAATGAAAGCTGTATGTGCCTGAATCTTCTGCATTAATTATTAAAATATGCAAATAGGTGAAACCCCTATAATTTGGGCCCCTCCTCAATTGTAAATCAATCGATTCGGGGATTCATAAATCCATTCTTGAATTATATATTTTACTAGAAATACAGTTTTGTAGATTGATCTTAGATAAATTAAATATCGGAACAGTTGAATGAACCGCTTTATAAATGTTTGAGAGGATAAATTTCCGCATTAGTTAAGACTGATTACTCTTTTTTGTAATTTTACTATATCATAGTGGATTGAGTTGCTCTTCTCTACCGTGGATATAGGTCTGATTAACCTGTCTATCTATTCATCTCTTTATATCTATATCTATATCTATATTTTGTATAAGATAAAATATGTTCATATTTAATGATCGCATGAGAAAGCGACACGTGGAGCCGAAGACAGAAGATAGTTGGGTCCGAAAGCAACGATCTCGTTTGTAACCGCAGAGAATGACATTCCATAAAGGCGAAATAAATTCCTGTCACCCGATAGCATTCAGTGAAGAATATTTTATAGCATTAAGTGCATGGTCCATTATAAAGAATATGGTCTTCACTGCCTACCGTTACACATTCTTCCATGGTCCTCATAATTGTCATTTAAAAGGGCCTGATCCTAAGTGCATCTATAAATATTGAGCTCTACCATCATTGTGGAAGGACGATTTTTCTAACAAACATACACTAGACTTTGTCCAAAGCTCAATAACATTTTACTTTCTTACTTATTTATATTGTTCTTACTGCCTCAGGAAGCTCTGTTCCCGGGCTCAAGATCCTTATCATCTTATCTCGATTTTAACGCTAACTCTTATATTTTTGTCTAATTTATTTATCATTTTAGGATCAAATCGATTTACTAGTCTATAAACCACGTATAAATTTAACTGTACCTGTTTTACGAGTAAACAGTTTGGTATCCACCGTGGGGTTTAGATAGTTGTGTAATTGAGTTGATCCTTGCATCTATTACTAACTTGTTTGATATTTGTTCTTAGAAAAAAATCATAGAAACTGGCAGATAACGGTGTCAACATCGCACACAATGTTGAGGCCCAAGGAAATCAGCCTCAACACGAGGATTCAATTAGTAATACCCGCAACGAGGGGGATGAGGCCGTCCCAGTTCATGACGGACAATATTTGCGACATATTCGAGAGGTGACTCCTGATGATCCTGAAGACGAGCACGTCGTCGAAACAATAAGGATCTTGAAAGAACAACAAGAGGTCTTTATAGGCCATCTCACACGATAGGATTGGGTCATGATGGAGCTGAATTAGGCGTTGTTGGCTTTGATGGGGCTGGGGGGAACGGTAGCAGATCCGATCATAACAACGAGAGCAATCTCTTTAAAATTTACTCATGTGGTTTATGAGGGAAATAAATGCTGGAATGGATCAAATTTCGGGCGCACCACCAATATTGAATGGACAGGACTCGAATGATATGCCGAAGTATGGTGTGTCTTTAGATCCTCGGGAGCATATCACCATCAATTCAACAGTGGTGAAGGGGAACGATTTGGCTCCACACGAGATCGAGTCAGTCTTATTGAAGAAATTCGAAGAGACCATCGCGAAGGGGGCTCTGACATGGTACTCACTCTTGCCTGAGCATTCTACAGATTCCTTCGAGATGCTCGCATATTAATTTATTAAGGCTCATGCCGGGGCCAAGAAGGTACAAGCCCAAAAGGCCGACATATTCAGGATTGCACAAGGAGAGTTCGAATTGCTGTGCGAGTTCGTGACCAGATTCCAGAAGGAAAGATTGCTGCTACCAGCCGTATCATATGAATGGTCAGCTGAAGCATTCACTAAAGGTCTGAATCCGAGGAGTTGCGATGCTTCCCAGAAATCAAAAGAAAGTATGCTCGCGTTCCACACAACAATATGGGTAGATGTTCTCAACTGGTACGAATCAAAGTAAGAATTGAGGATGATCAGCTCGGTTTCCTGACATCAACCATGGGTCGAGATCAGGAGAAGAATAAAAAGAAGTCAAGAGATGATTTTGACGGTCTTCAAGAGGACGGTTTTTGCCCTATGAATGGGCCGAAGGATGCGGTAGAGGTTTCCGGTCGGCGGATAGATTCGCTATCGATAGGAGAACTGATCGCACTGGAATAGTAGGCCGTTGAAGGATAAGGAAACATCAAATTCTCGAGATTCCTCCTATCACAAGCTTTCCGAGTACAACTTTAACATCAACGTAGCGGAGGTGGTGTCATCTATGATGAACATCAATGAGGCATGATTACCGATGAATTCTTATGTCTTTCTCTTCTTGTATTTTTATCATTTCTATCTATTTTGTCTCAGACACTAGTTCTTAGAGAGTTTGGTATATTCTACTAGATGCTCGTACACTTGTGACATCGGGTTTTGGGAGTTCTAGTAGAGACTCATGGGTTTTGATTATTTAATTCAGAATCTTACTTTCCCGTTTAGTTTATGCTTTTGCATTACTACGCTCACTTACTATTTGTTTCCATATTAAAAAAACAAATAAAGACTTTAAAAATATTAAAATGAGAAATTAAAAGGGTATTTCACCATTGGCTTCCCTAGCAATAACATTGGGTGCCATCACGACTTATAGTAGAAATTTGGTCATGATAGTTTGGTATCAGAGCTCTAGGTTCACATAGGTTTCACAAGTCATGAACGGTTATAATAGAGTCTTGCGGATCGGTGCGGAGACGTCCGTAGGCTATAGGGTGCTAGAAAACTTCTCTTTTCTCACCTCCTATTGCGCAGTTAATGGTGTGCTAAGTATCTTTCTCTTATTCTCTAACAGATGATGAGAACGCCCGGTTAGATCTACCCGGAGGAGGAGGAGCTTCTCCCCCATTGCTAGAGGCTAAGGTAACTGGGGGAGGGCTCCAATTCCTGCTCGATGATGAGGGCGTCCTAGATTTTCTCCTATCGTACCATTTGTAGATCCAGTGGAGGATCTTGTCATTGAGAAGCAGGGCGAGGTGTCTATAGTTGAGCTTGCCCCGATAGATTTCACGTCCGCACCGGGATTTTAAGAGGTCATAAGCTGTATGCTGTGGTTCATGGATTCTATCACATACACTAGTTTATTTCCAGTGGACCCATCCACATCTCAGGCTGGAGGGGGAGCATAGACCCCTATCGCTAAGGCTCAAGGCATGCTACTACTATATATTAAACCCAGGCACATTACTTCTAGGTGGAGCCCGGCCAGTTGTAGTGGTTGTACCAAAGCCTAGACCAGATGCAATTGTCGAGCCACATAAGTTGTTGGATGGATGAACTAGACTGCATCCTCATACTTTTATCGATGAGAGATATGAGGACCCCTAGGATTTTATCGACCATTGCAGAGATATGCCGCACAACTTGAGGGTATTGGAGTCTAACGAGGTGGACTTCACCATATTTTTGTTGGAGGACAAGGCCCGTAGATGGTGGAATTCCTATCTTCTTAGCAGACCAGCGGGTTCACCTCCCTTGACTTGGGATCAGTTCACGCATCTCTATTTGAAGAGATATATTCCACCCTCTTAGAGGGAAGAGCTATGGGGTCAGTTCAAGCGACTCCAATCGGGTCAGATATATGTGACCGATTATGAAGCGAGGTTCCATGAACTTTTGATACTCCCCACTGATGTAGAGAGAGTGTGGAGGTTTATTGCGGGCTTACATTATGGTATTTAGGTTACTAAGGCCCAAGAGGTGGAGATGGGGACTCCTTACGAGCAGGTTATGGAGATAGCTTGGCGGATTGAGGGTATCCGCACCCAGAGCCGATTGTATATGACGGGTGAGAAGAGGCCTCGACATTCTAAGGGATTCAGTGGCACCCCATTTGGGGTAGAGGTTAGTTCGTGAGGGGTCAGTTTAGCAGACCCACTTATTCAGTACCAACGCCTTCTCAGGGTGCACCAGTGGGGCCCTATATTAGTTCCATTCTAGAGAGCTCCTACCGTCCACCGGTTATTCAGAGTTCTTCCAGTGGTTATTCAGGTGCTTAAGGTTAAACTCAGGGTTAGTCATCTTCCGCAGCGAGAGGTTGCTATGAGTGCAGGGAGCTTGGTCACATGAGGAGATCTTGCCCCAGGTTCTGGGGCAAGGCAGTGCAGTAGGGCCATCAGCCCATGATTAGCACACCAACTACTGTACCGACCGTCCGACCTGCCAGAAGTAGAGGGAAGGTAGGTAAGGGTCGCCCTAGATGTCACGACCCAAACTGATGGGCCGCGACGAGTACCTGAGTCCTACCTATCGAACACCTTTGAGCATGTGACTAAGATATACACATGAATAATATCTGCTGAATTACGAGAGTAACATGCATGAAAAAACCTGTCTAAAAGACATATATATATACAAATACATGCGGATTACAGCAGGTGAGCCGACAAGGCCGCGATAGACAACTATATACCCAAAACTGAAAGCCGACAAGGCCACATACTATCCAACTATACATAACTGTCTACAGACCTCTAATAGAAATACAACTGTACAAAGACGAGACTGAGCCAACTATACAAAGACGGGACTGAGCCACGTTATACCCATATATATATACAAGCATATCATACCAAAATCAAAAGCAGCTCCGGATCAAGTGGAGCACGCCAACTCTCGCTAATCAAGGATCCTAAGAAGGGGGACCGTCGACTTGCCTACCTACACCTGCGAGTATGAAACGCATGCCCCGGGAAATAGGGTGTCAGTACGAATAATGTACTGAGTATGTAAGGCATGAAAATCATTGCATAAGAGACATAGATGAAACATGGAATAAAGAAATCCATCTGTAAATCTGAATAACTTCATAAATCCTGAAACATTTATAATGTCATGCATGTGCATATAAATGTCATGTCATGCATAGATATACCTGTACATAATATCATAAAGCCTCTAAGGGCATCCCATCATATCGTCTCGGCCACTGTGAGCAAAATCATCAACGTATACCAGCTGATCAGGTGGTGGTGCGTATATAACGCCGTAATCTTTTTCTCATATCCCATATCCATACAATATACATATATACGCGTATATAATGCCATCTGGTCATAGGTGAATGTACATGTATAAATGAATGAAATGCATGAAAATATGTTAATAATCTCAGAATTCCTTTCGGATAAACTTTTTCAACTGCGTATTATTCTGAGACCCATGAACAGAAGATATAATAATAGGTCACATGAGGAATCAAGAACACTGAGACCCCTAGTCTTTCTATGAATAGATTCATTTATGAAAACTGTGCGTTTGCTCATTTCTTCTGTATAATTTGAATCATGCCAAGAAGAAAGAAGGTATAGCCTTAACATACCTGGAGTAGGGGAAAATCCGTATAATATTCTTTGTAGGAGAACTTGGAGAACCGCAAAATTTTACGTTGCTACGATTCTAACAATTCTCATTGGAATTGTTTTGTCGCAATAATTGAGTTGGAGCCTTTGTGAATTGACCTTAACTTTTGTTCTTGAAGCACTTTGAACTTAGAAAGAGTGATATCTGGTTCTTACTTAAGAATTAAGGACGTTCTGATTTATTTTCAAGATGCGAGAAAGCTTTGTTGAAAGCTTTGAAATGGATAAAGAAATCTAATATTTTTTTTGGATTTACCAAACTCTAATGTCTTTGAATTGTTGAGTTTCTAAGGTTCTGATATTAAGAATTGTGTAATAATTCACAAGACATGTAGAGTCCCTTCCTTTTCTATTTAATTGCAAACTATAAAAATGACTAAGGAGTCATTTTCCTTAGGTTGTGGCCAATTGCCACGTTTTTAGAGGGGTGAGGTGGAAATTATTAATCTTTATCCACTTATTAGGTAATTAGGTAATGTCCCGTTACCCGGTAATTAACCAATTACCCGCGTAATTAAGAATTATCTGAAAATACTACTCATTTTTAATATATTTTATACATTATACTATCGCAGTCATATGGTACCTTGTATGGTACTAGTCCATAAATATCTGGTATTATCACTCGACTCGTATTCTATCCCAAATCGGCAATCTTAAACGAAACTCTTTTTCTTTAATTCGTGTACCCTTTATCCTTCATGACACTTACTTATCGCTTATTATAAATAGCATAAATACGTTAACCTCAAGATAATCTCATCCCCAAGTCTACGTCGATTAACTGAAGACGAAAATTTAACATACAAAAATGCGAGATATAACATCCCCCCCCCCCTCTTAAAAATATTCGTCCTCGAATGTTAAATTCCCCGGGATCTATATAACTTTGGCAGAGTCGCCTTTGTAACAACACTACTACCAACTCTCCTTGTAGAAGCTTAATAATTCAATTCCACATAGGACCCCAATCATCAATAACGACAATGGCCTCACACGACTAATAACAATAACTAACACAAGAATCCGTACACATTCCATAAGTTTGTGATGTCTTAGTTGGACCCTTGTCTAGAGTAGGAAATAAGTAGGGATATCTAGACTTCATGTCTTCTTCGGCCTCCCAAGTCATTTCATCCACATTATTGTTTCTCCAAAGTACTTTCACCGAAGCTACATCTTTAGTTCTCAATCTCCGAACCTGTCTGGCTAGTATAGAAATGAGAGTTTCTTCATATGATAGCTGCTCTGTGACCCAAACATCATCAACTGACACAATTCTGGAAGGATCTCCGATACATTTATGGAGCATAGGCACATGAAAGACTGGATGTACAGATTCCAAGTTCGAAGGCAAGTCCAACTCATATGCTACCTGGCCTACCTTGCGTATGATCCTATATGGTCCAATGTACCGAGGGATAAGTTTCCCCCTTTTCCGAACCTCATAACGAATTTCATCGGCGATACCTTTAGGAATACCCAATCGTCAACCTGAAATTTCAAGTCTTGCCATCGGTTATCAGCATAAGACTTCTGATGACTTTGAGCTGCTAATAGACTTTCCTGTATAAGCTTAATTTTCTCGATTGCCTGCTATACCAATTTTGGTCCTACTAACGTAGTTTTCCCAATATCAAACCATCCTATAGGTGACCTATGATCCCAACCAACCATGCACTACTATTGAGTAGTGAGAGAGGGTCGAAGCAGCTTTTACCCGATTAAGGTCGGGATCGATTTCCACATGGAGCTAGAAGTTGGAGTTGGGTGTCTATCTAAAATGGAGTTGTGTATGTGTTCCAAATTGCACTTCTTAACACTTTTGGGTTTTTGATTTACTTCTAATTATATAAAACTACAATGATAATTTAAACTAAAGTAAGCTAAGATTAAACTATTGCGAGTTGTTCAAATGACTAAAAGGCACTAAGGTAGTGACTTTCGCCTAGGTGGTCAATTGACGGATACTTGAGTCTAAGGAATGATTGACATATTTAGGGAGTATGATATAACCGTTGCACGATTCTACCTACTCTACACCTCTCGGTGGTTCGAATGATTTTGCCCGAATTGACTTTCTCAAGTCCAATTAGGTATGCAAATTTGCACAAGTAATCAAGGTTCAAGTCGGGTGTTACTATCTCTAGGTTTAACCCTTTAATTGGGGCTATCAATCTTTTGAGTACGCCCCAATTCCTTGTTGGACAAATTTCAGAGACTTAGGCTCTCTTTCTCAAGAAGAGCCAAAATCAACTAAACACAAACTAGTGTTTGCAACCACTAATTCAGCAATTAAACATGAAATTAGTCCAAATTTCAAATACCCATAGTCAATCTAGCCCTAAAACACAAAACCCATCAATTACCCATACTAGGGTTGAGCCACAACCCTAGCTTATGGGTCTAGATACTCATAATTAGAGAAGAAAACAAAGAAATAGATGAAGAAAAACTCATATTAATTAATTACTAAGATAAACTAGAACATTCAATGTTGAAATGAAGCTAAAATTACTCAAAAATAGCTAAAATATTCGAAGTCACGAGCGCAGCCAGTGTATAAAACTATCTGATGACCCAAAAATGAGAAAAGAAGTTATTTATACTAAGTTGAAAAATTCGGACAAAAATTCCCCTACAGGGCTAGTGCAGACCGCACGTACATTAAGGCTCTTGACATAGAAATCTAGCTCTCTGAACTCGGGTAATGCGGACCGCACAGAATGGAGTGCGGCCGCGGTGGCTTCTAGTACGGTCCGCATGAAATAGAGCGCGAACTGCATTCGTCTTCAAACTCCAAATTGCCACTTGTCTGATTCTTGGCTCTACAGACCGCACTAAATCGAGTGCGGTCGCAGAGACTCCAATGCGGACCACAGTAAATCCCATGCGGCCGCATTGCCTGTTTTGCCTGAGTTGCATACTCTTTGAACCTCACTTGTGCGGACCACATAGAATGATGTGCGGCCGCATTGGCCTTGTTTTGCCTGAGCTTTGTCTTGTCTTGGTACTTGTGCAAGTTTCACTCCTTTTTGACATGATCTTTAACATCTTGTCACCTTGTTGATCAAACCTGCAATCAGGCACAACTCGTGAGTCTTTGGGACTATTTTGTACATATTTCTAATCAAAACTTAAGCAAGAAGGAGTATAAAATGTATCAAAATCCCTAGTTATCAACTCCCCCAAACTTAAGCTTTTGCCTGTCCTCAAGCAAACAAAATAAGTCCCATCCCTTAAGATATGATCCAAGAAAATTCAGCTGTCCTAAAGTGGCCTCATCTAGCCTCAATTGGGACTAATAATTGCCCTCAATACAAAAGGATCATTAACAACATTTACTCTTTTAAACACCATGGATTAAGTTCGACACAAGAGCATCAATAGTTGACTCAATACATCAAAGAACTCTTTCTATCACGTTGGTCATCGTGGAACCCAAACTCACATATCCTCAGCTCTCCCTAAGCAAACCTCACATTTAGAATAGTAGCACTCAGAACGAGGTTAATGGAAAATCACTCATCTCTCTCAAGAAAAAGTCACAAGTCCGACTATAAGTACCATATGTTTGCCCTTTATGTGAGTCACCACTAATATAAGTTTCATTCAACTCATGATTATATAGGGCTTTTGTGGAGACATAGTAAAGGCTTTTGGTTTAGGGTAGGTAATGTTTGGCCGAAGTAGGTTCCATCTTCCCTTAAGAACTTCTTTTATTTCATTTTGGCTCAAATTCATTTGACTTTTTGAGTCTTTACACTTCTTTCTAAGGGGTTAGAGAGACACACTGTCACTCTTTCTTATACATTTCAATTCTTTTCTCCTTTCTCAACTTTCCACACATTTCTTCTTTGCTTTTCTTGAATCCCTTTTTATTCAATTCTACTTTGAAAATTCATTTTGTCTTTTTTGCTTTTCTTTGTTTTTCATTGCCTTTCCTTTTTTTCATTTTGTACCTTTTTACCACTTTGTTTCCATCCTCGTATCTCGCCCCAAACTTATACTTTTGCCAAGTGCTAAAGGAAAGATCGGGTGCCAAGAGAGGGTATTTTTTAGAACGGGTAAAAGCTTGTATCATGTTTCTTTGAAGGAAAAAAGTCTAAGGCTCAAAAGGGTTGACTAGGGGTCTTATCATTGGTAGGTTATGGAAGTGTTCAAGCTATCATTTGGACCAAGGAGAGCCTATAATCTTGTCTCAAGTCAAAATTCACTTAGGATTTTGCCTCAACAAACATTCAGGGCAAGTTCTAGACCAATAGCTCGGGACTTGGACTTGCAATGTAATTTCTCACAGCACAAGCTATGGGATCACTAAAGACATAGAGTCGGGGGCCCATGACGACCTTAGATAAGATTTGAGCACACAATGGTCCCGAACAACCACTTGATGATTATCGGTCAACACAAGAGTATCAAGGTCACGACTTTCACCATCCTAAACACAATAATTTGTTTTTGATCATGTGATCAAAGGCAAATGTGCTAGGCCCAAGTGAAGCTTTTCTTGAGGCACCCTCACCACTAACTACTAAAAAGCAAAAAGAAAAACGGACTCAAACCCTTAAGAAGGTTGTCATGCCATCCATCATTGGGAAGAACCACCCAGTTCACACAAACTCCACCTTTGGAAAGAACCGTGTCATTAAGAAAACCAAAGGCTTATTGTAAACATTCAAAACAAGAAGATACAAACATGAATAAAAAGCTACGGAAAAGAAAAATGCGGAAAGTGAAATGAATATTTACAAGAGGGGATTTAATCGAATATACAATAGAGGGGATGAATCTATACAATGTAACATAAATTTTATATACAAACCCAAAATGAAAAGTACCAAAAATGTAATGAAATACTAAAATTATATACATACCAAAGATGAAAAAAATTAAGAAAGCATAAAAATTATCAAATATATACAATCATCCAACAAATAAATGTAGGGCCTACCCCCTCAAATGAAAGCTAGCATTGTCCTCAATGCCAACTAAACCTAATAAGTACAAAAAATAAAAGGGAAAAGGATATAGAGACTCCCTATGGCCCGTCTATCTGCATGGGCTCCCAAGTGATCCCTAGGTCCTCAACATGCCCGGGAACCTCAGATTGGTTCCCTATAGCCTGCTGCTCTGCTACTGGGACTTGGGCCTAAACATGGATAGGCTCATGGGCTGCATCCTGTGGCTGACTGGTGGAGGTCTCCGGTGGGTCTGCCAATTAGATGACTGCATCATCTGCTCGAGGAATCATCCTCTTCCTATTGGGAGGCCTCTGGGACTGCTCTGGCTGGGGGTGGGCTGCTGGAACAGGGTCCTATAACAATAAATCCAATGGCAGATGATCTGCCTTCAACCTGTCAACCTCACCCCTCAACTCCTTGACGTACTCCTTGGAAGCCCTCGCCTTTCTCATCTTCTTGGCCTCCCTAGAAAGCTCCTTGATAGCTTTTCCATGAGATTCCACAGTGTCCATAAGAACTTTCTGAGTGTCAAGTATTTTCTTCTGGTTTTCTAGAATATCCTTGAGGGCATCCTCAATAGACTGTGGGACCTATGAAGGTGGAGGTGCCGACTGAGCTTCCATTGTAGTAGTGAGGATAGACAAATTGGATGAAGCTAAATACATCCAGTTGTTGATGCTGAGAAGAGTATGGCTCAGTCGGTGTGCAGTCACTGGGTGGGCTCGGGAAGAGGGTATATCTGGATCTGTTGAAGTGGATGGACCAGGGGGAATGTCCGCTGAGGTGGAGGTAGGCTGAGTTTTAGCCACTACCATAACTGGCTCTTCAGACTGGCTAGTTGGAGCAGTAGCTATTCTCTTGAAGTTCTTGCTTTTGGGTTGTCATCCCTCTGCATGCTGTACCATGAGAATGGGGCCATTTCTTTCACTTTGATATCAAAAGGCCTCTTTACAACCTTGAGGTCACTGAAGTACATGGTCAAGAAGCTAGGGAAGGGGTAGTTTCTGTCACCCTCACTAACTACCTGTGTGATCACACGAGATATTACTTTCTCGACGTAAATCGGGTACCCCGCCATGATTGATGCTACCAATACTGCCCGGTGAAGAGGGAGTGAGTTGTCATGAGTAGTGGGGTCCAATCTGCTGCACACGAATGTTTCCCACCCCTTGGCCTTGAAATTCAAACTTCTCCTCAAACCTTTCACTCATGCATTCACCCAATCGAGGGTGGTACCTGGGACTGCCAGATACTGTGCTAACCAAGGGCGAATCTCCTCACCTAATTCCATCTTCGCTGAATACAACAACTCATCCTCCTAATCAAATCCCGAGTACTCATTTATGGTTTTCCCATCGAACAACACTGTCAAATTGCGCACCTTGGTCACTTTGGTTCCTTTCTTGATGTGGGAAACATTGGTGTAGAATTCCTTGACCAGGTGCTCGTTTGCATCCTCACAATTGTTTAAGAAATACTCCCAGCCCACTCTCTCTCTAAACTGCCTTATAAACATTGGGGTTGTGAGGCAAAAGGTTCTATCTACAAAACTTCTCTCCGGAATTAATTTCCTTATAGGCCACCATTTTCTGAATATATGGTAGGCTACCTCTCTCACAAAGCGGTCTTGCCACACCTCTGGGTTTCTAGTTCGTTTTACCCCCAACCTGGTGCTCACACCCTTCTTCTACTACCTCTTCTTCTCCTGCTGCACCATCTCCGGATAATGAAGCTGTGGGAGAGGTGGAGTATTCATCCCCGCTGCCTTCAACTGAGCCCTCAGATGACCCAGAAGATACATTTACTGACGCTTGGGCAGTGGGGGAAGTGGGATGAGTGTCTCTTAGTCTGTTTCTCTCCGGCCAGTCAGGGATGTATTCTAGGATTGAGTCTGAAGATATATCCCGGGAGGGCTCGTATTCGCTCCCAGACTGGTCAATGGCCCTATCAACAACTTTAATTATCTTCCTCATGTTTTGCCGGACTTGAGGAATCAGTCTTATCATTTTCTATTTCCCTCCGGGAGGATTCACCTTGACCAGCTTGTTTAGGACCCTTGCCTCTTTGTTTTACCATTGTCTGCAAACAAGATCCATTAGGCTTGTTAGTATCAGTAGAAGTAATTAAGATCAAAATTGCAGAAAAGAAAAGGTTGCAGATAGTTACATAAATAACATAGTGCGGCCGCAGAGAGGCCAATGCGGACCACACAAAATGGCAATGCGGTCCGCATAGAGGTGGGGTTCAGACTACCCACTCTCTGTATCTAGGCAATGTAGACCGCAAAAAATGTAGTGCGGTTGCACATAGACCAATGCGGACCGCACAAAATATAATGCGGCCGCAGTCCCCAAAGATCAGATTACAGACACTCATCAATGCTGTCTGCACAAAATGCCATTACGGACCGCTCTAAGGCACTGCGGACCACACAGAATCGACCGCGGTCCATACTGAGTTCCTAGAAGCAACACTAACTTAGGGTTTAATGTATTTTGATTTTATGTCCAATTTTACACCTAAGAAAGGTTCCTATGTGTTTGCCCAGTGTTTATAACTACCTAATTCTACTTTAATTAAGAAATTAACTAACCTAATTTTACCAAATCAAAATAAGTACGGGAAGAACAGAATGGAAGCACGAAAAACAAAAATTAAGAGAAATTAACAAAATTAAACAATTAAAAAGAAGTTAATGGTACCAGATGTGAGATGAACTGAAGATAAATGATTCCAAGAAGTTAATTACGAGCAAAATGAAAGATGAACAGTGCTTTTATGAGTTATGAGAGCGAAGGGTCGAAAAGTGTGAAAGTAGGACCTCAGGCCCTATTGATAGAAAAAGGACCTGGAGCCCAGCTTACCAACCCAATACAGACCACACAAAATGGACAGCGGTCCGCACTACACAACATTTTTTCAAGTTTGAGAAGGCAACCCACTGCGGTCCGCACAAAATGCCATGCGGCCGCAGTGGTCCAAAGCGGACCGCACAAAATGTAATGTGGCCGCGGTGGCAAACTTCAGAGAGCTGGACTTTTCATCCTTCATCAGTGTGGTACGCACTAAATGTAGTGCATCCGCATTGAAAACTTGATAGACCTAAACACTTTTTCCACTATGTCCTGCACTGCAGCAACACAATCCTATAGCATCTCACAACCAGTTAGTCCAAAAATAAATCCTATACTACAATGAAAATAAAATAAAAACAAGAAGAAAAACACATGGGTTGCCTCCCAAGAAGTTCCTGATTTAACGTCGCAGCACGATGCAGGTTAACATCAAATCATTTAAGATGAAGAAGTGCCACCATGTGCCTGTCATTAATTTTTCCCAAGTAGTGCTTGACCCTATGCCCATTAACTCTGAAGACCTCCCCATTTTTGTTCTTTAAATCAAGTGCACCAAACGGGGTCACACACACCACTTCAAAAGGTCTACTCCATTTTGACTTAAGCTTTCCCGAAAACAGACGTAACCGAGAGTTGAACAAGAGAACCAAATCACTTACTTTGAACTCCTTGATACGAGCATATTTATCATGAAGGTACTTCATCTTGTCCTTGTACAAGGATGAACTGGAGTAGGCATGGAATCGGAATTCATCAAGTTCATTAAGCTGCTCCACACGAAGATTTGTTGCAACATCCCATTCAAGATTTAGCTTCCTCAAAGCCCACATGGCCTTGTGCTCTAACTCGACCGGTAGATGGCAAGCTTTCCCAAAACCAACCTATACGGAGACATACCAATCGGAGTCTTGTAAGCAGTCCTATAAGCCCATAGAGCGTCATCTAACTTCTTTGACTAATCGGTCCTATTTGCATTGACCGTCTTTGACAATATGTTTTTGATTTTTCTATTGGAGACTTCAACTTGACCACTTGCTTGAAGATGATAAGGAGTAGAAACTTTGTGATTAACAGCATACTTTGCAAGCAAAGTGTCAAAATCTCTATTGCAAAAATGAGACTCCCATCACTTATGATTGCACGAAGAGTACCAAACCTTGTAAAAATGCTCTTCTTAAGATATGCAACAACACTCCGGGCCTCATTGTTGGGCAAAGCCACAACTTCAACGCACTTTGAAACATAGTCCACCGCCACAAGAATGTAAGTAATCCCACAAGAGCTAACAAATGTGCCCATGAAATCAATGCCCCATACATCAAAAATATCCACTTCAAGAATGGTATTGAGAGGCATCTCATCTCGTTTTGAAATTCCACCGGCTCTTTGGCATTCGTCGCATCTCTTTACAAAATCACTCGCATCTTTGAACAACGTTGGCCAATAAAACCCACAATAAGAACTTTTGAAGTGGTCCTCACCCCACCATGATGACCACCATAGGGTGAGAAGTGGCAAGCCTCTAAGATACTCAATTGTTCCTCCTCCGGGACACATATTCAGATCACACCATCCGTGCAAATCTTGAACAAGTATAGTTCATCACAATATAAATCCAAACTATCCCGCTTGAGCTTCTACCTTTGGTTAGAAGAGAGCTCACACGATATTATACCAGTCACAAGGAAATTAGCACCATCGGCAAAGCATGGAATATCATTCATCGACACCGAAAGGAGTTGTTCATCGGGAAATGAATCATTAATCTCTAGGCCATCACGAGGCCTCCACTCCTCCTCCAAGTGGGACAAGTGGTCTGCCACTTGGTTCTCACTACCCTTCCGGTCCATAATCTCCAAATCAAACTCTTGCAGCAACAAGACCCATCGCATCAATCTAGCTTTGAAATCCTTCTTCGTCATCAAGTATCAGAGTGCAACATGGTCGGTATGAATAATAACCTTAGCACCCATGAGATACAGCCGAAATTTTTCCATTGCGAACATAATAGCCAAAAGTTCTTTCTCGATTTCCGTGTAGTTCACATGAGCAACATTCATTGTTTTGATCGCATAGTACACTGGATGATATATTTTGTTCATTCTTTGACCCAAAACTGCCCCAACAGCAACATCGCTCGCATCACACCTGAGCTCAAAGGGCAAGCTCCAATTAGGTGCGGTAATAATAGGAGTGGTGGTCAACTTATGCTTGAGAAGTTCAAAAACTTGCATACATTTTTCATCAAACACGAACTTGGAATCTTTTTCCAACAACTTGCACGAGGGATTCACTACCTTTGTAAAGTCTTTGATAAATCTCCGGTAGAACCCTGCATGCCCAAGAAAACTTTGAACTCCCTTGACAGATGTAGGGGGAGGGAGCCTTGAAATCACATCAATTTTTGCTTTGTCTACCTCAATACCATGCTTCAAAATCTTATGCCCAAAAACTATGCCCTCTTCCACCATAAAGTGGCATTTCTCCCAATTGAGAACAAGATTGGTTTATTCACAACGGGCCAAAACTCTATCAAGATTCTTCAAGCATTCATCAAATGAGTCTCCCACAACACTAAAGTCGTCCATGAACACCTCCAAAATATCTTCCACCATATCAGTTAAAATGACCATCATATACCATCGAAATGTAGCCGGTGCATTATACAACCCAAAAGGCATCCTCGAAAAGGCAACGGTGCAATATGGACAAGTGAATCTGGTCTTCTCCTGGTCTTCCAAAGCAATCAACATTTGGTTGTACCTAGAATACCCATCCAAGAAATAGTAGAAGGCACGCCCAGCAGTCGGTCTAACATCTAATCAAGAAAAGGCAAAGGAAAGTGATCCTTGCGGGTCACTTTATTCAACTTGCGGTAATCCATGCATACCCTCCAACCGGTGATAGTTCTGGTAGGAATCAACTCATTTTGTGAATTTGCAACCATGGTCATGCTACCCTTCTTCGGTACACATTGCACCGGTGAGGTCCAAGAGCTATCAGAGATGGGGTACACAACCCCGGCATCCAACCACTTGATCACCTCCTTTTTCATAACTTCTTGCATTGCCTCGTTCAACCTCCTTTGATGCTCCAAGGAGGGCTTTGCAACATTTTCCAGAATAATCTTGTGCATACAGAATACGGGGCTTATCCCCCGAATATCAGCTAACGTCCATCCAATTGCCTTTTTCCGCTTTTCAAGTACCGCTAATATGGCATCAACCTGCATGTTAGTAAGGCAAGAAGAAAGAATAACTGGCAAAGTAGAATTTGAGCCTAAGAACTCATACCTGATGTATGGAGGCAGTGGTTTCAACTCCAATACCGAAGGCTCCTCAATTGAAGGTTTAGTTGGTGGAGTCTTTCTATTCGTGAGGTCCAAAGACAATTTCCTAGGCTCATAAGAGTAAGAGCCCATTCCATGTAAAGCGTTCACGCATTCTACTCGGCCCTCATCATTATTGACATCAAGATTCAGCAATACGGCCTCCAATGGATCCTCCACATTACTTATTACACTAGTGTCATCAACTATTACTGCTGTGACGAGGTCCACAAAAGAGCGCACCTCGGTACTGTTGGGTTGCTTCATTGATTTGCAAACATGAAAGACCACTTTTTCATCACCCACCCGGAAGGTGAGTTCCCCTGCTTCCACATCAACTAAGGCCTTCCCCGTAGAAAGGAAATGTCTCCCCAAAATGATAGGAACTTCATAATCCACCTCACAATCCAAGATCACAAAGTCAGCTGGCAAGATATATTTGTTCACCCGGATAAATACATCATCAATAATACCCAATGGTCGCTTCATTGTTCTATCTACCATTTGTAATCTCATGGAAGTCGTCCTCGGCTGCCCAATACCCAAAGTCTTGAAAACGGAACAGGGCATCAAATTGATACTAGCCCCCAAATCACATAGAGCTTTAGCAAAATACGCACGCCCAATGGTGCAAGGAATGGTGAAAGCACCGGGATCTTCGAGCTTCGAGGCCATTGAATGCACTATTGCACTAACTTGGTGAGTCATCTTTATTGTTTTACAATCCATAGACCGCTTCTTTGTTACCAAGTCCTTCATGAATTTAGCATAGCCCGACATTTGTTCAAGAGCCTCCACCAAGGGCACATTGATGGATAAGCTCTTCATCATGTTGATGAAATTTTTAAACTGATTCTCATTTTTCTGCTTCGCAAGACTTTGAGTATAAGGTGGATGTGGCCTTGGCTTTAGGCACAACTGGCTCCGACATGTCTATTATGTGTTCTCTAGACGGGTTCACATCATTTTGGGTTTCCACCTCGACATCTTGAATATCAATCCTTACTTCTTCATTCACATTTTCATCAATCACATTTTCAACCAACAAGGGAACTTCATCTTCCTGCAACTCAACAACATCATCCATAATTTTCTTTTGGTTAGAGGCATGCACATCACCGCCTCTCCCACTTCTTGTTGTTACTGACATAACATGATTGTTACCACCCTTCGGGTTCACTACCATATCACTTGGTAGAGCACCCTTAGGGCTAGTATTTAGAGACTGTGAGATTTGGCCTAACTACACCTCCAAGTTTCTGATAGAGGTATTGTGGGAAACCAACTGAGCATCCAAGTCCGCATTATTCTTCATCATCTGTTCGAACATCATTTCGATTCTCCCCATATCATTGATAGAAGAACTAGGACCTTGAGATGGAAATAGGGGTGGATTGTTCGGTTATTGGTACATTGGGGGCCTTTGAAAGCATTGCCCCCAGTTTCCTTGGTTTCCATTGTTCCATCCACCTTGATTGTTATTACTACCCCAATTATTGTTATTACCATTCCAATTTCCTTGGTTGTTTTGATTGTTGTTCTGATTGCCCCAGTTGTTATTTTGGTTGTTATTCCCCAAATTACAATTGCCTTGTTGTTGATTGCCCAGTTGCCTTGGGGTCTCTATTGTTGTTGGTTGGAAGAATTGCCCTTTTGGCCTTGATAATTATTCACGTATTGCACCTCTTCACTTTGTTCATCATAACCATCATTTTGAAATCCACCACAATCATTGTCAAATTGCTCTGAATTCCCTTGATTTTGTTGCCCTCTTTGTCTTATTTTGTTGACAAGTATGTTGACACCCTCCATGGCATTCACTTGGTGAGGATTTTGGACTTGTTGCAACTGTGCCTTTGCTAGTTGGTTCATCGTAGTTGTCAACTCAGCTATAGCCTGCCCATGATTATGTAAGTTCTTATGCAAATGAGTAACCGTGGGGTCACCCTGGGGCACATTGGCTCTACTTTGCCATGCAGAAGAAGTGTTAGCCATCTCGTCAAGAATATCACATGCCTCATCATACGATAGCTTCATGAAGTTTCCCCAGTAAGTTGGTTCACTATGCATTGGTTTGTTGTATTAATGCCTCGGTAGAAGGTTTGTTGGATCATCGCCTTAGTCATATCATTGTTGGGGCATTCCTTCACCATTGTTCTATAACGCTCCCGAATCTCATGCAAAGGTTCCATGGGCTCTTGCTTGAACGCCAAGATCTCATCTCTCAATGTAGCCATATGGCCCGATGAGAAATTTTTTGCAATGAACTTATCCTCCAACTCATCCCAAGTAGTGATGGAATGTTTGGGAAGTCGTTCGATCCAATCCAATGCCTTCCCTCTAAGTGAGAATGGGAAGAGCCTCAACCTAAGAGCATCCTCGGGCACATTAGTTTGCTTGCTCCCCTAACATATATCCACAAACCCCTTGAGATATTTGTAAGTATTTTGATTTTCAGCGACCGTGAAATACCCATACTGCTCTAGTAAGGTCAATATCACATTGGTTATTTGAAAATTGCCGCCCGGATTCGGGTGGGACAATAGCACTTGCATAGCCCTTGTTCGGAAGCACTCTAGGAGCCACTCTCGGAGGTGGCGGAGGAGGGTCTGGAATCTTGTCATTAACATTAGCATTGGCCTGGAGGCCTCTACGTTGTCCTTGAGGTACAAGAGGCACCTCATCATCTCTGACATCATCTACCTCCTCTCCCGCAATCATATTTCTAAGAGGGTCATTGGCGTTATTAGCTGTCATTTGGTACCTGAAGTTGAGACACACACGAATTAGTAACAAAGAAGGAAAGAAGAACAATACACAAAACTATTTAGATAGATAGCCAAAACCGTTAGCTCCCTGAAAACGGCGCCAAAAAGTGATCTCAGCCAACCCTACACTACTATTGAGTAGCGAGAGAGGGTCGAAGCAGCTTTTACCTAATTAAGGTCGGGACTGATTTCCACAGGGAGCTAGAAGTTGGAGTCGGGTGTCTATCTAAAGTGGAGTTGTGTATGTGTTCAAATTCCACTTCTTAACATTTTTGGGTTTTTGATTTACTTCTAATTATATAAAACTACAATGATAATTTAAATTAAAGTAAGGTAAGATTAAACTATTGGGAGTTGTTCAAATGATTAAAAGGCACTAGGGTAGTGACTTTTGCCTAGGTGGTCAATTGACAGATACTTGA
Organism: Nicotiana tabacum; assembly: GCF_000715075.1. Lineage (NCBI taxonomy): Eukaryota > Viridiplantae > Streptophyta > Magnoliopsida > Solanales > Solanaceae > Nicotiana > Nicotiana tabacum. The sequence continues at coordinate 57,409,401 of NC_134082.1, read as the reverse complement.
GTCTAAGGCATGATTGACATATTTGGGGAGTATGATATAACTGTTGCACGATTCTACCCACTCTACACCTCTCAGTGGTTCGAATGATTTTGCCCGAATTGACTTTCTCAAGACCAATTGGGTATGCAAATTTACACAAGCAATCAATGTTCAAGTCGGGTATTACTATCTCTAGGTTTAACCTTTTAATTGGGGATATAAAGCTCTTGAGTACGCCCTAATTCCTTGTTGGACCAATTTCAGAGACTTAGGCTCTCTTTCTCAAGAAGAGCCAAAATCAACTAAACACAAACTAGTGTTTGGAACCACTAATTCAGCAGCTAAACATGAAATTAGTCCAAATGTCAAACACCCATAGTCAATCTAGCCCTAAAACACAAGACCATCAATTACCCACACTAGGGTTGAGCCACAACCCTAGCTTATGGGTATAGCTACTCATAATTAGAGAATAAAACAAAGAAATAGATGAAGAAAAACTCATATTAATTAATTGCTAAGATAAACTAGAATATTCAATGTTCAAATGAAGCTAAAATTACTCAAAATAGCTAAAATATTCGAAGTCACGAGCGCAGCCAGTGTACAAAATGATCTGATGACCTAAAAATGGGAATAGAAGCTATTTATACTAAGCTGAAAAATCTAGAGAAAAATACCCCTTCGGGGCTAGTGCGGACCGCACAAAATCACGTGCGGCCGCACTAAGGCTCTTGACATAAAAATCCAACTCTCTGAACTCGGGCAATGCGAATCGCACAGAATGGAGTGCGGCCGCAGTGGCTTCTAGTGCGGTCTGCATGAAATGGAGCGTGGACCGCATTGGGCTTCAAACTTTAAACTGGCACTTCTCTGATTCTTGGCTCTGCGGACATCACTAAATCGAGTGCGGCCGCAGTGACTCCAATGCGGACCGTAGTTAATCCCATGCGGCCGCATTACCTATTTTTCCTGAGTTGCATACTCTCTGAACCTCACTTGTGCGGACCACACAGAATGGTGTGCGACCGCATTGGCCTTGTTTTGCCTGAGCTTTGTCTTGTCTTGGTACTTGTGCAAGTTTCACTCCTTTTTGAGCTGATCTTTGACATCTTGTCACCTTGTTGATCAAACCTGCAATCAAGCACAACTTGTGAGCCTTTGGGAATATTTTGTACACATTTCTAATCAAAACTTAAGAAAGAAGGAGTATAAAATGTATCAAAATCCCTAGTTATCAAACTACACTTCCGTCCGTAAAGGTCTTCGTATGGAGCAATATGCATACTGGAATGGTAGCTATTATTATATGCGAATTCAATTAGTGGCAGAGGATTATCCCAGCTACCTTTGAAGTCTATCACATAAGTTCGTAACATATCCTCAAGTGTCTGAATAGTACGCTCAGCCTGTCCGTCTTTCTGGGGATGAAATGTTGTACTAAGACTTACTTGAGTCCCCAATCCTTTTTGGAAAGACCTCCAAAAGTTAGTTGTAAATTGAGATCCTCTATCTGAGATAATAGATACAGGGACATTGTGCAGTCTAACTATCTCCTTGATATAAAGCCTTGCATAATCCTTTGAGGAATATGTAGTTCTAATGGGCAGAAAATGGGCTAACTTTGTAAGCCTATCAGCAATCACCCATATCGAATCGAACTTACGTTGGGTACGAGGTAAACCTACAATGAAATCCATATTGATTACTTCCCATTTCCAAGTCGGAATCTCCATAGCCTGCAATAATCTACCAGGTTTCTGATGCTCAATCTTAACCTGTTGACAGTTAGGACACTAAGCAACAAACTCTGCTATATCCTTTTTCATTACGTCCTACCAATATACTTCCCTGATATCATGATACATCTTTGTCGCTCCTGGATGGATAGAATAATGAGAATACTGAGTTTCCCCCATAACCTGCCAATGTAGCCCTACAATATTAGGGACACATAATCGTCCTTAATATGTGAGGACTCCATCTTCTGTAATCTCAAATGGTGTCTTCTCTTTTTGAGAGGTGGTATCCCTATAATAAACTAACACAGGATCCTCGTACTGGCGTTCCTTCACTTTTGTTACTAACGAGGATGTTGCTGTATCCTGAATAGTAATTCCAATATCACCTGAGTCTAGTAACTGAACTCCAAGACTAGCTAGCTGATAAATCTCATGGGCTATTCCCCTCTTCTCTGGCTATAAATATGATAGGCTACCCATTGATCAACGACTAAGGGCGTCAACTACCACGTTCGCCTTCCTCGGATGGTATAAAATATCAACATCATAGTCTTTAAGTAGCTCCAACCATCTTTTTTTTTACGTAAATTCAATTCCTTTTGCCTGAAGATATACTGGAGGCTCTTATGATCCATATAGATATCAACATGAATGCCATACAAGTAGTGCCTCCACATCTTTAGTGCATGAATCACTGCGGCTAACTCTAAATCGTGGGTCGGTAATTCTTCTTGTGCTTTCTTAGTTGTCTAGAAGCATAAGCTACAACCTTACCATGCTGCATCAACATACAACCCAATCCAACGCCTGTAGTGTCACAATAGATAACGTAACCATCGGTCCCTTCTGGAAGAGTTAGAACTGGTGCTGAAGTTAAGCTATCCTTCAATGCCTGGAAACTCCATTCACAAGTGTCAGTCCATTGAAACTTTGCTCCCTTCTGAGTTAACTTTGTCAAAGGTGCTGAAAGGGAAGAAAATCCCTCTACAAATCTCCTGTAATAGCCTGCCAAACCGAGAAAACAACGAACCTCCGTCGGTGTTGTGGGTCTAGACCAAGTCTTTACTGCCTCAATCTTTTATGTATCCACCTGGATGCCTTCACCTGAAATGATATGCCCAAGGAAAGCTATAGAGTTCAACTAGAATTCACATTTAGAGAATTTTGCATACAACTTCCCTTTTTGTAGAACTCTAAGCACAGTATGCAGATGATCTGCATGCTCAGCCTCTGAATGAGAATACACCAATATATCGTCGATAAATATAATTACGAACAGATCTAAAAAGGGCCTGAACACATGGTTCATCAAACCCTGAATACTGCTGGGCCATTGGTCAAACCAAGCGACTTAACACGAAACTCAAAGTGCTCGTATTTGGTCCTGAATGTTGTCTTTGGAATATTTTCCTCCTTAACTCTTACCTGATGGTACCCGAACCTCAAGTCTATTTTTGAAAAACACGGGGCACCTTTCAACTGATCAAATAAATCATCAATCCTCGAGAGCGAGTACTTATTCTTGATTGTCACCTATTCAACTTTCTATAATCAATACACATCCGTAAGGAACCATCTTTATTCCTCACAAATAACACAGGTGCCCTCCACGGTGATGTACTAAGCCTGATAAAGCCTTTTTCAAGCAAGTCCTTTATTTGTTCCTTTAACTCTTTCAGCTCTGCGGGGGCTGTTCTATAGGGAGGAATGGATATTGGATGAGTACCTGGTAATAGGTCAATAACAAACTCAATTTCTCGCTCTGGTGGAAGACCTGGAAACTCATCAAGAAAATAATCGGGAAACTCATTAACCACATGGATGGACTGAATGGTCGGTGACTCTACTTCCACATCCTGAACTTGAACTAAGTAATAAATAGAACCCTTTCTAATCATCTTCCTTGCCTTGAGATAGGAAATAAATCTTCCTCTCGACAACGCCGTATTACCTTTTCACTCAAAAACAGGCTCCCCTGGAAATTGAAATCGGACTATCTTTGATCTACAATCAATGTTGGCATGAGAAGAAGCCAACCAATCCATACCTATTATAATATCAAATTCTACCATGTCTAACTCGATTAGGTTCGTTACGGTAGATCGATTATGAACTACTATTATACAACCCCTATGTACTCGCTTAGCTATCACTGAGTCCCAATAGGTGTAGACACCTTAAAAGGTTTAACCAATTCAGGTTTTATTCCAAACTTACTAGCAACCAACGGGGTAACATATGATAAGGTGGAACTTGGATCAATCAATGTATATACATCAAATGAGGAGACTGATAATATACCTATAACAATATCAGGCGATGACTCCTGGTCATGTCGTCCTGCCAACGCATGAATGTCGTTCTGAGGACTACTCGAGCTAGATTCTCCGCCTCTTCCTCTACCACGATTCATTAGTGCTTGTGGACCTTTCCCAGGGGGGCATACAGATGATGGAGAACCAGCTATAGATCTCGCTGGTTGACCTATGCTTGCATCACCTCTCATTGAACAATCCCTCATAACATGGCCCGGATAACCACAAATACAACAAACACCTAATCCCATATAGCATTGCCCGGTATGATGCTTACCATATTGAGCACATCGTGGCAAGGGCGGCCTCATCTGACTTGACTCACCCCTATATTGAGAACCTGAGGCCCTGAAATTCTGACCAGACCCTGAATATGTGGAACAATCAAGTCCCTTACCGCCAAATTGAGGGGGGACACTAGTCGATGGATGGGCTGGATACCTCGGGTACTATTACCTCTGACCACCTTAAAACTCACCAGAAGGACCCGAAGACCTCACTCTCTTATTCAGGGCCCTATCATGCTCATGATCCGCCCTCTGTTTCTGCTTATGACCCTCTACACCCTGAGATTATGCTTGAATACGAGAAATATCTAGGTCTGGCTAAAGTGAGAACGACATACAATCGTTAAGAAAGTGAGGCTCTAATCCCATCCCGAACTGGTGAACCCGATCCTCTATCTTAGATACAATAGTGGGAGCATACCTAGCCAATGAATCAAACTGAAGACTGTACTCTCGAACATTTATTTTACCCTGCCGAAGGGTCAAAAACCTATCAACTCTGGCCCGTCTAAGCTCTGGTGGTAGATAATGATAAAAAAAAGTTTCTATAAACTCCTGCCATACTGCTGGAGGGCATCCTTACCTCTGGACAATTTCCAAGACTCGTACCAATTAACTGCAACATCTCAGAGTCTATAGGAAGCTAGCTCAACTGACTCAGTCGTAGTAGCTTTCATTACCTTAACGTCCTCTATATCTTATCAATAAATACTTGAGGGTCCTCGTTTGGATCTGCCCTAATGAATATCGGAGGGTCTAAATTAATGAAGTCATGAACCGTCTTAATGACGGACCTATCTGCATGACCAATACCTACTTCCTGACGCCGAGCCTGTGCAACTACTAATCGGGTTAATAGCTGAATAACATCTCTCATCTCCTGACCCGGTGCATCTGGCTAAGGAGTTGGACATACAGGGGCGGGCGCTGGAGCTGGTTCCCCTCAGTGCTCTTCTGGAAAGGGCGGGGTATGTGAAGTCTGAGATGAAATCTCACTATGAGACTCTCCCTGAGCCTTGGTAACTCATGGAGCTCGACTAGTAGTCTCGCTAGCCACAAAATTTCCATTCTGGGCAGCTGTAGTCTTCGAAGGCATTGCTAAAAATGTAACATATTGCTAGGAACATGAATTCTTATCTCGCACGATCTGAATAAAAAAGAGAGGATAACATCTTATATATCGTGTAGCCTCCTGTCTATAAGTGTGGTGCAAAACACACCCATAAACAAGACTATACTAGACACGGTCTGTAGACAACCCTAGGACAGAACTGCTTTGATACCACTTTTGTCACGACCCAAACCGATAGGCCGCGACGAGTGCTCAAGTCCTACCTATCGAACACCCTTGAGCATGCAACTAAGATATAAACATGAATAATATCTGCTGAATCATGAGAGTAACATGCACACCGAAAACCTGTCCAAAAGACATATATATACATATACGTGCAGATTACAGTGGGCGAGCCGACAAGGCCGCAATAGACAATTATATACCCAAAAGTGAAAGCCGACAAGGCCACATACTATCCAACTATACAGATCTATCTACAAACCTCTAATAGAAATACAATTGTACAAAGACGGGACTGAGCCACATCATACCTATATATATATATCTACACACACACACAAACATATCCTACCAAAATCAAAAGCAGCTCCGAATCAAGTGGAGCACGCCAACTCTCGCTGATCAAGGATCCTAAGAAGGGGGACCGTCAACTTGTCTACCTAAACCTGAGGGCATGAAACGCAAGCCCCGAGAAATAGGGCGTCTGTACGAATAATGTACTGAGTATGTAAGGCATGAAAATCAGTACATAAGAGTCATAGATGAAACATGAATAAAGAAATCCATCTATAAATTTGAATAACTTTATAAACCCTAAAAGATTTATAATGTCATGCATGTGCATATAATGTCATGTCATGTATAGGTATAGGTGTACGTAGTATCATCAAGCCTCTGAGGGCATTCCATCATATCGTCTCGGCCATTGTGGGCAACATCATCAACATATACCAACTGATCAAGTGGTGGTACATATATAACATCGTAACCTTTTTCCCATATCCCATATACATATATTTATATACATATAAATATGTGTATATAACGTCATCTGGTCATGGGTCAATGCACATGTATAAATGAATGAAATACATGAAAAATATGTAATAATCTCAATATTCCTTCCGGATAAACCTTTTCAACTGCGTATTATTCTGAGACCCATAAACAGAAGATATAATAACATGTCACATGGGGAATCAAGAGCACAGAGACCCCTAGTATTTCTATGAATAAAGTCATTTACGAAAACTATGCGTTTGCTCATTTCTTCTGTATAATTTGGATCATGCCAAAAAGAATGAAGGGACAACCTTAACATACCTGGAGTAGGAAAAACTCCGTATAATATTCTTGGAGAAGATTGTACCGTACCTTTTTAGAATCGCAAAATTTTACGTTGCTACGATTCTAACAATTCTCGTTGGAATTGTGTTGTTGCAATAATTTCATTGCACCCTTTGTGTATTGAACTTAACTTCTATTCTTGAAGTACTTTGAACTTAGAAAGAGTGATATCTGGTTCTTACTTAAGAATTAAGGACGTTCTGATTTGTTTTCAAGATATGAGAAAGCTTTGTTGAAAGCTTTGAAATGGATAAAGAAAGCTAACATTTTCAAGATGTGAGAAAGAAAGCTAACGTTTTATTGGATTTCCAAACTCTAATGTCTATGAATTGTAGAGTTTCTAAGGTTTTGATATTAAGAATTGTGTAATAATTCACAAGACATGTAGTGTCCCTTCCTTTTCCATTTAATTGCCACCTATCAAAATGACTAAGGAGTCATTTTTTTAGGTTGTGGCCAATTGCTATGTTTTTAGAGCGGTGGGGTAGAAATTATTAATCTTTATCCACTTATTAGGTAATTAATTAATGTCCCGTTACCCGGTAATTAACCAATAACCCCCGTAATTGAGAATTATCTGAAAATACTACTTATTTTTAATATACTTTATACATCATATTATCACGGTCATATGGTATCTGGTATGATACTAGTCCATAAATATCGGGTATTATCCCTCGACCCATATTCTATCCCAAATTGGTAACCTTCAACGAAACTCATTTTCTTTAATTCGTGTACCCTTTATCCTTTATGACACTTACTTATCACTTGTTATAAATAGCATAAATACGTTAACCTGAAGATAATCTCATCCTCGAGTTTACGTCGATTAACTGAAGGCGAAATATTAACGTACGAAAATGTGAGATGTAATACTAGAGGTGGAGGCCAGTAAGGTGGCGCTCCAGCTAGGTTTTATACTTTTCCAGCTAGACCAAATGTAGTAGCCTCAGATGTCATGATCATATGTATTATTTATGTCTGTGGTATGGACACGCCAGAGTTATTTATTGCTATGATAAGACTATTACCTTGGCGATGCTAGAGTTACCTAGATTGGAGTGGAGGGGTTCATCTATCAGTGCATCTGGTCGGGTTATCTCCTTCTTGGAGGCTCGACACATGGTCGAGAAGGGTTGTTTGCCTTATCTGGCTTATGTTCGGGATACTACTGCAGAGACTCCTATGATTGATTCAGTGCTCGTGGTGCGAGCGTTTTCCAATGTGTTTCCTTCTGATCTACCGGGCATGCCACCAGATCGTGATATCGATTTTAGTATTGATTTGGTGGCAGGTACCCAGCCTATCTCTACTCCACCATACCGCATGGCTCCAAAAGATTTGAATGAGTCGAAGGAGCAACTTGAGAAGTTGCTAGCATAGGGGTTCGTCAGGACGAGTATGTCGCCTTGGAGTGCATCCGTGTTATTTATGTAAAAGAAGGAGATTTAGTAGAGATGGGGTTGAGACCACCCGTGCCTAGAGAGAGAAGCTCTAGAAAAATAGGCAATTCTTGGGTGATTAGAGAGAGAAACTGCTCCAATGGCCTCGCCGGCCGGCGGCCATCCTGGTTTACCAGCTGGTTTACCTCCCCTAACCCCACGACACCTCCTAATACTAATCCACATACTTTGGATTACTCCAAGATCTTAAAACCTGCTATATTAAACTCCAGCATGGATGCAACGACATCAAGTTCATCAACGATCGAGCCAATTCCAATGAAACCAGTTACTTTTCTTCATGTGCACCCTATGATAAAGTGGACTAAAGCAGAAGTACAAAGGATGAACATCATAGAGGATTACAATATGCAGTTCTTGGGAAATTCTCTTATGGATGGCCAGATTTGAATGAGATATGTAGAATCCTTCCGGCTCAATGTGGGATCAAGGGTGAATGCAATATTGGATTGTTAAGAGATCGTCATGTGTTGATCAGATTCAGTTTGCTTGAGGACTTTGCAAATTTCACTTCTAAAGGTGCGTATTACTTGAAAGCTAAGGATGGATATCAATACCAAGTACGACCATTGATTTATGATACTAAGTTTAAAGCTGGGGAAGAGACATCTAAAGTTATGGCATGGATTTTTTTCCCAATTTATTGCCTACTTATTTTGTTCAGGAGTATTTGCTCTTATTGGCATTAGCTGTTGGAACTCCTTTACATTTAGATTTGGCCACAGTCAACAAGACTAGGCCAAGTTATGCTAGAGTTAAATTTCTAGTGGATTTAATTGATGATTTTCCCAAAAGAGTTCATATGGATATTGAAGATGAAGTTGTAGGTACTGTCAAAACTGAGTGGGTGAAGATTCAATATGATTATATTCCTAAATATTGTAAAGAGTGCAAGCTACAAGGCCAAGATGAAGAATCATGTTGGAGGTTACATCCAGAACTTTTTGTGGAATTTTATAGGGAGAAACAAACTACTGTTGCAAGAGGTAATGTTCAGAACTCTCAAAATAATCCAATTATGATCCTATCTAGTGGGAAAGTGGTTGGGAATGATGGTGAACAATGGAAGGAAGTTAGATACAATCGTGGGAGAAATGGTACAAAACAGGCTGAAGTTAGAGGTCAACATGGAAAAGAAATTGTTCCAGTTGATCCCTAGAATGTGCAGCAAAGTGTAGGTAAATCAGGTAAGGAGATAGTACCAGTCGAGGTTGTTAATAAACAACAGAGGCAACAAGATCTAACTAGTACAGGAATGGAGATTGTTACAGCTAATGTGGCAACTACTCAACAGATTCAGATAGCTAACAAGTTTGGTGCTTTCGAGAATGAAGAAAGTGAAGCAGATGGAGATAATCAATTAGCAATAGCGAATACCAACAATGTGTTAAGTCAAATAACTACTTCTCAGGCAACTAGGAAATCACTTAATGCAGCATCACCTACTTTTACTCCTAAATCAGCAGGAGCTAAAGCAAGTAATAAAGGTAATGGTACAAAAGATGATACACATATAAGGGAGAAGAGACAAGAACAAAGGAAGGAATCCACTGCTCAGTAGGTGAATAGAGCTTTTGCAACCAACAATGTTACTATGAATCAATCATGACAAGATATACCATCTCAGACAACTGATTCAGAAACAATAGTTGAGCAGGAGCTCTTGAAACAAAAAGTCAATTTTAAAGGAGGAATGCTATGGTCTAATCAGACAAAAGAAGATCCGGATGAAGGTGATCTATCAGAAGGATATGAAGAGGAAGATGAACCTGAAGATGTGGCACAAGGTGAAGAAACAAGTGTTAATGGAAACACTAATAAGGGAGATATGCAGACAGTAGAGAAAACTGCAAATAAGACTGGCATGTCAGTTGAGATTGCAGGATCAAGTTCCAAATTGAAGCAGAAAGAGAACCCTATCCCTCACACTAGCCCCAATCCAACTTCTATACCTATATCACTCACTGCAAAACCAAGTCACCCTGGTGATCCTGGTGGTGGGGAGGAACAACAGAATACAGATAATGATAGATTGACAACAAGGGAGAATAATGCAACCATTGCCAATGCAGAAAATGATGATCAACTGATCAAAGACAATGCAGACAAAAGTATGATATCCAAGCCTAATAATAATCAAATTATACCAACTGATCAACAAAAGGAGAAGGAAGATGAAGAAACAGGAAAAGGAAGAGACCAAGATGCAAAATCAACCTGTCAAAATTTCAGAAATATTGCCAGACAAGGGGATATATCTCCTAGATATGTGGAGAAGGGTAAATCAGCAGGTAGAGGCTGGAAAAGCAAGTTAAAAAGGTACCTATCATTCAGCCATCTGGGGTCCAAACAAGAAGGATTGTATATAAATCCATCAATTAGAGATGAATGCTCTAATATGGAACATTAGATCAGTGAATACTCAGAGAGCCTTTGAAAGGCTCATAACAATGCATAGAAAGTATCATTTGGACAGATACAAAAGGCAGATAGATTTTGAACAAGGTTTTGTAAATAACTCTAATAAGATCTGGGCCTTTATAGATGGGAAGTATGATGTAACAGTGGAGATAAATTCAGTGCAACAACTAACTTTGGGGTTATTTGTCGCCCCCTAACAATTTAAGGTGCGTTAGGGCACCTATAGGGTTCATTTATAACTACGTTTGGTAACCAGAGATAGGGTAAGGGCATGAAATTATCCTAAGGGGAAGGTGTTAGGCACCCCTCAGGATCCACTAATGTGGTTCCCGGCCAAATAGTTTTTGTAAATTTGTACAAGTAGTAAATAAACAAGTATGACTCAAATAGTAGGGGATTTAAGTTTAAATACACAAGTGTTTGAAAATAATTAGTGAAAAGCGAGATTTTCAAAGAGTTACAATCTAAGCATATTCGTGAATAAAAGAGGGGTGTCCTAGGTTTGTTTATAATATGGATCACATCAATGCAATACCCGGTATGACACTCCTCAAAGAGGGGCTACACGTGGCATTAATGCACCGGTCATCATATCCATATCTACCCTTTCCCACCCCGTGAAGGTAATTAAAGCGAAGGTTGGTCTCGACCCCTATTGTATGTTGTTACCCGTCCCTTCTTATCAGTCCCGGAGGAATTTAGGACTCTTATCCTATAAAGGGGGGTTCTAGGCACACCCTCAAGTTTAAAGGTAAATTACTAAGACGGCATACAATAAACAAGTAGGACTTCAATAAAGGGGAGTATGAAAGATAAATGAAAGGCTCATATATACCTCGACACATAGTACACATAAACAACATGACGCATACACAATTAAGGTCTAAATTCAGATCCTAATAAGGTATCTAAGTGATAATAGCAAAACTAGGTTTATTACATGACTCAGAAAAGAAGTCTGAATCAGGCTTACCTACTGATTTTAACACGTCGACAAAACACTAACCACAAAGGCGGTTCTGGTTTTATTTTAAAGTTGATTGCCTAAGGCTTGCCTAGGCATAAAATAACATGCAGTAGTTACCAGATTTGTTAATAATTCCATGTTGTTATACCTAATAACATGCAATTCTAAATGTTGCAAACATCCAGAGACTAATTACCAGTTTATTTAGAATAGGAGGACCATTTATACCTCTGTATTTAGACTAGGTGTGATTGAATAAGTGCGATTCTATAACATGATGTCTAATGCAGCATGATTCATAATAACTCAAACATGATTTCTAAATGCATATCAAGTTATGCACAGTTTCAAAATAGGCAGGAGTGACCGTTTTTTATGTTGTTTACCTAAAGCAGGATTTCTAAATGCGGAGCATGGTTGCAATATGGTGAGTGCATGAATAAAAAACTGTGTTAACACATTTACCCTAAGGCAGGATTTCTAAATATGGATGAGATGCTAAAAACAGTACATGTAAATCCTAAATAGCATGATATCTAATGCAGGGCATACTTAGCATGTTGTACCTAAACATGGTTGCTATTGCGCATAGAGAAAGTAAACCTAGGAACATGATTTCTACCCTGGATTATACTACAACATGCATATTACCCACCCCTTTTCACTACCAACCCCGGAGTCGTTTACAAATTATTATAGACCAATACTAAAATGAATTACATAAGAAAAGTAAAAATTCCACTATAGAGAGTCTGAAACAGGCCCAGACTTTTAGCAACTGATTAGGACTTCCTCCTTGAGTTATATAATAAATCACCTCAAGTGCCAAGATTTTTCCATAGTGTTTTCTCATATCTGGGTGTGTTAGAGTTCCCCAAGGACCTCAAGGGATCCCGGGTAGTGCTCACACCCAGATTTTGTAGCCAAGACAGAGTAAGTGCAGTGTGGAAAGGCCAGCTTTTATGTGTCCAAGTTCAGAGAGAGCTCAAGGGTCCCAAGGCAAGGCTCACACAAAAAGGGAAGAACCTAGTGGTCTAAGAGTATATGTGAGAGTGCTTGACATAGATTTAAAAAAGTTGAGTTGGAAACAATTTTGACAATGATTAGTTTGAAATAAGTTTTGGAAAGCAATAGAAGCGTTTGCCTTGGTGAAAAACAGTTTGAAGAAGAAAAGAAACAGGACAATCAACAACTCAAAACAAAATCAACATACATAGTTTAAACACGGACATGGAAAGGAGGAATTGGGGACAAGTAGAATATTTGCACACAGGTTAACACCATAGAAGTACTATAGAACTTAAATAGTCTATCATAAAAGGTCATGCCAGGAGCTTAACACAATTAGATTAAGGGGGTGCTAAACAAAGTTACTCATTAGGTTTAGGGGGAGGGGTTCAGGATCACATAGTAACTAGGTGTTACAAACACATGCTTATAATGTATTGGGGGTTAGGGTAAAAAAGTAGTAGAAAAATGTAAGAAAATAGTAGACATGTTGAATTACAGGGAAGTGGTAATCACATGGAAAAATAGGCATGCTATTTGCAAGGGAGACAACAGAACCACGAGTAGAAGCATAAGAGAAACAAAAGGAAGTGCAATACAAATAGAGACATGTTGTTTTGGATGCAGTAAATTAAACTGAAGACATACCAGTAAAAATGAGAGAATAAGTGTAGAGTGAGGAGTGAAAAGCAGTACAATGAAGGGAAGTAGAGCAATAGAGCAATGTAATCACTTAGTTTTGGCTTGAAGCCGACTTAGTACCAATTAAACAGCAAGAGAGTATGTATGTGTGTAAGAGAGAGTTCAGAACAGTGTAATTGTCCGCGTATGTAATGAAAAGAGAAGAGGGTATATACAATAGTTTGAAAGTCAAGTCAATACGGCAAGAATCAATTAAGAATCAAAAATCAGCCAAGTCTCCCTTAATTAAGGGAGTAATTTACCAATTGTAGAAAACATGTGACAAATAAGGAAGGGGATCATATGAGACTGGAATACAACACATAAGGAAATGAGCATAGTACAGAGCATGTAATAGAGGCTAGGTTCAACAAATTTTAATTAAGGAAAATGTCTAAGAATTAATTTGACAACACAATCAACCACAAAATAAGGCAAGAAAATATTAAGAGGTTGAAAATCAGTAGGGAACTGAGTATACCAATCACAGGGCATCAGGGATTCCATTAAAGGTATACTGACCGAGGGAAAATATCACAACTGAACAAAGCAAATATAACACAAACAAGTGTAGGGTAAACGGATCACATAAATATGGGATTCAAAGTAAATGATGGTACTGATAGGGGGAAATAACCACAAATTTCTGGGAATAAACACATAATAGGTAGGCATAGTCGAAGTCAAAGAACTTAACAAGCAAACATAAGGTAAAGGTCACATAATCACAGAATGTTCATGAGAAACATACAGACTAGTTGAACATATTATCAAAACACACTCAGAAACCCAATATTAGAACCAGAAATTAGGGGTTTCAACATAATAAATTGGATAAAAGAAAAGCTAAAATAAACCATTTAAACATAGTAAAATCATATATTAATACTAACAATCAGAAGGAAAAGCATTTTGAAAAGGGGTTACGAACCCTAGTTTGAAGACGAAGAGTCATTTTGAGAAAATCGGCAAACCTTTAAGGGAAAATAGCAAGATAACTCTGGATATACCTAGATCTAAAACAGATCTAAAAGAAAAGTGGAAAATCTCAAGAGTTAGGGTTTCAGAGAACCCAGAGAAGATGAGTGGACCTTGAAATGTTAACGGTTTTATCCAGAAAAGTCATAGATCTTACTCGAACAGCTATGGATGGACGGAAAATAGCATGAAAGACCATGGATAGGAGTTGGACTGCTCCAGGTTCACCTAAGGACCTCAGGGTAGTATCAAACTGGCGTGGGGTGAAGCAAAGGCCAAGAGATGATGAGAGGCCATGGTTTCCGGCGAGGGAGGTGGCTGGAGAAGGTGAGAGATAAAGCCCAGGAGATGAAGGTTCTAGAGAAAGTTGAGAGGATTCAGAGGCGGTGAAAATGAGAGAATGGGGTAGGGTTTAGGGGGTCGTTGGATTAAAAAAAGGAAAGGAATAATGTGGACCGTTGATCTGGGAGATCACGGTCGAGATTCAAAAGGGTAGGTGGGTTCCAAGTTTGGGTATAGGTTAATAGGGTGTGGGTCGGGTTTTTAATTGTAAAATTGGGCTGGGAATTGGGGTCCGATTTGGCTATAATTTAAATAGCCAATTTTTCCCTATTTAATTTATAAAAAATAGTAGATAATTTCTGAAAAGTAATTTAAAGTACGAAAATGATTTAGAATACATAATTAGCAATTTAAAAATATAATCCAATTTTATGCATATAAAACATAATTATATTTTAAAAGGGCTAATATTGCAATTATGTGCAATTTACCTTTAAAATTACTAAATGTAATTTTAAAAATCTATAAAAATTACCTTAGCATTATTTTGGCATAAATATAGAAATCCAATAAAATAATTATCAAAATAATAATTTTGGAAATAATTATTGGGGATTTTATGGATAAAAAGGGAGAAAATAAATCAATTTAAAACCTTAAAATTATGGAAAAAAATAATAAAAACCTGTGACATGCTTATATATGCACATATATATGCTATTTTGAAGGTATTTTACATATTAAAAATATATAGGAAAAAAATTGGGTATCAACAGCTGCCCCTTTTTACCCGGGAAGAATGAAAGATTTTCCAGTGAAGAAATGATGACCAATTTTGACCAAGCGAAATGGTTCGAAGAGGTTAGGCCGCACCCTAGCTTCTGAGCTGTCTACATATCCCTGGTTTCACAGGAATCAGGCCGTATATAGTTCCATATTCACCTGCGGAGTATACTGATGAATACATTTCAAGAATAAATGCAATATCTAGGGCTGGGTGAGTGGACAGTTTACGGGAATGGTTAGGTTTGTTATGGCTGAGGGAACTAGAGCGGGATCGCTCCTGCTGGGATAGCCATTGCTAGCTGGCTTACCTGCGAATAAGCAATACAACCATATATTGTGCGTGAATTTAAACATGATGCAAATTCCCGTTGGACTATAAATGTTGTCTTCGGACGATAAGGATGACGTCTTTAGACCATGATGTCCTAGGCCATGAAGCGTATGATAAGGGATTCGCAGGCCATGAAATGATGTTCTTGGGCTATGAGGATGGTGCCTCCGAACCATGACTCCTTTGAGTAATGATATGCAAAAGATTGAAAGAGATCCTCCGACCATGACATGGTGTTCTCGGGCGATGAAGATGGTGCCTCCGAACTATGACGCCTTTGGATGAGTTGGCAATGTTTCAGCCCATGAAGGATGCAGTAGTATGATGCGGACAAGACAGAGCTTAGTCTTGCGAATTGAAGGGCAGAGCTTAGCCCGTAAGAGAAACAAGATAAATAATGCTTGGGATAGCGCATAGTTTCAAAGAAAATTGGAGGTAGAGCTTAGTCTCGGAAGGCAGAATGGTAGCCTTATGCAAATCAAAAGGCAGAATAGTAACCTTATGCAGATTGGAAGGCAAAATGGTAGCCTTATGCAATGTAGATGCAGATCGAGGTAGAGCTTAACCTCGGAAGGCAGAATGGTAGCCTTATGGAAGTCGAAAGGTAGAATAGTATCCTTATGAAAATTGGGAGGCATAATGGTAGCCTTATGAAATGCAGATGTAGATGGAGATAGCGTTTAGCCTCGGAAGGTAGAATGGTAGGCTTATACAGGTTGGAATGCAGAATGGTAGCCTTATGCAATGCAAATGCAAATGCAAATGGAGACAACATTTAGTCTCAGAAGGCAGAATGGTAGCCTTATGCAAGAAATAAAATAACAAATGACAGTGGAGTTTTCTTAGCTGATAACAGATTGAGACATTGTGATTACTGGGAGCATTGTGACTACGGAGCATTACTTGTGTGTGCTGATAGCAAATGTTGGCGAGTGCAGTGGTTCTGAGAGTTGTATTTTGAACAATGTTTGTCCCATGGGCGTATAGTATGTTTTATGATTTTGCAATCCTAGTGCCTGCATCCAAAGAAAAATCGTGAGTGGGGGGAGGTTAGTTTGTATCCCCGCTGGCTTTGCTTGACTCGTCCGACATTGATCTGGTGATGTCGTTTGTATCATTGGGGGAGCGTTGCTAAACGGAGCAGTTTCGATAATAAAAATGCATGATTTTGTAAAAGTATGACATAAATGTATAATTAAAAATAGCTTGTAGATTAACCGATGACTGTGACATAGTTCAGGACATTACAACCTCTTATGCTATGGAATTTTGAGGGTCTTCCTCAAAATTCTGCCCCAGTTTGATGGGTTGACGCTTCTGTCTTCTGCTCGTGCGGTGATTGGCTGAAATTACTTCAAAATTTTGAGGGTCCTCGTCAAAATTCTGCCCCAGTTTCCAATTGCGGAGAGAAATGAAATTTTTATTGAGTTGTGACTGAACCCATAGGGATGCCTACGTATCCCCTCTTAAACAGGAATTAGGTCAGGTGTAGTTCAATTTACATCATATAAAGAAAGCATAAAGATTACACATAGTAATGCTTTACAGCATCTAAATTGATCGACTTTGGCCGGACTTCTCCGTCCATTTCTGCACGTATGAGGGCTCTTTCTGTCAAAACCCGGTGAACCATGTATGGACCCTGCCAGTTGGGAGAGAACTTCCCTTTGGATTCATCTTGATGTGGAAAATGTTTCTTCAACTCCAGCTTTCCTGGTGTGAACTGTCTTGGCTTGACTCTTTTGTTGAAGGCTTTGGACATTCTGTTCTAGTAGAGTTGACCATGGCAAACTGCATTCATTCTCTTTCCGTCTATAAGGTTTAGTTGCTCATAACGACTTTTCACCCACTCTGCATCATTGAACTCAACTTCTTGTATGATTCTTAGGGAAGGAATTTCTACCTCTGTACCGTAAACCAGCATAAAGGGGGTTGCCCCGGTTGATGTGCAAACTGTGGTGCGATACCCTAGTAGAGCAAATGATAACTTATCGTGCCACTGTCTGTGATTCTTTATCATTTTCCTCAATATTTTCTTGACATTCTTGTTGGCGGCTTCTACAACTCCATTCATCTATGGTCTGTAGGCTGTGTAATTCTTGTGTATGATCTTGAAAGTTTTGCACATAGCTTTCATCAAGTCGCTGTTGAGGTTTGAGCCATTATTAGTAAGGATTGACTCTTGAATTCCGAATCGACAAACGATGCGGTCGCGAACATAGTCTTCCACGACTTTCTTAGTCACTGCTTTGTAAGATGATGCTTCAACCTATTTGGTGAAATAGTCGATGGCTATTAGGATAAACCTGTGTCCATTGGAAGCGGTAGGCTCGATTGTTCCAATAACGTCCATTCCCCATGTGGCGAATGACCCCGGTGAGCTTGTTGTGTTAAACTTGCTTGGAGGTACCTTTATCATATCTGCATGTATCTGACAACGGTGGCATTTTCGGACATACATGATGCAATCCGTTTCCATAGTCATCCAAAAGTAACATGGCCGGAGTATCTTCTTTACTAAGACAAAATCGTTCATATGTGGACCACAAGTCCCAACATGAATTTCCTCTAGTAGCCTGGATGCTTCCTTTGCGTCGACACATCTTAATAATCCTAAATCGGGAGTCCTCCTATACATGATTCCTCCGCTATAAAAGAAGTTGTTGGACAATCTCCGAAGTGTGCATTTCTGAGCAAGATTCGCAAGCTCCGGGTACTCCCCTTTTGCCAAATATTCCTTGATATCATGAAACCAAGGCTCTCTGTTTGCTTCCTCTTCAACATGGGCACAATAAGCTGGCTGATTATGGATTATCACTGAAATGGGATCAATGAAATTCTTGTCGAGATGTTGTATCATAGATGATAGGGTAGCCAATGCATCGACAAACTCATTCTGGATTTTGGGGACATGCTGGAAATTCGTCTTCATGAACCTCTTTCTCAATGTCTGTACGTGATGCATATACGGGAGTATCTTGGATTTCTTGGTCGTCCATTCTCCTCGTACCTGATGTATAAGAAAGTCTGAATCTCCAATTACTAGCAGCTCTTGAACGTTCATGTCAATGGCCATTTTGAGTCCTAAGATGCATGCTTCATACTCAGCCATATTATTGGTGCATGGGAACCTGAGTTTGGAAGACACCGGCTAATGCTAACTGGTTTCTGATATTAGGACTACTCATATGCCAACTCCTTTGAAGTTTGATACTCCATTAAAGAACATTCTCCAACTTTCATAGGATTCCGCAATGTCTTCTCCTATGAATGATACATCTTCATCAGGAAAATACGTTTTCAGGGGTTCATATCCTCCATCCACGGGGTTTTCAGCAAGGTGGTCTACCAGTGCCTGTCCCTTGACCGCTTTCTGAGTTACATAAACAATGTCGAATTCACTCAACAAGATTTACCATTTGGCTAGCTTGCCGGTGGGCATGGGCTTCTGAAAGATGTGCTTCAAAGGATCTATCCTCGATATGAGATATGTAGTATAGGCACAGAAGTAATGTCTCAGCTTCTGAGCTACCCAAGTCAAAGCATAACATGTGCATTCCAATAGAGAATAATGAGCCTCGTACGGGGTGAACTTCTTACTGAGATAATAAATGGCTTGTTCCTTCCTTCCTATTTCATCATGCTACCCCAAAACGCAGCCGAAAGCTTCATCTAACACTGCAAGGTAGAGTAATAAGGGTCTACCTGGCTCGGGCGAGACTAAGACTGGTGGTGTTGACAGGTACTCCTTGATTTTGTTGAAGGCCTTTTGGTAGTCGTCGGTCCATTTGATGGCAGCGTCCTTCTTTAATATCTTAAAGATTGGCTCACAGATAACTACAGAATGTGCTATGTATCGGTTGATGTAGTTAAGCCTTCCCAAGAAACTCATCACATCCTTCTTATTCCTTGGCGGTGGTAGTTCCCGAATGTCTTTGACTTTTGATGGATCCAGTTCTATTCCTCGGCGGCCTACAATAAACCCAAGAAATTTCTCAGTAGGAACCCCAAATGCACACTTTTCGGGGTTTAGTTTTAGGTTGTATCTCCGCAGTCTATTGAAGAACTTCCTCAAATCTTCTATATGGTCAGTGGCCTTCTTGGATTTAATAATAACATCATCCATATATACCTATATATCCTTGTGTATCATATCATGGAAGATGGTAGTCAGGGCCCTCATGTAGGTGGCCCCTGCATTCTTCAGGCCAAACGACATTATTTTGTAATAGTACACTCCCACGGTGTAATGAAAGCCGTTTTCTCAGCATCTTCCTCATCCATCCATATTTGATGATAACCAGCGAAGCAATCCATGAATGACTATAGTTCATGCTTGGCGCAATTGTAGATTAACATGTGTATATTTGGCAAAGGGAAGTCGTCCTTCGGACTAGCCCGGTTGAGATCCCGGTAACCGATACAGATCTGACCTTGCCATCCTTCTTTGGTACTAGCACAATGTTGGCCAACCATGTTAGGTATTCTACTACCCTGAGAACCTTAGTGTTGATCTGCTTGGTGACTTCTTCCTTGATTTTCAAACTCATATCAGGCTTGAACTTTCTGAGCTTTTGCTTTACCGGTGGACACATTGGATTGGTTGGTAGGTTATGAGCCAAAATAGACGTACTTAGACCAGTCATGTCATCATACGACCAAGCGTATATGTCCTCATACTCCTTTAGAAATTCTGTGTATTCTTTCTTCTCCGATGGCGATAGGTGAATGCTGATTTGCGTTTCCTTGACGTTTCTACATCTCCCAGGTTGACAATTTTGGTCTCGTCCAGGTTTGACTTAGGTCTGTTCTTAAAGTTCTCAACTTCTTTGACAATCTCGTCAGGTATGTCATATTCCTCTGAATCCATGTTCGTTTGTTGCGTTGTCTCATTGCATGTCGCAGTCATTGGTTCATCAAGACAAGCAATAGTAATGCTGTATTGGTAAAGCAAGGAGAAAAAATGATAGCAATAAATATTAATTCATAAGAAAAATCGAAAATGCTTTTGATAAACTGAATACTATTTTGAACATCGAAGATCTTATTGCGGGAATTCAAAAAAGCGAAAAGAAAATCATTTAGTAAAAATAGTGAATAATGCTTATCTTAGCCTTATTACCCCGAGGCTCATCGGGCTTTGGTTGTCCTGATGGTCCAATTCTTGAGATGTGCCCCTCTACTTACAGCCTGTATGGAAGGGCCTTCCTCCCCCTCCTCCTCTAGAATAACGCAACAATACATATCACTGTCCTCTAAAAATAAGTTCTTCACTGCTGCAAGTGCTTCTTCTTCATCTGACCTATAAATAATGTCAGCCTGTTGAAAGGTCTGCTCCAGATGCGGTATTAGCTGCTCTAGTGGATAGTAAGGACCGCGCCATAGTGGCGACCAATTATTGAATTCTTCCTAGGTGTATTCTTATCCCAAACTGAAGGTAGTGCCATATTTCTTGAGTTTTATGGGTTTAGAGATCCCTTGGAGGTTCTTGCCGAGCCCTTTGCTAGGTTCGTACCCACTCCAACTTAGTATACTCTCGATTTTGCTATCACACCATTTGTCTTTGTCGATAGCATTGACACGCTCAATGTGGTGGTAAGTTTCTCCACCCAGCTTCCTTCTTCCCTTGATTGCTGGAATGGTCTGGCGACTGTATATAGGGTTGCTACCGTCGCCGTGAATGATCACTTCCTGGTGATTCCATTCGAACTTTACTGCCTGATGTATCGTTGATGCTACGGCCCCAGCTGCATGAATCCATGCCCGTCCCAGCAGCAAGTTGTAAGACGCTGGTATATCTATTACCTAGAAATTGACCTCGAACCAGGTTGGTCCCATCTACATGCATAGACTAATCTCACCAATGGTGGACCTTGGAGAACCATCAAAGGCTTTCACATTGATTACTCTATCCTTTATCTCATGCAGCCCTTTACCCAACTTCTTTAGTGTTACCAGTGGACAAATGTTAAGACTGGAACCTCCATCGATCAGGATTCTTGTGATGAAATAATCTTTGCATTGCACGGTGATGTGCAGTGCTTTGTTGTGCCCTAGCCATTCAAGTGGCAGCTCGTCCCCATGAAAGGTGATCTTATGGCTTTCCAGCACTTGTCCTACCATATTAGCCACTTCCCTGCTAGTGATGTTACCTGGTATGTATGCTTCATTTTGCACCTTTAACAGAGCATTCTTGTGCGTCTCAGAATTTTGCAGCAAAGAGAGAATGGATATTTGCGTTGGTGTCTTATTTAATTGGTTGATGACAGAATATTCCTTGGCATGTATTTTCCTCCAAAGGTCATCCGGACCTGTTTCAATGAGGTATGGCCGATTGGAGGCCTACTGACTTGATTCAGCTAGATGTTCAGGGGTATAGACTCTACCAATTCTTTTCATACCCTGTGCTGCGACAGTTTCTTCAATCCTGACATTGCCTTTCCTTCTCGCCTTAGTTGTATAGTCCCAAGGTACAACATTTGTATAAAATAGTGGCATGGTAGACATTGCCACTGGGACCGGCGTGGCTATCCTTACTTCGAATGGAACATGTGCCTTGTGTGGCAAGACTGCGACCTCAAATGGTGTGGGTGCATTTGTCGGATACTCAAATTCAACCTCAATTAGTACCGGTGTCTTTGCGGGTGGCGTTGCTTCAAACTCAAGAGGTATAGACATATTCACCTCAGCATTCTCAAACAGTTGGATTTGGACTATTATTAGATTGAGAGTAATTATCGGTTTCTTCGGGTAATCACCTTCTGCGATCAACCCGATTAACCCCTCGGGATCCCAGTCATCTTCTACTTCAATCATGTGGATACCTCCACCCTTATGGTCTGGCAAAGGGTTGTTGCGGATTTTTGGAGCGGGTTCTTTTGCCACAATGATCTTGTTATCAATCAAGGACTGTATCTTGTCTTTCAAGTAGCAACACTCATCGATGGTGTGCCCTTTCATGCCAGAGTGGTATGCATTGGACTTGTTCGGTTAACCCGCTGAGAAGGATTCTTTGGGGTTGCAGCAGAGATGAGGGTGACATAACCAGTAGCTTTGAGCTTCTCATACAGCTGGTCGATGGGTTTAGCGATGGTTGTATATTGTTTTGGAGGTCTGCGATCAAAATTAGGTTGGGGTCTAGGGAAATTTTGGCGTGCAGGTGGGTGATTGATAATGGGATAGTTGGGCATTATAAGTTGGTAGACATGAGCTGGTTAAGAGTATCTAGGTGAAGTAGGTTGATATGTAGGAGGTGGAGATGACTGATAAGTTGGTGGCGGAGCTTGGTATGAGGGTGCTTGGTAATTTGGGGTTGGCTGGTATGTGAGTGGAGGTGTTGGGTAAACTTGGTATTTAAGGGGAGACTTGGTCCTTTGTGCAACCATCACATCCCCTACGTCCCTTTTCTTAGACACACCACCGGACTATAAAGCCTTATTTGTAGCTTGCAAGGCCTCGAAATTTGTAACTATACCACTTTTAATACTTTCTTCAATTCTCTCACCTAATTTGCTAATGTCAGAGAACTTGTGGTTCTCAGTCATCATCAGCCATTCATAGTACAGTGGGTCCTAAGCCTAGACAAAGAACTTGTTCATTTTCTCCTCTTCTAAGGCGGGTCTGACCTTAGCAACTTCGGACCTCCAGCGGGTAGCATACTCGCGAAACGTCTCCGTGGGCTTCTTCTTCAAATTTTGGATATAGAACGCGTCTGGTGCGTTCTCTGTATTAAACCTGAATTTGTCCATAAGTAAGATAACATGCCTACCCAGCTTGATCACTTCTTGGGATCTTGGCTTATGTACCAAGATAATGCATCTTCTTTCAAACTCTTCATGAACAGCTTCATGTGGATTCTTTCATCCTTCCCTACTCCAACAAGCTTGTCATAATATGTCCTCAAATGGACCCTTGGATCACCCGTACCATCAAACATATCGAACTTAGGAGGTTTGTACCCCTCAGGCAGTTCGACATCAGGCTGTATGCAAAGGTCCTCATAGTTCAACCCCTTAATTCCTTTGCTTCCCTCAACGCCCTGAATCTGGCTGGTCAGTTTCTTAAGTTCCTCGGCCAAGTTCCTGATAAGCAGATCCTTTTCATCAGACTCAGATGTGCATAAGATAGGTTGGGTGGAGTGTGGCATGCATGTAGATTTGAGTGTTATGTTGGCCTGGTGTATGGGTGTGAAAATGGTCGTTTGTGGAGTTCTGAGGTTC
This sequence comes from Nicotiana tabacum, assembly GCF_000715075.1. Taxonomy (NCBI): domain Eukaryota; kingdom Viridiplantae; phylum Streptophyta; class Magnoliopsida; order Solanales; family Solanaceae; genus Nicotiana; species Nicotiana tabacum. Next base: position 57,385,514 of record NC_134082.1, on the reverse strand, counting down.
TGGGATGAGTAGTGGAGCGTTGTTTGGGGTATGGCAGGTGTTGCATTGGTTCTTTGGTGGAGCATCGTGATGATGAGGCACGAGATAGTTCTGCTATTTTGGGATATTTTGAGGAGGTGTAGGGTTTTGAGCGTTGGGGAAGTTGATATCTGGGGTGCTGAGGGAAAATTATAGGTTTGCGAGATTCCGAACCTGATCACGTTCTTCCTGGAATTTCAACAGTTTTTGTTCAAATTGTGACACATTCTCGTTAGGAAACCGAATACCCTGGCCATCAGTGGCCTCTACCCATTCAACTATGTTTTCCTTCCTGATGTTGTTTAAATCTTCCATTTTGCCTTTGTTCTTGCCACTAATGGGACTAAAAGGAGGTGTGGGTGGAGGGCTCCTGGATCTTGTGAAATAAGATGATGATGCCAGAGTGCACGAACTAACCTTTGAGGAGGGGAATAATAAAAACAAAAATAAAACAAAAGGTAATCAAGTCAGTGAGGTAGGCCTAGCGACAAATAGACTTGGAGAACTTTTAATGCTAAATGCCTCATTTTATTGATAAAGATAGGCGAATCCCAAAACGACACTAAATAAGCAAGAAATAAAAGTCACTAATGGACATTGGCCTTATTACATTCATAAAGCGAGAAAGTAAATTCCTATCTATTTGGTCACGGAAGGACCTCCCCCAGATTTGACATCCCTGACTCCGTCGAACAGCTTCCCCAATTCGCGAAGTCCCAGCAACAGGTATGATCTGGCTAGATGTCCACCTTCGGTCCCTTTAACCCTTTGACAGTCTTCAACCCTTTTGAGAAATTTTCCCTCTAGTTCTACTATGCCTCACTCCAAGTATCCTAGCCTTTTGTTGGCACTGCTAGCCATGTCTTTCCATTCCTTAATCAGCTTCTTGTTGGAATCTTGTATCTCGCGGTGTTAGCTCTCACATTCACGAGTCCTTTTGCGCAGCTGGTTGTACTTGACTTGCGCCTCGGTCTTTTCATCTATAATTTTCTGACCTTGAACGAACCCTGGCTAGCCCAGACCATCTCAATTGTCTTCCAACTAACCCGAATAGAAAGGGGTACAACCGGCATGATATCTATCTAGCTCGATGGTGTCTTTCCCCATTACGATCTTGCAGTGCCACATGTGCTGGGCTTGGCACTTGTGGGGACTATCATCATTTTGGAAGTTAGCTCGAAGATGGATCATCTTGTCGACCCTGGGTATGACTTGCTTCCTATGTCCTTGCCTCATAAATCGAAGAGGGACGTAAGGATATCTTCCTCTTAGACCAATCAGTATCAGGAAAGGTGCATCTCTGGATCACGCGATGAACTCCTCTGTCGGAAACCACTCAAACATCCATTGAACTTGTTATTCAGTTATATTATCAAAGAGCTCAACCCATCCTTTGGCATTCTCAGGCTGAGCGAACATGTCGGGGATGTAATTCATTCGCTTTGGATGGTGGAAAGCGATGTGATCATCCTAGACCCTTTGCTGAATTTATTGTCGGTATTCTCCCTTTTGGAGATGTTCCATGAGCCAAAGATGAAGTAGTAGATTTCAGCCTTCGAAGTGTCTCGCTCCTCGTTGACACTTCTCTAAGGCTCGGTATATGTGTGCGATGATCATGGGTACAATGCTGAATGTCTGCCCACCAATCCTCTCCATTAGGGTCCTGGTTACCATAGCCAGCCTAGTATGGATTCTCCCTTTATTCATTGGAAACACGATCATACCCAGGAAGCAAAACATGAAGACGAAAACCCTACGAAGGATATGTCCCAATGACGTGATGGCAAACTCATCAAGGTAGGTACAGTATGATTTTTTGTGACCGTACCTTTCATAAAGGTATTCAAAAGGGATGTACGATTCCTTTAGGCATACCAATTCTGCATTCTTCTTCAAACCCATCATTTTTAGGAAATCGTTGCCTGTGCGGTTCTCAGGCATTAGCAAACCCGGGGTTTCCCACACTAGACCGGCCAGTCCTCCTATCTCCTCTAGCAAAGGTGTCATTTCGATGTCCCCAAAGCGGAACACGACCCTTTGACAATCCCAAAATAAGGTAGCAGCTTTTATTATCATGTTGTTAGGCTGGATCTCCAGGAAGGATGGTAGATTGCCCAGATATTTTCTGATGAGAGTTTTGTTACTAGAATGAAAATCCTCCCACTAACTTAGCAATCTTGGGTGGACATTTGTGACCATGACAAATCTGGGGACTTCGTGCCTCATATTTCTGCAAGACAAACAAGGTTAGGCCTTTACCCCCACCAGACTCGACTAGTTAATATCAACAATTAGCATGAAACATTTAGTTCTACAAATAAATGCACAGAATGTGATAGTGTCCATTTGGATTATGGAAACCCAATGGGCTTTTGTACAAGGCTATCTTAAAGGATAATTATGTGGACAACATAACTGACCTGACTAGGTTTGACCGTGATACATGCACGAGTAAGGTTTCTATGGGGTTTTAGACTTGTACCCTTGAGCGGACAACTCAAGGGGGAAGGCACAGAACTGTCGACTGCACTGCTGATCGACTAGTTTTACCTCAAATAAGCCTTTTTGAATTTATGGGGTAATGATATAGGAAGGGCGCAACCACTCATCAAGCGTTGCTACAGTATTTGTTTGGCATAAGTGGAGTATGATGTTGAGTATGATTATGCAATAATTAAAAGCATGTTGACATGTATTTGCACGTTAAGAAAGCAATAAATATAACAGTTTTAAAGCAGCAGTAAATGAAGGAAACAAGAAAAATATGTCAGTTTTCCTTTGAAGAAGAAATTAAATGCTTGAAGGAATTAAACAAGTAATTGCACATAGGGAGGGTACAAATTCACAAAAACGGTATGAAATGGTAAAAGCCTAAATATCCCCAGCAGAGTCGCCATGCAGTCGCGCCCCCTTCTTCCTCACGGAATATGGTTTATGACATTTTTAGGACAATTCTTTCCTTTTGGGAAATGGGGTTTGCATTTTTTGAAGAGTTTCCACCTAACGATTTAAGGTGCATTAGGGTACCTATAGGGTTCATTTATAACTACGTTTGGTAATCAGAGATAGGGTAAGGGCTTGAAATTATCCTAAAGGGAAACTGTTAGGCACCCCTCAAGATCCACTAGTATGGTTCCCGTCCAAACAGTTTTTGTGAATTTGTACAAGTAGAAAATAAACAAGTATGGCTCAAATAGTAGGGGATTTAAGTTTAAATACACAAGTGTTTGAAAATAATTAGTGAAAAGAGAGATTTTCAAAGAGTTACAATCTAAGCATATTCGTGAATAAAAGAGGGGTGTCCTAGGTTTGTTTATAATATGGATCACATCAATGCAATACCCGGTATGACACTCCTCAAAGAGGGGCTACACGTGGCATTAATGCACCGGTCATCATATCCATATCTACCCTTTCCCTCCCCGTGAAGGTAATTAAAGCGAAGGTTGGTCTCGACCCCTATTGTATGTTGTTACCCGTCCCTTCCTATCAGTCCCGGAGGAATTTAGGACTCCTATCCTATAAAGGGGGGTTCTAGGCACACCCTTAAGTTTAAAGGTAAATTACTAAGACGACATACAATAAACAAGTAGGACTTCAATAAAGGGGAGCATGGAAGATAAATGAAAGGCTCATATATACCTCGACACATAGTACACATAAACAACATGACGCATACACAATTAAGGTCTAAATTCAGATCCTAACAAGGTATCTAAGTGATAACAACAAAACTAGATTTATTACATGACTCAGAAAAGAAATCCGAATCGGGCTTACCTACTAATTTTAACACATCGACAGAACACTAACCACAAAGGCGGTTCTGGTTTTATTTTAAAGTTGATTGCCTAAGGCTTGCCTAAGCATAAAATAACATGCAGTAGTTACCAGATTTTTAATAATTCTAGGTTGTTATACCTAATAGCATACAATTCTAAATGTTGCAAACATCTAGAGACTAATTACCAGTTTATTTAGAACAGGAGGACCATTTCTACCTCTGTATTTAGACTAGGTGTGATTGAATAAGTGCGATCCTATAACATGATGTCTAATGCAGCATGATGCATAATAACTCAAACAGGATTTTTAAATGTATATCAAGTTATGCACAGTTTCAAAATAGGCAGGAGTGACAGTTTTTTTTGATGTTGTTTACCTAAAATAGGATTTCTAAGTGCGGAGCGTGGTTGCAATATGGTGAGTGCATGAATAACAAATTATGTTAACACGTTTACCCTAAGGCAAGATTTCTAAGTGTGGATGAGATGCTGAAAACAATACATATAAATCCTGAATAGCATGATATCTAATGCAGGGCATGCTTGGCATGTTGTAACTAAACATGGCTGCTATTGCGCATAGAGAAAGTAAGCCTGGGAACATGATTTCTACCCTGGATTATATTACAACATGCATATTACCCACCCCTTTTCACTACCAACCCCAAAGTCATTTACAAATTATTATAGACCAATACTAAAATGAATTACATAAGAAAAGTAAAAATTACACTATAGAGAGTCTGAAACAGGCCCAGATTTTCAGCACCTGATTAGGACTTCCTCCCTGAGTTATATAATAAATCACCTCAAGTGCCAAGATTGTTCCATAGTGTTTCCTCTTATCTGGGTGTGTTAGAGTTCCATAAGGACGTCAAGGGATCCCGAGCAGTGCTCACACCCAAATTTTGTAGCCAAGACAGAGTAAGTGCAGTGTAGAAAGGCCAACTTTTATGTGTCCAAATTCAAAGGGAGCTTATGGGTCCCAAGGCAAGGCTCACACAAAAGGGGCAGAACCTAGTGGTCTAAGAGTATATGTGAGAGTGCTTGACATAGATTTTAAAAAGTTGAGTTGGAAACGGTTTTGACAATGATTAGTTTGAAATAAGTTTTTGAAAGCAATAGAAGCATTTGCCTTGGTGAAAACCAGTTTGTAAAAGAAAAGAAACAGGACAATCAGCAACTCAAAACCAAATCAACATACATAGTTCAAACACGGACAGGGAAAAGAGGAATCGGGGACAAGTAGCATATTTGCACACAGGTTAACACCATAGTAACTAAGTGTCACAAACACATGATTATAATGTATTGGGGGTTAGGGATAGGGAAGAAAAGTAGTAGAAAAATGTAAGAAAGTAGTAGACATGCTGAATTACAGGGAAGTGGTAATCACATGGCAAAATAGGCATGCAATTTGCAAGGGAGACAACAGAACCATGAGTAGAAGCATAAGAGAAACAAAAAGAAGTGCAATACAAATAGAGACATGTTGTTTTGGATGCTGTAAATTAAACTAAAGACATACCAGTAAAAATGAGAGAATAAGTGCAGAGTGAGGAGTGAAAAGCAGTACAATAAAGGGAAGTAGAGCAGTAGTGTGTAGAGTAGTAGAGCAGTAGCACAATAGAGCAGTAGAGCAATGTAATAACTCAGTTTTAGCTTGCAGCCGACTGAGTATCAAGTAAACAACAAGAGAAGCAAGAGAGTATGTATGCATGTAAGAGAGAGTTCAGAACAATGTAATTGTTTGTGTGTGTAATGAAAAGCGAAGAGGGTATATGTAAAAGTTTGAAAGTCAAGTCAATAAGGCAAGAAGCAATTATAGAACTGCAGAATCAATTAAGAATCGAAAATTAGCCAAGTCTCCCTTAATTAAGGGAGAAATTTACCAACAGTAGAAAGCAAGTGACAAATAAGGAAGGGGATCATATGAGACTGGAATATAACACATAAGGAAATAAGCATAGTACAGGGCATGTAATAGAGGCTAGGTTCGACAAATTTTAATTAAGAAAAAAGTCTAAGAATCAATTTGACAACACAATCAACCACAAAATAAGGCAAGAAAATATTAAGAGGTTGAAAATCAGTAGGGAACTGAGTATACCAATCACATGGAATCAGGGATTCCTTAAAGGTATATTGACCAAGGGAAAGTATCACAACTGAACGAAGCAAATATAACACAAACAAGAGTAAGGTAAAAGAATCGCATAAATCCAGGATTCAAAGTAAAGGATGGTACTGATAAGGAGAAATAACCACAAATTTCTGGGAATAAACACATAATAGGCAGGCATAGTCGATGTCAAAGAACTTAACAAGCAAACATAGGGTAAAGGTCACATAATCACAGAATGTTCATGAGAAACATATAGACTAGTTGAACATATTATCAAAAACACACAGAAACCCAAGATTAGAACCAGAAATTAGGGTTATCAACATAATGAATCGGATAAAAGAAAAGCATAAATAAATCGTTTAAACATAGTAAAATCATAGATTAATACCAACAATCAGAAGGAAAAGCGTTTTGAAAAGGGGTTACGAACCCTAGTTTGAAGACGAAGAGTCATTTTGAGAAAATCGGCAAACCTTTAAGGGAAAATAGCAAGATAACTCTGGATATACCTAGATCTAAGACTAATCTAAAATAAAAGTGGAAAATCTCAAGAGTTAGGGTTACAGAGAACCCTGAGAAGATGAGAGGACCTTAAAATGTTACCGGGTTTAGCCGGAAAAGTCATTTATCTTACTCAAACAACCATTGATGGCCGTAAAACGGCATGAAAGACCATGGATAGGAGTTTGACCACTCCAGGTTCACCTGAGGACCTCAAGGTAGTGTCAAAATGGCGTGGGGTGAAGCAGAGGCTAGGAGATGATGAGAGACCATGATTTTCGGCGAGGGAGGTGGCCGAAGAAGGTGAGAGACAGAGCTCAGGAGACGAAGGTTCTAGAGAAAGTTGAGAGGATTTAGAGGTAGTGCAAATGAGAGAATGGGGTAGGGTTTGGGGGGTCGGTGGATTAAAAAAAGGAAAGGAATAATGTGGACCGTTGATCTGGGAGATCAACGGTAGAGATTCAAAAGGGTAGGTGGGTTTCGGGTTTGGGTATGGATTAATAGGTAGGGTCGGATTTTTTAATTGTAAAATTGGGCTGGGAATTGGGGTCCAATTTGGCTATAATTTAAATAGCCAGTTTTCCCTATTTAATTTATAAAAAATAGTAGATAATTTCTGAAAAGTAATTTAAAGTACTAAAATTATTTAGAATACATAATTAAAAATCTAAAAATACAGGATGCAATTTTATGCATATAAAACATAATTATATCTTAAAAGAGCTAATATTTCAATTATGTAAAATTTAGCTTTAAAAATACTAAATTTAATTATAAAAATATATAAAAATTATCTTAGCCATATTTTTGCATAAATATAGAATCTCGATATATGAATTATCAAAACAATAATTTTGAAAATAATTATTGGTGATTTTATGAATAAAAAGGAATAAAATAAATCAATTAAAAACTTTAAAATTATGGAGAAAAATAATAAAAACCTTGGACATGCTTATATATGAACATATATATGCTGTTTTGAAGGTATTTTGCATATTGAAAATATATAGGGAAAAAATTGGGTATCAACAGTGATCATATTGAGAGAATTGAGTTTTGTGACTCTTTGTACTATCTTGCAAGTGACATGACTACCATGGATGGTATGGGGGACTTCAATGTTATATGGGATGAGGAAGAGAAGTTTGGAGGATTACCAGTTTTATTGAATGAAGTAGATGACTTCAGGCATTGTATGAACCAAGCAACTTGACAGATCTGGGGTTCAAAGGGAGTATTTATACATGGTGGAATGGAAGAGCTAAAGAGGACTGTATTTTTAAGAGGTTGGATAGATGTTTTGCAAACATGGAGTTTCAGCAACTTTGGCCAGGAGTTGACATCACACATTTGTCTAAAATTGGCTCTGACCATTGTCCTTTGCTGATTGAATGCAATCCCAATCCTGTCCAGATTAAGAAAAGATTTAGATTCTTATCCTTTTGGACAAAGCATGATACATTCAAGGCAGTGGTTAAGGAGAATTGCTAGGCAGATTTTCATGCCAGTCCTTTCATTCTCTTCAATCACAAACTCAAGAAGCTTAAAAAGGCTTTGACAATATGGAGTAGATCAACTTATGGTGATATATTCCAAAAAATCACAAGTCTTGAAGAAGTGTTTGGTGTGCATGAAGCACAATTTGAAATTAATCCTACTTTGCAGAATAGGGAAAGGCTTCAAAAAGTACACGCAGAGTTGTTAAGATATTTAGCTTTGGATGTGCAATTTTGGAAGCAAAAGTAAGGGATGAACTAATTTAATAAGGGGGACAGGAATACCAAATTTTTTCTTGCTCATGTGAATGGGAAAAGAAAAGATTACAATTGAAAAGAATCCAAAATTCTTAAGGGAACTAGATGGAAGATAATCAAGCAATAGCAGAGGAAGCTGTGAGGTTCTTCCAAGCTCAGTTCCATGAAGACCATGTTCCTACCGAGTTTGGTATAATTGAGAATGTACCTCATATGATCACCAGGGAGCAGAACCAGAATTTAACAAAATTACCTATAGAATAGGAAGTAAAAGAGGCAGTGTTTAGGCTTAATGAAGATAGTGCTAGAGGTCCTGATGGTTTCAATGGCCAGTTCTTTCATAACTGCTGGGACATAGTTGGTGAAGGTGTGGTGGCAATGGTGCAGACTTTCTTTAATGGATAGGATTTTCCTAGGTTCATTACTCATACTAACCTAGTATTACTACCTAAAAAGAAGTAGATAAAGACATTCTCAGACATGAGACCAATAAGTCTCAGCAAGTTTCAAAAAAAAAGAAAAAAAAAGGGGAAAAATCAAAATACAGATTCCTGTTCACTTTTTGATTATGTCTGTTTTGGTGTTCAAGGTTGAATTTTGGTTAAAATATGGGTTTGAATCCTAGCTTGGTTGAGTTCCGTCTGGTTTTCAACTTTCCGGTGCTAATTCGAGTTCCGTCCGCTGTTTGTCACATTTATGAGTTCAAAACAGTGAAATAATCAATTTTCCAGCTATATTGAGGTCAACTCTTTTATCCTCTATTTGTTTTATTCAAACTTAATGTTAATTATTTGTTAGTGATGTGATACCGTTGTTTCTGTAATTGTTCTCCGTGGTTTTGAATTTGCTTGCTCGGTTATCTGCTCGTGTTTACTCGAAATTGTTATAGTTGAACATGATTTTGTCCCAATATAGAAATTGGGTTGCTATTCATCGGCTGAACTATGTCAAATTAGATTAAAGAGGCTCGGGTACTAAATTTTGTGAAATTAAACTTTTAATTGTCTATTGCTTTGTTACTTGCCTATATTTGTTAGGAGACTGCTTGGGCTGTTAATATTCATAAACATCGTAGTTTGCTTTAGGTGCGATCAATAATAAATTATCATGGCCATGGGTATGATTCCCATGGCATGGTCACGATATATAAATCTCAATTCGGGTGTGCATTTCATGTGACCCTGCCATAATTTTGAATAATAATAATAGAAATAAACATGTTGTAAATTGCGGGCGCATTTCATGTGACGCGGTTCACAAGTATATGAATCGTGATTTGTTCCATAAATATTAAAAGTGGTTAGAAAGTTAAAAAAATACAGGTAGGTTTAAAATGTGTAATTAATCAGATAATTAGGCCAATTATTAATAGTTAAGCGACCGTGCTAAAACCACAGAACTCGGGAGTGCCTCACACATTCTCCTGGTTAACAGAATTCCTTACCTGGATTTCTATGTTCGCAGACCATAAATAAGAGTTAAACATGTGACTTGGGACACCATAAATTATCCCAAGTGGCGACTCTAAATTTGAATAAGTAATCCCGTTTCGGTTTTTTTCACTTTAATTGGAAAACATCCTCTATACCTCTTTCGGGTAGAAAAAGGAGGTGTGACAGCTCTGACGACTCTGCTGGGGAGAAGAACCCAGAATCTCTGGTTCAAGGTTCAGAATTCGAGCTTAGAATAATTGTTGTAGTTGGCTTTGTCTATTATCTGATTTTTACGTGTTTGAGCCTAATGTGCTAAATGCCTCTTTTTACCGCTTTGATATTGTTTAAAATATATATAAACTGTTATGAAACCCTTCTTCTCTCTGAGTCTTCTAAATATTATGGGAAGTGCACGTTGGCGTGACTTCTTTTCTGTTAGTGTAATATCCTTAATTTAGAACGAGGTTCGAGCAAGTTGCAAAGCCGGTTGATCTTTTGATTACCGGTACGCTGCCCCTCTCAGCTCGAGTTGTCCGCTCGGGTAAGCTAGGTGTAGAACAATACACCAAGGTTTTAAACCTAGAATAACATAGCCTCATGCCGGATCCCTAGTAGGAACGCCTGTTTGCATCACTTGCATCTAACTTTGGGGACTTAACACATGGGTTGGGTCCGTCTAGGATAGGTGTGCCTAAAAATAAAAGACCATCCTGATGCATTCCATGTCCTACATGTTGCAATATTCAATGGTAAAAGGGTTCATTTGGCGGACCAATGAGGGTTCAGGATAAATAAAAAAAAGGGTGAAGTGTAAAAAATAAAGCTAGTAGGGCCCAATTATGTTTTCTTTCACATTTTTTTTAAGAAAAGACAAAGAAATGAAAAATCCAAAAAAAGTTTGCACTTTCCCATCATTTTCCATAAAAGAAAAAGAAGAAAAAGGAAAAATAAAATCCAAAAAGAGTTTACATGTCTCATCATTTTTCAAAAAAGTACAAAAAATATATTTTCTCTAAATTAGTTATTTATTTTAATTCTCGTCTGTATACAATTTTCCCGAACTACGCATACCCGATTCTCGTCTTTCGGGGCATGATATGTAGGCAACCCACATAGGGTCCGGTCTTCCTAGTAAGTCATAGGTTCTTGGCTTCGCGGGGTCGTATCTAAATCTTGCATGTCTAGCCACTTATGGCCACGTAAGCCGTTTTGCCAAAATAGCCTCAATTATGTCTTGCATGTGTATAACAGGGAGTGTTATTGTCTCACATAGTGTTCTAGGTCTTTAACTTTATTTGGTCTTAATTTTCTCATACAGGTTTGTGGATCTACTTACCGGAGTTTGAGCATGTGACAGACACTCCGGGACTATCCAGTCAGGATTGCTCACTCAGAAGTTGCTTAAGGAGATTTTTTTAATGTGTTTTGAGTCTGTTTTTCTTTTTATGTCGTCTTTTACCTTCTAGTCTTGTACAGTTATGTCGAGTCTTTTAGGTGATGCTAGAGTCTGTCATAGTCTAGTTAAGTTTGTCGAGTCTTTTGTTATTGTACTTCCTATTTTGTATTTGAAAAATGTGTTATAAATCAAAAATCCCAAAAAAAAGAGATTTTGCATTTTTATATTTCCTTTAGAAGTTTTCTTTAGAATACTAATTTTAGAAATTAAAAAAATTCTTTTGAGGTGATTTTCCTTAAGAAATTAATATCTAGAACTCAAAATAAAAATTGCTTTTATATTTCCTTTAGTATATTAAGACTAAAAATTCAAAAAAAGAAGAGAATTTTCTTTTAATACCTATTTAGAATTTTTCTTTAAGATATTAATTCCAAAAATCTAAAAAGATTTTCTTTTGAGGTTCTTTTGTGAGAAATATATAAAAAACAAAAAAAAATCTGCTTTTTATTTTCACTTGAACTTTAGGACATTATACATAGAAGAAAAAAATATACTTTATCTTTTGTTTATCTTTAGAGTTTCTCCCTTAGGTAATAAAAAACTGAGATCCAAAAATATTTTTTTTTATCTTTTTCATTTCTCGTTTCGAAATCTTTCTTCAGGATATCAAATGAAATTCAAAATATTTTTCTTTGGTTTATTCTTTAGATTTCCTTCATAAAAAAAGAATTAAAAAATATTATTCTCTTGTAGGGTTTTTTCCTTAATAATTTCTCATAGAATATCTGTTTCAAAAAAAAATAGAAAAGAGAAGAAAAAAAAATATATGCTCGTTTAAGATTGAGTTTAGAATAGATTATAGAACATTAAGTTTAAAAAAAGAGAGATTTTCTTCTTTTTTCTCATCAGAGTAGTTATTAAGGTAAAAAAAAAGAGAATGTTAGTTTGTTTACTTTATTCCCGATCTTCCCGAATTGTGCAAAGATCTAATTCATGTGGCTTCATGATACGTAGGCAACCTACATAGGGTTCGATCGAATTATTTTTAAAATTAAAAGAAAAAGGAAAAAAGGGAAACAAAAAAGGGATGAAATTATGGGATGTGAGAAATGAGAGGAAAGAAAGGAGTGATAATTAGAAAAAAAAAAGAGAAAGGAAAATGAGCAATACAAGAAGTGCTAGAAAAGAAAACAAAGAGAAGATTGAAATGAACAAATTGGGATGATGCCATATGACCTTCATACCCTCGAAGTCATTTTAGAACCGATAACTGTGACTAGGTGCATTTCACATAATGTGAGATTATCTTATATTAAATGCCCTAACGCCAACGTGATGACTTCATTTTATTCCTCTTTGTTATCTTCATAAAGCAGAAGGGTTGTTGATTTGTGGTTCTTAAAGTGGTAACTCTTCTCTACAACATATAGTTGAAAGGCAATGGCAGATGACAACAAAATTGAGTTGGTTGATACTGGTGCCCAAATGCAATTGTTTGAACATGACAATGGGTTGGTTGAAGAGGTAAGGATGTTAAGACAAAACATGGCGGACATGTATCGGGTTTGGATGACTGGGAAGGCAGCACCCCCCCCCACCACCTAGCTTCCTACATGCTACCCTTACCCAAACTCCGGTCATAGTGAAAGATGATCCCCTATACTCTCCAGATTCTTCCGCTTATCATAGCTTTCCGAACCACCTTAGTAACTCCCTAACTCATCCTCCAACTGCCTTTCCCAAAAATTGCCCTCCTGCTATATCCTCTATCCCCACGATCAAAACTTTTCAATAATCTTTCCTTCATAGATCCAACAATGAACACCCACTCAAAACTCATGACGCTCAGTATTACCCCTATAAGGTTACCCACAAGGTCCCTGACTCATACAATCATAGCTGTCAGAATGAGCCTCATGTTGAAAATGAAAAGTTCACAAGAAAGGAAGGGCGAGACAAGATATCCAGAAGGTATAGAACAATCCTTAAAGAATATGCAAGGGATGGGAAATCAGATTAACATGTCTTACAATGACATGTGTATGTTCCCTGATGTTCATCTGTCCGCGGGGTTTAAAATGCCAAAGTTTAACTTGTATGATGGGCGTGGAGACCCAGTAGCCCATCTGAGGGTTTATTGCAGTGAAATGAGAAGTATTGACGTGAAAGGTGAATGTGATCGCATAATTCAATGAGAACTTGAGTGGGGAAGCCTTGGAATGGTATACTCGTCAAGATGTCAATAAGTGGCATGCATGCGACAACAAGGCTCAAGATTTTGTTCGACACTTTCAGTACAATCTAGACATTATCCCAAACTACTCCTCCTTATCTAAGTTGGAAAAGAAACTCGAGGAAAGTTTTAGGGAGTTTGTACTCAAATGGAGGGAACAAGCTTCTCGAGTCAATTCCCCGATTGGTGAAGAGCAAATGGTTGAGCTTTTCCTACAAACCCAGGGGACCACCTACTTCAGTCATTTGATCCCAGCATTGGGTAAACCTTTTAATGATGTGGTAAAGATGGGAGAGATGGTAGAAGAAGGAATCAAGTTAGGCAAAATCATGAGTTCTTCTGCAGTGGAAGATATTATAGAAGACATTCAGAACATCTCAGTAAATTTAGGGGGGAAGAAAGAGAAATAGAAAAAAATATCGTTGAACCCCACTGACGGCAAGATCCAGTGGGTGTTCCTGCTCAACGCTTTCAGCCTTAATATCGATCCCATGAATATCCTTATACTCTAGATAATCCTCCCCAATGCTACTTCTCTATACAAAATCCCCAAAGTCATACCTCACATTTCCAATACTCCATCCACAATGCACTGCCATATACTCCACATCCACAAGACCCGCAATAGCTTGTGCCATCTCCACAAATATCTTACCCACCTCTACAATCATATCAACCACCTGCCCGCAAGAGATTCCAGACGACGCCAAAGTACAAAATGAAAAGGCAGCAACAAAGAGAAAAGTCTTTCATTCCTATTGAAGAGTCATATGTAAGTTTATTCCAAAGATTGAGGCAATTGGGCATGTTGAAGCCGATTCAGATAAAAATGTCGAACCCCCTTCCAGAGAATTTTGATTATTCTCAAAGGTGATCATATTGCTCAAATCCCCCAGGGCACAACATAGAAAAGTGTTGGGATCTAAAAAGAGCAGTCCCAAAGCTTGTTGATACAGGTGACATTGTGGTGCAAAATCCAGATGCAGTAGACACTAGCCAAAGTCCATTACCTGTTCATAATGAGACGCACATGGTGGGTATGATTTGTGTTGAAAAGGAATACGAGAACTCTTATGAGTTCCTTGGGGGTCCACTTTCCGCAAAGCTTTCAACTGTATCAGTCTCAGTTCCGGAAGTTGATCTTAAGAGCGAGTTGTTAAAAGGGACCCAAAAGCTATTTGCTAAGGTCAACATGATGGAGACTTGCGAAGGTTCTAGTAACGTCGATGTGCGACTCAGTGGCTAAGATGTCGAGCTTGGTAATTGGAAAGACACTATTTTCTTGGCTAGCCAGGGAGGAGTTCTGGTGGTTTATTTTGTTGTCATTTCTGTTGTCCGGGTTATTTCAAGGTTGTAATCTGGATATTGTCTTGTGATTCAAACCCTTATATCCTTTTATTCTGCCAAGTTCGTTTAGTTGTAGTAACTCGTTTAGTGTTATCTAGGTTTGTTCCAGGGTTGTACCCCAAGCTTATTTTGCTTGTTTTGTTGTTCAAAGCCTTTTACCGTCTGTTTAATGCAATTTCCTAATTTTCTATTATTTCTAGTCAGTTTTTGTTTAGTTCCCTTTTCCTTTTATAGTTTTTTTTCTTTTCATGCTGGCTCTAGTGACATGACACGCACGCATAATTCTAGGCCTGGTCTTAATAATTAGTCTAATTACGAAGCAATGAAATAATTTTGAAGATGATAGGGACGCCTGAGGGAAATAAGTACATATTTGGACATTATGAGATTGTTTAAAGCCCAAGCTGTGTGAAACTGGGGCAGATAATTTGGGAAGTTAGTAGGATGAAAAGAATTCGTTAAAGGAGAATGCATCCCAGACAATTTGAAGCGAGCAACTTTGCGTTCAAGTACATCTCAATTTACAAGATAAAGTCAAGAGAGTTTGCTCCAAATTGACGGAGGATATCTATTGTGAAGAGGGAATCACCCAACAAGAGTCTTGTACTTAACAAGGCACTAAAGAAAAGTGGAAGGCATATCAGTGATATTGTGATGATTCGGCTAGGCGTCTCATGAGTTACCGCTCTATTTCCCCTATTTCCACTTTTTTATGCTTCATTATCCGTGTTTTGTGGTATCGGGTTGGTCGGATCAAGTCCAGAATGATTTTGGTAAGGTTTGAGACACTTAGTCTCTTTTAAGGAAGTTTAAGTTGAAAAAGTCAACTGAATGTTGACTTATGTGTTAGAGGGATCGGGTGTGAGTTCCGATGGTTCGGTCAGCTTCGGGAGGTGATTTATGACTTAGGAGGGTGATCGGAATGGGTTTTGGATGTTTGGAGTAGATTTAGGCTTGAATTGGCGAAGTTAATATTTTGGCGATTTTCGGTTGGTAGGAGAGATTTTGATATAAGGGCCGGAATGGAATTCAAAGAGTTACAGTAGCTTCGTCGTGTCATTTGGGATGTGTGTGCAAAATTTCAGGTCATTCGGACGTGGTTTGGTAGGGTTTTTGATCAAAAGCAAAATTCAGAAGATTTTAGAAACTTAGGCTTGAATCCGATGTATTTGGGTGATTTGATATTGTTGGAGGTGTTTTTATGATTGGAACAAGTTTGAATAAGGTTTTAGGATAAGTTGGTGCCTTTGGTTGAGGTCCCGAGGGCCTCGGGTGAGTTTCGGGTGGTCATTCGGATCATTTTGAAGTTGAGAAGATTGCAGAAATTGCAGGTTCAGATGTTGCAGAACTTTGCCCTTCGCGATCGCGTAAGGAGTCTTGCGATTGCATAGAAGCTTTTGAGGGGCAGTCCAGTTTGGTCTTTGTGTTCGCAAAGGAGGAAATGCGATCGCATTGAGGTGGTGGAGTTGTTGATTGTGAACGCGGGGAGATGGTTGTGTTCGTAGAGGGTTGAGTGGACCAGGGGTCTTGGATGCGATTTGTTCATTGCGAACGCGGTAGTGGGTCCGCGATCGCGTAGAGTAAAACAACAGTGCATTGCGTTCGCAGGGCTTTTATTGCATTCGTGTAGGGTAAATTTTGAGAGCTGAGTTTTTGTGCTTCGCAATCGCGAAGGTTTTCCCGCGATCGCAATGAAGAAAATTATGAATGGGCAGAATGTTTTAAGCTCGTCTTGTCCGCAATTTTGAGGCTTATTTCCTCCATAGTTGATCATTTTTTAAGCTTTTTGAAGGAGATTGAAGAGGATTTCAAGGGGAAACGTTTGGAGGTAAGAATTTTGGACTAAAAACTCGATTATTGTGTGAATTCCATAGAAAATCGTGAAATCCAAGCCTAAAAGTTAAGAGCTAGGGCTTGAAATTGGAGACCAAACATTTGGGATTTGAAGGGTCATTTGTGGATGGATTTTGATGTTCCTGGTATGTATGAACTCGTGGGGAGATAAGGAATCTATTGATGTGAAAATTTCTGAATTTCGAGACATGGGCTCGGGGGTCAGATTTTGGTAATTTTGAGATTTGTGCCCTTTAATGATTGTTTTTGCTTGAGCTTCGTTCCCTTAGGATATTTTGACATCTTTATTCTGATTTTGGATAAATTTGAGGCGCGTGGAGGCCGATTCGCGGGGCAAAGGCGTCGCGAGCTAGATATTTAGCCGGTTCGAGGTGAGTAATGATTGTAAATGATGTTCTGAGGGTTTGTAACCCCGGATTGCACATCGTAGTGCTATATTGAGGTGAGGCACACGCTTGATGACGGGCATGGGGTCGTGCACTATTGGGGATTGTGACTTGGTCCATCCGGGTTGATGATTTTACCGCGTATTTGACTTAAATTATTTGATATCGTCATGATTTGGGATGAATGCCATATTTGGGCTTCGTGCCAACTACTTGAATCCTTCGGGGATTTTTATTGCTATTTCCTCACTGTTTTGACTTATTACTTAAACTCAGTCATGTTAATCTACTGTTTTACTACTCAGCCATGTTTACTCAGTTTTAAGACTTAAATGATATTTTAAATGATGTTTGGGCTGAGAATTATTGTTTTACTATTGCCCAAGAGGCTTGTGATAATTTTTGACTGAGTAAGGTCGAGGGCCTACGTTGTGAGGAAACATTGATACTGATTTGACGTCGAGGGCCTGAGATATGTATGCCACGAGGTGGCTTGATTGATATGAGGCCAAGGGCCTAGTTTTGATGCCACAAGATGGCTTGTTATTGTGCTTGGGCCGTAAAGGGCCCCTTTAGGAGTCTGCATACCCCCAGTGAGCGCGGGTACCCATTGTGATGTGAGATTGAGCCCGAGGGGATGGTACTGTTCTAAGATGTTGCCAAAGGGGCGGATTTGATGATACAGTGCCCTAGGGGCAAACTTCTATTTGTTTACTTTACCTTAACTGCCTGTCACATTACCTGTTTACTTGTTGAAAAAGGAATTTCTAAAATTTTCACTGGTTTACTGTTTTTAAATGTTTTACTGCTTCATTATAGAATGCCATGTGCCTTACGTGTTTTCTTACTTTCATTCGTTATTTACATTTTTTACTCACTGAGTTGGAGTACTCACTTTACTCCCTGCACCCTGTGTGCAGATTCAGGCGTTGCTGGTTCCACTCTCGAGTGTTGATTCCTCCAGCTTCAGGCGGGCGTTCGGAGATTACGAGGTAGTTGTTGACGTTCGCAGCATCATGTCTCTATTCCTTTATCGCTTCCATATCTTATCAGACAATTGTACTAGTTTATGGATTTATTAGAGTTGTATTATGACTTATAGATTCTCATGACTAGTGACACCCTGGTTAGGGCTGTGTATGGGTGTTCTTCTGCGTACTTATGCTATTATTGTCATTTCGGAGTTATTTTATCATGTTTAGACTATTCTTAAATGATTAACTTCTAATAATTGGAAAATAGGAAGTGTCGGCTGGCCTTGTCTTCACGAGATGAGCCATCACGGTCGGGGCCGGGTTTTGGGTCGTGACAAGTTGGTATCAGAGCCTAGGTTACATAGGTCTCGCAAGTCGTGAGCAAATTTAATAATGTCTCGCGGATCAGTACGGAGACATCTGTATTTATCCTCAAGAGGCTGCAGAACCTTTAGGAAAAACTTCATATTCTTGAAATTTTTGTCGTGCGAACTTGTTGATCCGAGTACTAAACTTCTGTTATTCTATTCTCTCACAGATGGTGAGGACACGTGCTACCGAATAGTGTGGACGACCACCAGTGCCACCAGTTATGGCAACGAGAGGCCAAGGACGCAATTGTGGTTGTGGTAAAGGCAGAGCAGTGAGGGCAACACCTGTAAATGCACCAGCTGCCCTAGTTCAGGACCAGGTCCCAGCTATGGATGCTCCAATAGCACCAGCTCAGGCACCAGCTGTGCCTATTATGATTCCGGGTCTTCAGGAGGCCTTGGCTTAGATCTTGTCAATTTGCACTGGCCTAGCTCAGGCGGTTTCAACCACTACAGCCTCAGCTACTTCATAGGCCGGGGGAGGTAATCAGACTCCCGCCTCTCGCACACCTGAGCAGGTCATGCAGGGACTTTAGACGTCGGGGGCACATCCAGCCCCGCCTGTTGCAGCTGTTCAGGACTCTGTGGTCCCTATCATGCCAGAGGATGAGCAGTGTAGGTTGGAGAGATTTTGCAGATTACAGCCTCCAACCTTCAGTGTCGCAGAGGGAGAGGATACCTAGGGCTTTTTGGATAAGTGTTAGAGGATGCTTCATACTACATGTATTCTGGATACCAATGGGGTCACTTTTACCACCTATCAGTTTTTAGGAGTTGCTTTCACTTGGTGGGAGGATTTTGAGAGGCGTAGGCCTGTTGGAGCAACACCTCTATCCTGGAAGCAGTTCTCCGTTCTTTTTCTAGAGAAGTATGCGCCGTCGTCTCGTAGAGAGGAGCTATGTAGGCAGTTTGAGTGGTTGCGTCAGGGGGAGATGACCGTGTCACAGTATGAGTTCACGTTCTCTAATTTGTCTCGTCATGCCATTTGGTCGGTTCTGACAGATCGAGAGAGGATCAAGAGGTTTATTGATGGTCTTACTTATCAGCTTCAAGGAGGTTGTGGATATTTCCTGAGAGATTGAGTCGATTCGCCGTCAAGAGCGAGAGGAGAGGGGGGCCAAGAGGCCTCGAGGATCTGGCAGCTATAGTGGTGCTCCTTCGAGGGGTCAGTTTCAGCCCGACAAAGGCCATTCATCCAAGTCTACTCAGCCAGCTCGTCCAAGTTATCGTGGGGCATCTTCGGGTCATGGTTATCATGGTTCTCAGCTAGGCTAGTCATCACTTAGTGCCCTTCCATCTCAAAGTTCGACCCGTGCTCCATTGGTTCAGGGCTCTTCCAT
Organism: Nicotiana tabacum; assembly: GCF_000715075.1. Taxonomy (NCBI): domain Eukaryota; kingdom Viridiplantae; phylum Streptophyta; class Magnoliopsida; order Solanales; family Solanaceae; genus Nicotiana; species Nicotiana tabacum. The sequence continues at coordinate 57,365,991 of NC_134082.1, read as the reverse complement.
GTTGAGTGCATCTTCTAGTCACTTCGGTGCGAGGGGTTCCCTTCAGTCCCCTTCTCCAGCACCTGGGAGTTGTTATGAGTATGGTGAGAAGGGCCACATATGGAGGTAGTGTTCTCATCGTGTTGCTAGTTCGTCCCAACAGAGGGGTCAGTCATCGACTTCAACGCCAGTTTCTTCACCACCACCTACTCAGCCAGCTAGGGGTGGAGGTTAGTCAGCCAGGGGTCGCCCCAGAGGGGGAGGTCGATCAGGGGGCGGTCAGGCCCGTTTCTATGCACTCCTAGGCAGACCCGATGTTATTGCTTCAGATGTTGTCATTACATGTATTTTTTCAGTCTGCCATAGAGATGCCTCTATATTATTTGATCCCAGTTCTACCTTTTCTTATGTGTCATCATACTTTGCTCATTATTTGGGTACACCTCATAAGTTTCTTGATTTACCTATTCATGTATTTACCCCGGTGGGCGATACTGTTGTTGTAGACCGTGTGTACCGATCGTGTGTGGTGACTATTGGGGGTCTGGAGACCCGAGTGGATCTATTACTATAGAGCATAGTGGATTTTGATGTCATTTTGGGCATGGATTGGTAATCTCCGTGTCGCGCTATTCTGGACTGTCATACTAAGACAATGACATTGGCTATGCCGGGTGTGCCATAGATCGAGTGGCGAGGTGTGACTGATTATGTTCCTAGTAGAGTGATATCTTTCTTGAAGGCCCAGCGTATGGTTGGGAAGGGTTGTCTTTCATATCTAACATTTGTGAGGGATGTCGGAGCTGAGACTCCCAGTATTGATTCTTTTCCAATTGTGAGGGACTTTCCCGATGTGTTTCCTGCAGACTTGCAGGGCATGCCACCTGACAAGGATATTGATTTTGGTATTGACCTGGTGCCGGGCACTCAGCCCATTTCTATTCCGTCGTATCATATGGCACCAGCAGAATTGAAGGAGTTAAAGGAGCAGTTTCAGGAACTCCTATATAAGGGGTTCATTCGGCCTAGTGTGTCACCTTGGGGTGCACCGGTTCTATTTGTGAAGAAGAAGGATGGCACAATGAGTATGTGCATTGATTATAGGCAGTTGAACAAGGTAACAATTAAGAAGAAGTATCCTTTGCCTCGCATTGATAATTTATTCGACTAGCTTCATGGAGCGAAGGTGTTCTCCAAGATTGATCTCTGTTCAGGCTATCACTAGTTGAAGATCAAGGATTTGGATATTCTTAAGACGTCTTTCAGGACCCATTATGGTCATTATGAGTTCTTGGTGATGTCGTTTGGGCTGACCAATGCCCCAACAGCGTTCATGCATTCGATGAATAGCGTGTTCTGGCCTTATCTTGATTTGTTTGTCATAGTTTTCATTGATGATATTCTGGTGTACTCGCGTAGTCAGGAGGAGCAGGCGGAGCATTTGAGAGTCGTGCTGCAGAGATTGAGAGAGGAGAAGCTTTATGCAAAATTCTCCAAGTGTGAGTTTTGGCTTAGTTCAGTGGCTTTCTTGGGGCACGTGGTGTCCAGCGAGGGTATTCAGGTTGATCCGAAGAAGATAGAGGCAGTTCAGAGTTGGACCAGACCGTCCTCAGCTACCGAGATTCGTACCTTTCTTGGTTTGGTAGGCTATTATCGTTGGTTTGTTCAGGATTCTCATCTATCGCATCGCCCTTGACCAAGTTGACTCATAAGGGTGCTTTATTTGTATGGTCGGATGAGTGTGAGGAGAGCTTTCAGAAGCTCAAGACATCTTTGACCACAGCTCTAGTGTTGGTTTTGCCATCAATATTAGGTTCATATACCGTGTATTGTGATGCCTCGAGAGTTGGGATTGGCTATGTATTGATGCAGGAGGGAAGAGTTATTGCTTATGCTTCTAGTCAGTTGAAGCCCCATGAGAAGAATTACCCCATTCGAGATTTGGAGTTGGCTGCCATAGTTTATGCATTGAATATTTATAGGCATTACTTGTATGGCATATCTTGTGAGGTGTTCACTGATCATCGCAGTCTTCAGTATTTGATCAAGCAAAATGATCTTAATTTTAGGCAGCGGAGATGGTTGGAGTTGCTTAAGGACTATGATATCACTATATTGTACCATTCAGGAAAGGCCAATGTGGTGGCCGATGCTTTGAGCCGAAAGGCAGTGAGTATGGGGAGTTTGGCATATATTCCAGTTGGGGAGAGACCTCTTGCAATTGATGTTCAGGCCTTGGCCAATCGGTTCGTGAGGTTGGAAATTTCGGAGCCCAGTCGGGTATTGGCTTGTATGGTTTCTCTGTCTTCCTTATATGATCGCATTAGAGAGCACCAGTATGATGATCCACATTTACTTGTCCTTAGGGACAGAGTTCAGCATGATGATGCCAGAGATGTGACCATTGGTGATGATGGGGTGTTAAGGATGCAAGGCCAAATTTGTGTGCCTAATGTGTATGGACTTCGGGAGTTGATTCTGGAGGAGGCCTATAGCTCGCGGTATTCTATTCATCCAGGTGCCGCGAAGATGTATTAGGATTTGAGGCAGCACTATTGGTGGAGAAGAATGAAGAAAGATATTGTGGGATTTGTAGCTTGGTGTCTCAATTGTCAGCAGGTGAAATATGAGCATCAGAGACCGGGTGGCTTGCTACAACAGATAGACATTTCTGAGTGGAAGTGGGAGATGATCACTATAGATATTGTTGTTGGACTTCTACGGACTTTAAAGAAGTTCGATTCTATTTGGGTGATTATGGATTGGCTAACCAAGTCCACGCACTTCATTCCTATGTGTACTACTTATTCTTCAAAGTTGTTGGCAAGGATCTATATTCGGAAGATTGTTCGTTTGCATGGTGTCCCAGTTTTCATCATTTCAGACAGGGGCACTCAGTTTACTTCGCAGTTTTGGAGGGCCGTACATAGAGAGTTGGGTATTCAGGTGGAGTTGAGCACAACTTTTCGTCCTCGGATGGACGGGAAGTCCGAGCGCACTATTCAGATATTGGAGGACATGTTGCGTGCTTATGTCATTGATTTCGGAGGATCATGTGATGCATTTCTACCACTTGTAGAGTTTGCTTATAACAACTGCTACTAGTCAAGTATTCATATGGCTTCATATGAGGCTTTGTATGGGGGGCGGTGTAGATCTCCAGTTGGTTGGTTCGAGCCCGGTAAGGCTAGGTTATTGGGGACTGATTTGGTGCAGGATGCTTTGGAGAAGGTGAAGGTGATTCAGGAGAGGCTTCGTACAAAGCAGTCGAGGCAAAAGAATTATGCTGATAGGAAGGTTCGAGATGTGTCCTACATGGTTGGCGAGAAGGTTTCTCCCATGAAGGGTGTTATGAGATTTGGAAAGAAAGGGAAATTGAGTCCGCGGTTCATTGGGCCTTTTGAGGTACTTCAGAGGATTGGGAAGGTGGCTTATGAGCTTTCTTTGCCATCCAGCTTGTCGAGTGTGCATCCGGTATTTCATGTTTCTATGCTCTGAAAGTATATTGAGGATCGGTCTCATGTTTTAGATTTCAGCACGGTTCAGTTGGATGATGATTTGACCTATGATGTAGAGCCAGTAGCTATTTTGGATCTTCAGGTTCGTAAGTTGAGGTCAAAGGATATAGCTTCAATAAAAATGTAGTGGAGAGGTAGGCCCATGGAGGAGGCTACTTGGGAGACCGAGCGGGAGATGCGGAGCAGATACCCTCACTTGTTTGAGGCTCAGGTATGTTTCTTGACTCGTTCGAGGAGGAACGTTTGTTTAAGTTGGGGAGGATGTGATGACCCGGCTAGTAGTCTCATGAGTTACCGCTCTATTTCCCTTATTTCTGCTTCTTTATGCTTCGTTATCCGTGTTTTATGGTATCGAGTTGGTCGGATCGAGTCCGAAATAATTTTGGTAAGGTTTGAGACACTTAGTCTCTTTTAAGGATGTTTAGGGTGGAAAGTTCAACCGGATATTGACTTATGTATTAGAGGGCTCGAATATGAGTTCCGATGGTTCGATTAGCTTCGAAAGGTGATTTATGACTTAAGAGCATGATCGGAATGGGTTTTGGAGGTTTGGAGTAGATTTAGGCTTGAATTGGCGAAGTTGATATTTTGGCTATTTCCGGTTGGTAGGCGAGATTTTGATATAGGGGTCGGAATGGAATTCCAAGAGTTGCAGTAGCTTTGTCGTGTCATTTGGGATGTGTGTGCAAAATTTCAGGTCATTCAGACGTGGTTTCTCGGGTTTTTGATCAAAATCGAAATTCGGAAGATTTTAGAAACTTAGGCTTGAATCCGATGTGTTTTGGGTGATTTGATGTTATTGGAGGTGTTTTGATGATTGGAACAAGTTTGAATAAGGTTTTAGGATAAGTTGGTGCCTTTGGTTGAGGTCCCGGAGGCCTCGGGTGGTCATTCAGATTATTTTGAAGTTGAGAAGATTGCAAAAAATTGCAGGTTCAGATGTTGCAGAACGTTTCCCTTCATGATCGCGTAGGGAGTCCTACGATCTCATAGAAGTTTTGAGGGGCAGTCCAGTTTGTTCTTTGCGTTCGCAAAGGAGGAGATGCGATCGCATTGAGGTGGTGGAGTTGTTGATTGCTAATGCCCGGAGATGGTTGCGTTCGCAGAGGGTTGAGTAGACCATGGATCTTGGATGCGATTTGTTCATTGCGAATGCGGCAGTGGGTCCGCGATCGCGTAGAGTAAAATGGCAGAGCATTGCGTTCGCAGGGCTTTTACTGCGTTCGCATAGGGTAAATTTTGAGAGCTGAGTTTTTGTGCTTCGCGATCGTGAAGGTTTTCCCGCGATCGCAATGAAGAAAATTATGCTTGGGCAGAATATTTTAACCTCATCTTGTCCTCGATTTTGAGGCTTATTTCCTCCATAGTTGATCATTTTTGGAGCTTTTTGAAGGAAATTGAAGAGGATTTCAAGGGGAAATGTTTGGAGGTAAGAATTTTGGATTAAAAACTCGATTATTATGTGAATTCCACCTAGAAAATCATGAAATCTAAGCCTAAAATTTAAGAGTTAGGGCTTGAAATTGGAGACCAAACATTTGGGATTTGAAGAATCATTTGTGGGTGGATTGTGATGTTCTTGGTATGTATGAACTCGTGGGGAGATAAGAAATCTATTGGTGTGAAATTTTTTGAATTTCGAGACATGGGCCTGGGGGTCGGGTTTTGGTAATTTTGGGATTTGTACCCTTTATTGATTGTTTCGCTTGCGATTTGTTCCCTTAGTATATTTTGACGTCCTCATTCTGATTTTGGATAGATTCGACGCGCGTGGAGGCCGATTTGAGGGGCAAAGGCATCGCGAGCTAGAGATTTAGCCGGTTCGAGGTGAGTAATGATTGTAAATGATGTTCTGAGTGTTTGAAACCTCAGATTGCACATCGTAGTGCTATATTGAGGTGAGACACACGCTTGATGACGGGCGTGGGGTCGTGCACTATTGGGGATTGTGACTTGGTCCGTTCCGGTTGATGATTTTACCGCATATTTGACTGTAATTATTTGCTATCATCTTGATTTGGGCTGAATGCCAACTATTTGAACCCTGCGGGGATTTTTATTACTATTTCCTCACTGTTTTGACTTATTACTTGAACTCAGCCATGTTAATTTCCATTGTTTTACTACTCAGCCATGTTTACTCAGTTTTAAGACTTAAATGATATTTTAAATGATGTTTGGGCTGAGAAACACTGACTATTGCACTAGAGGCTTGTGATAATTTTTTACTGAGTAAGGCCGAGGCCCTACGTTGTAAGAAAAACACTGATACTGATTTGAGGACAAGGGCCTGAAATATGTACGCCACGAGGTGGCTTGATTGATATGAAGTCAAGGGCCTAGTTTTGATGCCATGAGATGGCTTGTTATTGCACTTGGGCCGTAAGGGGACACTCCATGAGTCTGCACACCCCCAGTGAGCGCGAGTACCTATTGTGATGTGAGATTGAGCCCGAGGGGATGGTACTGTTCTGAGATGTTGCCCAAGGGGCGAATTTGATGATACTGTGCCCGAGGGGCAAACTTCTATTTGTTTACTTTACCTTAACTGCCTGTCACTTTACCTGTTTACTTGTTGAAAGAGGAATTTCTAAACTTTTCACTGGTTTACTATTTTTAAATGGTTTTACTACTTCATTATAAAATGCCTTGTGTCTTACGTGTTTTCTTATTTTCAGTCGTTATTTACATTTGTTACTCACTGAGTTGTAGTACTCACTTTACTCCCTGCACCCTGTGTGGAGATTCAGGCGTTGCTGGTTCCGCTCCCGAGTGCTGATTCCTCCTCATTTTTTTTCTTCTTACTTCTTCTGATTCTGCAAATGACAAGGCATTAGCCACGATAGAAATATCATATGTGTTACACCCCAAGTTTTCATACGTGAGAGTACGTCGTAAGTCATTGATGTAAGCTCTGAAATGATATTATATTTGGAAGCAAATAAAGTAAGTTAATCATGTTACCTTGGAGGTTACAAATATTTAAGATCATCAATAACGAGTACCAAGAGGGTTGGAAATCTTAGAAGCTAAACCAATTGAAGAAAATAAGTTTCGTCGAAAGTCGACAAGTTTCGAATGTTTTAACATGTAATTTGGGGTGAGACTAGGGTTATTAACATGATAATGAGGTTATTCTATGAGTTATTTTAGTCGTATGATATTCATTTTCTACATTTTGAAGGCAAACAAGTTGTGGAACAAGAGTTGGCAAAGATCATCACAAGTTACATTCATATATTTGCGGAAATTTAGGTCAAATGTATCTGAGAATTTATCCAAATATACTTAGAATCATGGGGTGTTCTACCTACAAAATTGAAGTTCTATGAGTCTAGTTTCTAACTCATTCAACCGTTTGTCAATACGACATCGGAGTAGAGAGATATTTGCATTTTTGCGAGACCGCGCAAGCAGCTCCCAATGGGACTCACTTAGGCGGTGGTTGACCTACTTCAACTTATAAACGATTTGGACGCCTATGTTTGCTCATTTTTCAACTACAATTCGTCTCCAAACTTCTCCTAACCCTCCTAAACATATACCACAAGGGTTTGAAGTGATTCCAAAGTGATTACACCATATTTCAACATCAAAACTTAGTTCTAGTGAAGAACAACACCTCTTTGAGGTTGTGTTGTCATTGAGGATTATTGTGGGCTGTATTTGGATGAAATTCCAAGTTGTTGATGCTATCTAAGGTGAGTATAACAGCTTACTAATTGTGCTTAAGCTTGCTTGTATGTTGGTTAAGTTGTTAGGATGATAAACTACAAGATAATACTTGGATTAGCTTAAGTCACTTCTATGGTGTTGTATTGCTATTAAGGGTTGTTGTAAAATGAATATAACTTGTATTTTGACTTGAAGTTACTATAGGAGGTATGTATATTGTGTTGTTGCTTGTGCCTAAGGTTATCTTGATATTGATTAAGTTAAATGGATGGGTTAGACATGAACTAGTGAATAAAGTTGCTAGTTGGGGATAGTTGAAGTTGTGGATTATTTTCGTTGTTATAAATATATGGTATAAGGCTGGAATCATTGATTAATAACTTCATTATCAAGTTAATTATACTTTTATGTTGAAGTAAGAAGTCTATAAGGATTGATAAGGGGTATACGGATTCCAATCAGAGCTTGCCGCTCGTCGTAATGTAGTTGTGACTTGTTGTTGTTATATGGTGTCTTGATATTGATAATTATGTATGGATGGATTGCTCTGGTCATTGTTGTTTGTATATGGTATTGGAGGAGGCCCTTGTTACAAGGGAGATACTGCCAAAATTTACGTAAATGAGCTACTAACTTAAGTTATAGACTTAGCCTTTGCTCAGCACTGATTTTGAATCTCCTTATACTATGATAGATTGAGTTGACTTGTTTGAAGAGTTGCTTGGAAGTGATTAAGGACTCAACGGGTTTAAGGTATGCTAAGGCACTTTCTTCTTTCTTTTGTCATGATCTAAAATGAAATGAACATAAACGATACGCTATTTCATAATGACTCTACTCCTAACTAAGGTTGTCCATGTTGTTCTTTCCTTATAAAATTATTCTAAACAAGTGTGTATGATCCTTAAATCCTACTAAGGTTCATATTGATGGTAGGGATGTCCGTAATGTTCTTAAGTCACTCCAAAAGGTTTAGAATGTGATTCCATGAGTCGAGCATGCATTATGTATATGTATTTATTTTACTCTACCGAGCCGCGCTATAGTCGGCCGGGTATGGCACCTATTGTGAAACCACTGATCAGTTGGGTTTACTGAGCTCCACATGGCCGGGTATGATTCTACCGAACCTTATGATGGTCGGGTACGCTTTTACCGAGTCCTCTTTGAGGCCGAGTACGATATGATGATGATGATGCCCACAGAGGCGAATGTTTTAAAAAGTTTATGTATATATATGTATTATGCATTTCATATCAGTAACCCCCAGAGGCACTCAGATGTTACAGGTTGTATCTCCTCTATCTCTCTCTTTACATTACTGTTCTTGTTTAAGCTTTCCTGCCTAAAATACTCGGTACTTTATTCGTACTGACGTCCCTTTTGCCTGGGACGCTGCGTTTCATGCCCGCAGGTCCCAATTGATAGCTTGACAGTCCTCCTAGTAGGCTATCAGCTCAGCGAAGGTGTTGGTGCACTCCACTTGCTCCGGAGTTTCCTATTTTGTCAGTATGCTTTGGATATATATTGATTGGTATGGCGGGGCCCTATCCCGACTTTTATGATTTTATGTACTCTTAGAGGCTTGTAGACAAATATCAGGTGTATGGATACTTGTATGGCCTTGTCGGCCTATGTTTCGAGTTTACTAATGGTCATGTCAGCCTTATAGGCCCGTATGTCACATATATAAGTTTGTATATCATGTTGGGTCTTCATATGTTGAGTATTCCCTTATGTTTTATTCTTGTTATCTCATGCCGGTTTTCTGGCTCATTTACTCATGATAATATGATAAGAAAGATATGTTGTGTTGGTACTCGGTTGAGTAAGGCACCAGGTACCTGTCGCGGCCCTTCGGTTTGGGTCGTGACAGAAGTGGTATCAGAGTAGTTCTGTCCTAGGGAGTCTACAAGCCGTGTCTAGTAGAGTCTTGTTTATGGGTGTGTTGTGCACCACACTTATAAGCAGGAGGCTACAGGGCATTTAGGTTTGTCACTCTTTCTTCTTACTCTAGATCGTGCAGTAGAGCTCAGTTGTAAGAATTCAAACTCCTAAATTCGACTTTAGTCGTAATACAACGATACCTACATCCACAAAGACAGTTGGTAAGAGATTGCATGTGGATGTGGAAGAGTTGAGTCAGAGGAACTCGATTTCACATCATGCTTATGATGAGTAAATATGAGGTCTTCAACAGATCATGTGTGTACTAAGATGTGTATGCTTCTTAATAAGGAGCCTTAAGGTACGGATATCTATTCACGAATATGGTGAAAATCTATGAGGAATTCAGAAGCTAGATACAAGTTTTAACAAGTAAAAGAAGTAAGGTGAAGAGGGGTACGAGGCACCCAGATAATGAAGATTATCAATATTTTCAAATCAGGCAGAGAAATATAAGCATTTTGGTACCTTCATCAATGACAGAGGTAAGTACAATTGGCCACACCCATCTCAGTTATGTTCTATGGGAGCTAACAAATATTATTTAAGAGAAAGATGGGATATCAGGATCCAGTTGGAGTTAGAGTAACCCAAAAATTGTGGATAGGTTGTTATCATTAGCTAATGTTTCTGAAAGATGGTGCAAATGTGGTAATAGATCTCCTTCTAAGACACCCAAATGGTGAACTCTAGAGTAGTACAATCAGATACGAATACTTGAATATTCAAAAATTTCAGAAGATAGGCAGTGCGATCCTAGAAGGGACAAATATTTACATTAGTATTACTCTAGCCCCGAGTAAAAAAAAGAATGTTAGGCATTCCCAAGAGCCAGTGAGATGAAGCTAGGGGAACTTATAGGGAAATAACTTTTTGTTGAAGTTTTCAGAATAAAGTGATAGACAAAAGAAATATTATCCGGAGAATAAGAAGAAAATAAATGAAGCATCATGAGTAAGATGTGATATATGGGTAATAACAGTAAATCAAAATATGACACGATGATAGAGTCTATAGTCAAGTGAAGGAAAATACAAGAGGGGACAAGCCTTAAGGCAATAAAAGAGTATAAGCCATAAAGTCATATTCTTATTTCGAGAAATGAGTTGGTGACTTCAACGTGATTACCAGGAGGAAAGGTTAGACCCCAGAGTAATAAAAATCAGTAGGAGTTGGTGAACAAGATAAAACAGAACTTGAATTAGGGACTGGAGGATTTGATAATGGTCGACATCGTGAGAATTTCAAAGATCGTGCTCCAACAATAATAGAATAGACAACAGACGAATAACCTTTAAAGGTTATTTAGGAAGTCGCTTACCTAAAGCAAGCACTCTGAGCAGAGTTAATCTTAAGGGACAAAGTGTGCCAGTTACCGTAGGTGCCACCTTCGTGCGTAACAAATTTAGTTATCTCTGGTACAGAAGGTTACCATAAGGTGATTAAGGTTCATTGATAATGTGAAAAGACGCCAAAAGATGAAGAGGTAAAACAACTATAGGTAGATCGTCGTAGTACTAAATCTTAGTACTCCCCTGAAGGGGGGAATATGGTGTGATATGATATTAAGTCAGAGTTAAGTGGTTCAGTTAACTATGGAATGGTAAAGGAAGAATGTGGTAAAAAGGAGAAAGGGATGATGTTGCATTTATTCTGTTCCTGCAGATATGTTGCGACTCCAGAACATTATACAAGCACGACACCGGGGAGAGGCAGTAAAAGTTTCCGGCCAGGATGTTATTGATAAATAAGTGTGAATGGACACTTGATACATCAGGAGCTAGTGGTGAGAGATAAGTTAAGACAAAGGATATATCCCAAGAGGGATTATGCAGAATAAATATATATATATATATATGATAATGGACCAACGGGTAATTAGTAGTTATATATATATATATATATATATATATATATATATATAGAGACCAACGAGTAATTAGTAGTTGATTCAGGAAGAGCCCAGTTATGGCTAGACAAGACGTCACGAATAAATCAATAGATCATGCAAGATAAATGTAGTGAACCGCGGCATAGTGAATTCAATCTCGCAGATACGAGATCGCAATCATTTGAAAAAAATTTCAGATAGGATTTGAGGCAATTAAAGGTACCATTTTTAAAGTTTATAAAAATAAGAGAGAGTGCCACTAAGGAGACAATAAAAATTTGAGCTTAGAAGTAACCCTAGGAGCACAAAGGCATAAATTTATGTAACTAAGGATTATTATAGGCGAGTAAGAATAGCGAAAATTACCTTAGGGTGTACGATATATCAAGCTCACAACTTTACAAGAGCCAGAAGGTCTCCCTAAGTGCTATAATGAAAGACTAGCTGAGGAAATAAGGAAGAAGGTTTCCACCTAAACATAGTGAGCTAAAGAGTAAATGATCCTGTAACAATAGTCTCACTACAATATTGTATACACTCCATAAGAAAGTGGCACCTATCATGGCTAATGAATGGTAAAAAAAAGCCATCAAAGGTGATGTTTGAGATCATATGAGGTACAGGAAATTATAGTATTCGTGGGCAAAATGACAAGCCAAGTATTCATACAACAAGTGATAGAACGACCAGCAAAAGTAATTTCTTACATTTAAGGACAACTCAGAAGGCACGAAAGAAAATTTATGGTGCTAGCAAGTTGAAGGAAGGTTGCGAGTAATATAAATAGATCGGTGTAGGTCCTAAGGTAAAGTATTGTAGAGCAACAAGGTTTTAGGTAGATAGGAGTAAGGATATGAAAAGGTGAGTGAGAAGGTGACGAGAATATGTATATCCTCGGGATTAAACCCATCAAAACAAGGGAGCTGATGATTTCCATATGTAATAAAAAGCTCGGTACAGCCTGAATGAACATAGAGGAGTCTGAGACTAGGTGCATTTAGAAGAGATGGAATGCTGCTCTGGCAGTATAATAAGGGTGTAATTGTGATAGATAAGAGGATGATGCTTAGGCCTTTGATTAAGTAATGATTTAACGAGAAAGGGATTTCATTAATTGCACGGGATTAGAATACCCCCATAAGATGAATCGCGTTGGGATGCAATGAAATACGGTTATTGGAGTATAGTATTATCCCTAGGTGGATCAGGAAAATCACTTCATATGTTCCCCGATAAGATATGAGCCCTAGTGACAGTGTATTACGTAAGAGGTTGCAAGTTATCAGTGATAGATTATAGATCAACATTAAGGTGAATAAACAATAGATGGGTACAAGTTCCAAAGTTCGAGATGAGATTTGTTTGTTATTCTTAGATGAATAATAATGAGGAAGCACTAAAGGACTTAGATTTATACATATAGGATAAGCAGCGAGAGAGTAACCTGGAGTTGGGTAGCAAACCTCGGTAATAAAAAAACCGAAGTAAGTTTTATGGTATAGTATAACCTACCTAGATGTAGTAAATCCATAAGGATAGATATACAAGGCTATGAAACAAGAGATAAAAATAGTCTTAAGTTCGATAAAGTACCAGGCGAAAGACATCAGTACACCTATAGATGCCTAGAGGGACAACTTGTCATAATTCTGTATATGTTCATAAAGTGAGGCTTAGAGATTGGCTAAAAGATGGAGGAAAAAGAGAAGACGAGTCACTAGGTGCTCATACAAGGACACAGTCGTACATACTGAATGACATAAGGTATCAAATGTTACGATGTTGGAAGAATTCCAACCACATGTCATGGTGTGACAAAGAGGCCTAAAAGGGGGAAATGCCCAATCATTTGGATTTATTCACAAAACAGTTGCTTAGATGGAAAGATGAGCATTAAAGTATTCGTAAGAGCCATAGTTTATGAAACTGATAAGCGCATCAGTCAACATTCGAGGACGAATGTTCCAAAGGGGGGAATGATGTTACACCCCAAGTTTTCATACGTGAGAGTACGTCGTAAATCATTGATGTAAGCTCGGAAATGAGATTATATTTGGAAGAAAATAAAGTAAGTTAATCATGTTACCTTGGAGGTTACAAATATTTAAGATCATGAATAACGAGTACCAAGAGGGTTGGAAATCTTAGAAGCTAAACCAATTGAAGAAAATAAGTTTCGTCAAAAGTCGACAAGTTTCGAATGTTATAACATGTACTTTGGGGTGAGACTAGGGTTATTAACATGATAATGAGGTTATTCTATGAGTTATTTTAGTCGTATGATATTCATTTTCTACATTTTGAAGGCAAGCAAGTTGTGGAACAAGAGTTGGTAAAGGTCATCACAAGTTACATTCATAAATTTGCTGAACTTTAGGTCAAATGTATCTGAGAATTTCTCCAAATATACTTAGAATCATGGGGTGTTCTACCTCCAAATTTGAAGGTCTACGAGTCTAGTTTTTAACTCATTAAACCGTTTGTAAATACGACATCGGAGTAGAGAGATATTTGCATTTTTGCGAGACCGCGCAAGCAGCTCCCAATGGGACTCACTTAGGCGGTGGTTGACCTACTTCAATTTATAAACGATTTGGACGCCTATTTTTGCTCATTTTTCAACTACAATTCGTATCCAAACTTCTCCTAACCCTCCTAAACATATACCACAAGGGTTTGAAGTGATTACAAAGTGATTACACCATATTTCAACATCAAAACTTAGTTCTAGTGAAGAACAACACCTCTTTGAGGTTGTGTTGTCATTGAGGATTGTTGTGGGCTGTATTTGGATGAAATTCCAAGTTTTTGATGCTATATAAGGTGAGTATAACAACTTACTAATTGTGCTTAAGCTTTCTTGTATGTTGGTTAAGTTGTTAGGATGATAAACTACAAGATAATACTTGGATTAGCTTAAGTCACTTCTATGGTGTTGTATTGCTATTAAGGGTTGTTGTAAAATGAATATAACTTGTATTTTGACTTGAAGTTACTGTAGGAGGTATGTATATTGTGTTCTTGCTTGTGCCTAAGGTAATCTTGATATTGATTAAGTTAAATGGATGGGCTAGACATGAACTAGTGAATAAAGTTGCTAGTTGGGGATAGTTGAAGTTGTGGATTATTTTCGTTGTAATAAATATATGGTATAAGGCTGGAATCATTGATTAATGACTTCATTATCAAGTTAATTATACTTTTATGTTCAATTAAGAAGTCTATAAGGATTGATAAGGGGTATACGGATTCCAATCGGAGCTTGCCGCTCGTCGTAATGTAGTTGTGACTTGTTGTTGTTATATGGTGTCTTGATATTGATAATTATGTATGGATGGATTGCTCTGGTCATTGTTGTTTGTATATGTTATTGGAGGAGGCCCTTGTTAAAAGGAAGATGCTTCCAAAATTTACGTAAACGAGCTACTAACTTAAGTTATATACTTAGCCTTTGCTCAGCACTGATTTTGAATCTCCTTATACTATGATAGATTGAGTTGACTTGTTTGAAGAGTTACTTGGAAGTGATTAAGGACTCAATGGGTTTAAGGTATGTTAAGGCACTTTCTTCTTTCTTTTGGCATGATCTAAAATTAAATGAACATAAACGATACGCTATTTCATAATGACTCTACTCCTAACTAAGGTTGTCCATGTTGTTTTTTCCTTATAAAATTATTCTAAACAAGTGTGTATGATCCATAAATCCTACTAAGGTTCATATTGATGGTAGGGATGTCAATAATGTTCTTAAGTCACTCTAAAAAGTTTAGAATGTGATTCCATGAGTCGAGCATGCATTATGTATATGTATTTATTTTACTCTACCGAGCCGTGCTATAGTCGGCCGGGTATGGCACCTATTGTGCAACCACTGATCAGTTGGGTTTACCGAGCTCCACATGGCCGGGTACGATTCTACCAAACCTTATGATGGTCAGGTACGCTTTTACCGAGTCCTCTTTGAGGCCGGGTATGATATGATGATGATGATGCCTACAGAAGTGAATGTTTTAAAAAGTTTATGTATATATGTATTATGCATTTCATATCAATAACCCCCAGAGGCACTCAGATGTTACAGGTTGTATCTCCTCCATCTCTCTCTTTACATTACTGTTCTTGTTTAAGCTTTCCTGCCTAACATACTCGGTACTTTATTCGTACTGACGTCCCTTTTGCCTGGGGACGCTACGTTTCATGCCTACAGGTCCCGATTGATAGCTTGACAGTCCTCCTAGTAGGCTATCAGCTCAGTGAAGGTATTGGTGCACTCCACTTGCTCCGGAGTTTTCTATTTGGTCAGTATGCTTTGGATATATATTGATTGGTATGGCGGGGCCCTGTCCCGAGCTTTATCATTTTATGTACTCTTAGAGGCTTGTAGACAAATATCAGATGTATGGATACTTGTATGGCCTTGTCGGCCTATGTTTCGAGTTTACTAATGGTCATGTCGGCCTTATAGGCCCGTATGTCACATATATAAGTTTGTATGTCATGTTGGGTCTTCATATGTTGAGTATTCCCTTATGTTTTATTCTTGTTATCTCATGACGGGTTTTCTGGCTCATTTAATCATGATAATATGATAAGAAAGATATGTTGCGTTGGTACTCGGTTGAGTAAGGCACCGGGTGCCTATCGTGGCCCTTCGGTCTGGGTCGTGATAATATGCTCCTGGCATGTCTGACTCGACACTCTCAAAGATTATCTGGGAGGTCTTTTGGACTGTAATGTAGCTCTTGGACAAGGTTAGAAAGACGGGATATAATAAAGGATCAAAATAACTAAGACAATAGAGTTAATTTATCTACAACTTTTGGAATTCATTATAGAAACTTTGCCCCAATTTCTAAAGCAAGGGAATTTGATTATTTTTTTCGTTTTCTTTTTGAGATGGAATTTCTAAGAAAGACTGCCCCACTCTCGACTTTGTGAGATTATGAAATATTTTATTTGGTATGACCGAACCGTAAGGCTGCCTACGTATCTTATGGTTACAAAAATTAGGTCGAACGTAGCTCAAAAGAATACTTTTTGTTACTATTTTTCTTTTTCCTTCTTCTTTTCTTCTTTTATTTTCTTTTTTCTTCTTTATCTCTCTCTTTTTTTCTTTTTCGATTTTTTTTTTTGCATGTACTTTATAAAACAAATCTATGGAGTCATGAACTTTTTTTTATATCACTCTAAGTTGATTCGAAAAGAGGGGAGGTCAAGAAAATTAGCATAGGATCAAAAGGGGTACCGAATGGTATAAAGTGTTTGGGTAGCTGAAAGAGGGCCTCCCAATCCCTAAAAATGCCAAGTATAACACATGCAATCTTGAAAATGAAAAAGGAACATCACGCACAATCATTTCTTTTGCAGCTTCGACATTGATATCTGTCACGACCCAAAACCCGGACCCGGTCGTGATAGCGCCTCTCGTGAAGACAAGGCCAGCTGACACTTCCTATTTTCCAATTATTAGTAGTTAAGCATTTAAGAATAGTCTAAACATGATCAAATAACTCTGAAATGACAATAATAACATAAGTACGTGGAAAAACACCCATACACAGCCCTAACTGGGGTGTCACTAGTCATGAGTATTTATAAGTCATAATACAACTCTGCTAAATCCATAAACTAGTACAATTGTCTGATAAGAAATGGAAGCGATAAAGAAATAGAGACACGAGGCTGCGAACGTCAATAGCTACCTCATAATAATCGGAGCATTGAAGCCGAGTTTCATGGCTTGCAGATACAACAAGAGTTGAACATTAGACTTGTATGATAGATTAGGCCATTAAATCCAAAATACATGTCACAGTCATTAGAGTTAGTATCAACATCTGATAGGTTTCTACTTGGTGATGTTCTTATTAGATTTAATCTCTTTCCGTTGTCCCCTTAATTCTATTCTTGCTTTGTTTAAGTCTTCTTGAGTCTGTTTTATCAGAACAAGTATGAAATGACTTCAAAATCTACTACCAGCTTTTCAATTGCACAAAGTGGAGTCAGGCTAGTACATCAAAGTGGCTTAAGTCAAGAAAGAGTAGTACGCGCACTGTGTTGGTGAAAATTGACGTGCTTTGGGATTCATGTGAAATACAAAGGTTTGGTATATGTCAAATCATGAGCACAATGCAACAGATATAGGGTATTGGGTTTGAACAGATCAGAGGTATTTTCTGTGACAAGGGTGATAGAGGAAGTGGTTAGTCAATAAACAAGTAAGGTCTTTCAAGTTGAAATCAAAGTTATCATGGCAAGTGAAGGAGCAATCGCTCTCAAAGTCATGGCCACAAACTAACCATCATGTTTAAACTCACAAGTTTTCTTTGTTTGAAACGGGGACGAAGACTATGTCCAAATAAAAGCTTGGAAGCTTGAATTTTTCCAGTGTCGTGCCTAAATTTTGTCAGAATAAAGGCTGTTTGAAAAGGTTTTTACTTGCTAGGCATTCCCCTAGTTAAGAAGGTTTTTAACACCTACACATTTTACCTAGTCGAGAAGAACCGTACCTCCTAGGCATTCTCCCTAGTCACAATAGTTTTTAGCTTTCCTTAAGTTCAGGGCCCTCATGGATAATGGGATTTAAGTTCAAGTTTTCAGGACCCTCATGGATACTGGGATTTAATTTCAAGTTTTCAAGACCCTCGTGGATAATGGGATATAGTTTTAAGTTTTCAGGACCCTCCTGGGTAATGGGATTTAGTTTTAAGTTTTTAGACCCTCATAGATAATGAGATTTAGCGTAAGTTTTAACCTTTAGGAAATAGAATTTAGCTTTAAAGTTTTCACTCTTAAGATGAGATTTAATTTTAGTTTTCAGGGCCCTCCTGGATAATGGGACATAGCTTTTAAATTCTTAAAGCTCTTTTGGATAACATGATTCGATTAACACTCACAGATGTTCCCGGTACCAAACTGGGGCAGAAAAGTGTTTTTTTGTTTCATCTGTTTTGTTGTAATGGCGGTGCCCACCTAGAGAACAAAGAAATTCATTTCAAGTTTAAGTTGCAGGCGCCCACCTGAAGAGCAAGGTAATTTATTTCAAATTTTAAATCAGCATCAGGCACCCAACTAGAGAACAAGGGAATTCATTTCAAGTCTAAGTTACAGGCGCCCACCTGGAAAACAAGGGAATTTATTTCAAATTTTAATTCGCCAGGCTCCCACCTGGAGAACAAGGGAATTCATTTCAAGTTTAAGCATCAGGTGCCCACATGGAGGACAAGGGAATTCATTTCAAATTTTAAGTCAGCATCAGGCGCCCACTTGGTGAACAAGGGAATTCATCTCAAAGTTTTAAGTCAGTTGCAGGCGCCCACCTAGAGAACAATGGAATTCATTCGAGCTTAAGCATCAGGCGCCCACCTGGAGAACAAGGGAATTTATTTCAAGTTTCCAGTCAGTAGCAGGCACCCACCTGGAGAATGGGGGAGGTCATTTCAGAATTCATTTCAAGTTTATGTTGCAGGCGCCCACCTAGTGAACAAGGGAATATATTTCAAATTTTAAGTCAGCATCAGTTGCAGGTGCCACCTGGAGAATGAGGGAATTCATTTCAAAGTTTTAATTCAGTTGCAGGCACCCACCTGGAGAACAAGGGAATTCATTCGAGTTTTAAGTCAGTTGCAGGCGCCCACCTGGAGAACAAGGGAATTCATTTCTAGTTTTAAGTCATTAGCAGACACTCCGCCTGGAGAATGAGGGAAGTCATTTCAAAATTTGTTTCGGAATTATTTCAAGTGTCAAGGCAGTAGCAGGTGCCCACCTGGAGAACAAGGGAAGTTATTTCAGAATTCAATTTAAGTTAGAAGTAGCAGAAGCTCGTGGCAAGAATAGGAGTCAATAGTCCGAGATGACCAACATAAGTAGTCTCAATCCAGAAAAAAAGAAAAAAAAAAAAGAAAAAGAAAAAGTGAATTCGAATGCAGAAGCAGAAAAAGATGTGAACTGCTCAAGACATGGCTGAAGCCACGAGCACTACATGTCCAGTCTTGATTCGAAGAAGTCGTGGAAGAATGAATCAGCACCTGCAACTAACAAGCATCAAGGTTCAAATCAAATTCTGCATGAAGAACCATTCAAGACTCAAGATCAAGCTTCAAAAGACTTATAGATAGGAATCTTGTAACTCATAGCTGACAAGCTTAGTTGGTCTTTTTCATTTTTGATTTTGATGTAATAACAGGACCGCGGACCAGAACCTTGATGGAACGAGACCTCAATCGTCTCTCCACCTTGGTATACTCCATCATTATTCCTACTTCTGAACTACACATGGCCTGATTCCTTTATAGTCAAGGATATGTAGGCAGCTTAGATACCAAGGCTCGGTCACATTCTCCTCTCTTTTAGTTTTTGGTCTCTCTAAATAAGGGTCGGGTTAAAACACATGTGTCGTCGTTCTTTGTCTGAAAATACTTCGTGTTTCTAGTCAAAGAGGGGCAGCTGTAGACATGCGATATTTGACCATCCCCGAGATTTTATATATTTCAGCATTTAAATATTTAGTTTAGGCTTAATATCACTATTTCAATTAGTTTTGACTCTTTTACTTTATTTTGTCATAAAATATAAATTGCAAAATATTTTCTTTTATTTAACTAATTGAGATAAAATAGTTTCACTTTTTAATTTTACTTTAATTAATTGCAACTGATTTCATAATTTTGTAGTTGTTATTTTAGGAGTTAATATTTTTAGTCTAGTAGAGTTAAAGACCCACTTTTAAAGGTAAATTTGGCCAAATTTAGATCTAGCCCATAATTCCCTAGCCCATAATTCCTAAGTCCATACTCCCCTAACCTAAAAATAACCCTAAAAACCTAAACCTAGACATTGAGACCTAACGCTAAGGACCCTTAAGGAGCATCAACCGTTTTTATCATCAAAAACACAAAAAAGAAAAAACCTAAGACCCTTCTTCTTCATCTCCTTAACCTAAAAAACCCCTAGAACCTTCAGCACATGAGATATACAACAGCGACCCTAGATACCCCCAACCCTAGGACCTTCATCTTCTTCACCCTTTAAAAACCCTAGCGACGAACCTTCCAAGCCGTCGCTCCATCTCCAACCATCGCCAGTCCGCCGCTGGACAGACCCAGTCGTTCCAGCTTCTTCACTTTCAACCTAGACCTAAATATCAACAACCCTAAGGAGCCATCAGCCGCACAGTATCCACCCCCATCAACCTCCAGCCAAATCGACCTAACACCCCTAAGCTTCCGCCGCCGAAAACCAATGAGACCACCCCAGATCCAGTCGTCCACCCTCTTCAACCAACAACACCAGTCGTCCCTTACCTCATACTACAATCAGAAATGCACACACACACATAAGAACATTGAGGGTCTCTTCTATCCAACGTGCTAGAGAAGTTTAAGGATGAGATTAATACTTTGGGTATATTAAGGTTTAAAACCGACCGACGACAATGATTTACAACGTCAACTCGCCTCTCGTTTTCTTCTTCCAGTGTTGCTGCTCCAACAATAACCACTGTTGAAGTGGTGATTCCGTCCTCACCAGCTCCACCGGCAGTTGCACATACACACAGTCGAGAAACACAAGTTTCAAAAAAAGGGAACATCAAAATATAAATTCCTGTTCACTTTTTGATTTTGTTTGTTTTGGTGTTCAAGGATGAATTTTAGTTAAAATATGGGTTTGAATTCGAGCTTGGTTGAGTTCCGTCCAGTTTTCAACTTTCCGGTGCAAATTCCAGTTCAGTCCGCGCTTTGTCACATTTATGAGTTCAAAACAGTGAAATAATTAATTTTTCGGTTATATTGAGGTCAACTCTTTTTCCTCTGTTTGTTTTATTGAAACTTAATGTTAATTATTTATTTGGTGATGTGATACTGTTATTTCTGTAATTGTTCTCCGTGGTTTTGAATTTGATAGCTCGGTTATCTGCTCATGTTTACTCGAATTGGTTATAGGTGAACATAATTTTGTCACAGTATAGAAATTGGGTTGTTATTCATCGGCTGAACTACGTCAAATTAGATTAAAGGGGCTCGGGTACTAATGTTTGTGAAATTGAGCTTTTAATTGTCTATTGCTTTGTTACTTGCCTATATTCATTAGGAGCCTGCTTGGGCCGTTAATATTCATAAACATCGTAGCTTTCTTTAGGCATGATCAATAATAAATTATCGTGGCCATGGGTACGGTTCCCGTGGCATGGTCACGATACGTAAATCTCAATTTGGGTGTGCATTTCATGTGACCCTGCCATAATTTTGAATAATAATAATAATATAAATAAACATATTGTAAATAGAGGGTGCATTTCATGTGACGCGGTTCGCAAGTGTATGACAATCGTGATTTGTTCTATAAACATTAAAAGCAGTTAGAAAGTTAAAAATGCACGTAGGGTTAAAGTGTGTAATTAATCAGATAATTAGGCAAATTATTAATAGTTAAGCGATCGTGCTAAAACCACGGAACTCGGGAGTGCCTCACACCTTCTTCTGGGTTAACAGAATTCCTTACCCGGATTTCTGTGTTCGCAGACCATAAATAAGAGTCAAACTTCCTCGATTCGGGATTTTAAACCGGTGACTTGGGACACCATAAATTATCCCAAGTGGCGACTCTGAATTTGAATAAGTAACCCTATTTCGGTTTTGTCACTTTAATTGGAAAAACTCACATATACCTCTTTCAGGTAGAAAAAGGAGGTGTGACAGGACTGAGTTGTGTATTGATGTAGGAAGGGCGAGTTATTGCATATGCTTCACATCAGCTGAAACCCCATGAGAATTAGTGGATACATGATTTGGAGTTGGCCGCGATTGTTCTGCTCTCAAGATTTGGATGCATTATCTTTATGGGGTGTCCTGCAGTTTACACCAATCATCGTAGCTTGCAGCATTTGTTTAAACAGAGGGATCTTAATTTGAGGCAGTGCAGGTGACTTGAGTTACTCAAGGACTATGATATTACCATCGTTTACCATCCGGGCAACGCGAATGTAGTTACGGATGCCTTGAGTAGAAAGGCCTAGAGTATGGGTCGTTTGGCATTTATTTCTGTAGAGGAAGGCCAATGGCTTTGGACATTCAGTCCTTAGCTAACAGACTTGCGAGGTTGGATATTTCAGAGCCCGGTCGAGTTCTTATAGGTGTTGTGGCTCAGTCTTTATTACTTGAGCAGATTAAGTCTCATCAGTACAATGATTCGCACCTTCTGGTTCTTAGAGAGACGATACTATCAGCGAGGATGGTGTACTACGACTCTAGGGTCGCCTATGTGTTCCTAATGTTAATGTCTTAAGAGAGAAGATTCTAGACGAGGCACCAGTTCTTGATATTCTATTCATCAAGTTGATACGAAGATATATCGCGACCTGAGGCAGCATTATGGTGGCGGCAGATGAAATATGACATAGTTGAGCATGTATCGAGGTGTCTAAATTGCCAGCAGGTTAAGTATGAGTCTACTCCAGCGGATGGTTATACCAGAGTGGAAATGGTAGTGGATCATTATGGACTTTGTAGTTGGGTTCCCGCGGACATTGGGGAAGTTTGATTCCATTTGGGTCATTGGCGATAGGTTGATCAAGTCGACACACTTTATTCTGGTTGTGACTACGTACTCTTCAGAGAGATTGGCACAGATTTACATTCAGGAGATTGTCTTGTTGCATGGTATTCCTGTTTCCATCATTTCAGATAGAGGCCCTCAGTTCACTTTGTAAGCACGTAATTTTTGACCCGCACATTAGAATTATCTTTAATAATCTTAGTATTTTTCGAGTATTTATTTGAGTTTATTTCCATAGGATTTCACTTTATTATTAATTTTAATTTTAGTTTTAAAAAACAAAAATTGAAAAATTACAAAAAAAATAGTTTCATTTTTCTATTTAATTCAGGTATTATGTATTTTTAGAAAGATATTATTTTTAACCCTTTATTTCAGTATAATCCACGAAAATACAAAAAAATTATTTCATGTCATAATATAGTTGTTTTAATTAATTATGATTGATTTTATATTTTTATGGTATGATATTTTAGGAAAAAGAAATTAATATTTCACCTTTGTAGAATTAAAGGGCCACTTTTAAAGGAAAATTTTGCCCAAACTTGAGCCCAAATTCTAGCAGCCCACTCCTCCCTTAAGCGCATTTACCCATTCCCTAACCCACAACCTTTTTATAATTAAAATTAAACCTAAATCCCTTTGGACACTAAAGAGAAAAACAACAGACCTCCCTTCACAAAGGCAGTGGAACTCTACTCTAAGAAAAACGATCCACCCATTTTTCTTGTTTCTCTTTCAGAATCCCACCCCACCGTTGTTAAACCCTTCAGCACACACATTCATAAAAAAGGAGTCCAATTCAATCTTTAGTCACTTTCTTAAAATTCCAGAAAACAAAAACAACAAGAAAAATTCATTTTTGGCTTCTTAAATCCGAAAAATGCACTTTAGTTTTTGATTTTGATCTTCTCTCGTGGATTTGATTTGAGTTCGAGGTGAGTTCGAGTTCATCAGCTCCGTTTGAGTGTTGTTAATGATCCACGATTTTGTCCGCATTCAATTGTTGATTCTCGTAAGGATTTTGGAGTCGAAAATAGTGTATCGGCAGATTACTTCTATTGTTATTAAGGAAATCTTTGTTTGAACAGGTGCATTCCTGCCCTTTGTTATTTATTTATTTTTCGCTACTATGGTGAATTGAGGTCTTGGAAGTGCCATTTTAAAAGTTTGGTTGTGTTCATGTTCTTCACTTTAATGTTTGGATCTATGATTTTGCGTGAATCTGCATTTGATGGCTAAAATGTCGAAACATTAGTACTTGCCTCCAATTTATTATTCTAAACATGGAATATATGAGAAAGTTATATTTGTATCTTTGGAGATTACTCTAAAAGTGACGAGCTTCTTAACATTAGAATAATATTTCCTTCGTAATAAATGGATAAAACTGATTCAAAAGTGGGGCTCTACTACACTCTTTAAATCTTAGCTAGTCTTTTTGGTACTGTGTTTGAATGAATAGAGTATTTTATCAAGGTTAAACAATCAATTTTTGATCAGTTTTTGTTCTTAGTTGATTTCTTTTTATTTTGATTTAAATGATAGCTGAAAATGGCTAATGGACCGTGGAGTAGTTTGGTGAACTAGTAATACTTGTACTACGATCGATTTATCTGGGCCAAAATAGTTTGTGTCAGGCCCAAATTAGTAAGAGCAAAAGCTGACCCATGTTCCACAATTGATTTCCATAAGCTCTTGGCCTTACAAAGATCTCAAACTTGTAAAAGAAACAAATTAATTGGTGAATCTTTATTGAATGCTTTAGGCGCGATTAATAATAAATCATCGTGGTCATGGCTACGGTTCCCGTGGCATGGTCAAGATACATAAATCCAATTTGGGTGTGCATTTCATGTGACCCAACCATAATCTCGAATAATAATAAAGTTAAACATGTTGTAAATCGCAGGTGCGTTTCACGTGGCGCGATTCACAATGTGTACAAAAACAAACGAGTTCGCGACATCGCGACTTGTTCAAACATGTAATAAATCATATAATTAGGCAAATTATTAATAGTTGAGAGACTGTGCTAAAACCACGGAACTCGGGAGTGCCTCACATATTCTCCCTTGTTAAATGAATTTCTTACCCGGTTTTCTCTGTTCGTGGACCAAAAATAGAGTCAATTTTCTCGATTTGGGATTTAAAATAAACCGGTGACTTGGGACACCAATAATTATTTCAAGTGGCGACTCTGAAATTAAATAAATAATTTCATTTCGATTAATGTCACTTTAATTGGAAAAATTCCATATCCCCTTCGGAAAAAAAGAGGTGTGACAGCTCTAACGACTCTACTGGGGAGCGAACCCAGAATCTCTAGTTCAGGGTTAAGAATTCGAGCTTAGAATAACTGTTATACTTGGCTTTTGCTTATTATATGATTTTTACTTGTTTGAGCCTAATGTGCTAAATATCGTTTTTTATTACTTTGATATTATGTGAACTGTATATAATACTGTTACAAAACTCTTCTTCTCTCTGAGTCTTCTAAATCTTCTGGGAAGTTTATGCTGGAGTGACTTCTTTTCTCTTAGTGTCATACCTTAATTTAGTACGACGATCGGATCAGTTACAAAGTCGGATGGCCGTTTGGTTACTGGTAAGTTGTCCCCCTCCCACGGCTCGGGTAAACCAGGTCTATAATAATATACCCAGGTTTTTAAACCTAGAAGAACATAGCCTCATGTCGGATCCCTAGTAGGTACGCTTGTTTGCATCACGTGCATCTGACTTTGGGGACTCAACATAGAGGTTGGGTCCGTCCAGGATAGGTGTACCCAAATTAAAAAGACCATTTTCATCCATCTTACGTGCTACTTGCGCATCTATTTGTTTCTCTTTACATATTGACTGGCTTCTAGAATAGGGAAAGAAAATTAAAAAAAAAAAACAAGAGTGAGAGGTAGGTATTTGAAAAATTCCAAAACTTTGCCGAAATTTTAAAAACAAAAGAGAAAGAAAATAAGCCAATATTTTCAAAAAGTCATGTTTCCCCTGTTTCGTCAAAACTGGCCGAACTACGCGAGTCTGATTCTCACCGGATGTGAGATACATAAGCAAATCTCATCGGTTCCGGCCCCAATTTTCAAAGAAAAAAAAATTCTTTTTTTTAATTTCCCACCCGGTGTTCGGTACCAATATTGGGGCCCGACGAAATCCGGATTCGTGTCAGGAAGTCCCACATTGGTGGTTAAACGTTCCATAACAAAGACGACTCCATACCCATGGGCTCAATAATTCCTTCTTTAGAAGTTTTTCCTTATAAAATCCCAAATAAATAAAAAATTTAAACCCAAAGATATTTTCTTTGTATATGTCTTTCATTCGGAAAAAGAAAACGAATCAAATAAATATTTTCTACCATTTTAGAAGTCTTTTTCCCAAAAATTAAAAAAAAATCAACAATCAAAAATCCAAAAAAATATATTTTTCTACTTTTACTTTTAAGAAGTCTCTCTCCCAAAAATTAAAAAAATATCAGTAAAAAAATAAAATATTTTCTTTCTTCTTTAGATGTCTTTCTTTCGAAAATTTCAAAAAAAAAAAAAAGAAAAAGAAAAATCAAAACCAAAATTCAAAAACATCTTCTGTCTACTATAAAAGCCTTTCTTTTGAAAATTTTAAAAAAAATAAATAAAACAAAAATAAAATATTTTCTTTTTTCTTTAGAAGTCTTTCTTTAAAAAAAAAGGCGTAATAGCTTCCAGGCCACTTAAACTTGTATCGGTTTGTAAAGCCGAAACACGAACTTATATTTTTCCAATTTGAACACTTCAACTTGACGGAATAAATACTAATAAACACTTTCTGTCGAAAGTGCTCGCCAATCGCTCTGACATGAATGTCATGCTACATGTTTGGTCTTTATTATATGACATGTGGATTTGTGGGTCCTATATTATTAAAAAAGATTAATCTTTAAAAAATTTAATTTCTTTTTCTTTCTCTTTTTTCTCCACCATACACAACCAATAGTTCACCAACAACTCCAAACCTCATCCATCCTTGTCGCTTCTCTCCAGTACTGAAAATGCGGGAGTATGTACGCCGGCAGATAATCACCTCTCTCTTCTCCTCCCTATCTCTCCGCCCTATCTCCAGCTCCTCCGTCGCCGATCACCTTGCAAAAACCCTAACATCTCAATCGATGTCCTATTCCGATGAACTCACAGACCCTACCCCTCGAACCCGAACCCAAAATACATTAGGAAAATAGTTCGAATCATGGATCAACAATCTCAGACCCGGGTTCACACCAGCTGACGTAAATGAAGCATTGAGAGCTCAATTCGACCCGGACCTCGCCCTCAATATCTTCTCGTATGGATCTAGGCAGGTGTTGGAAGTTTGAGACAAGCTGATGCTTCCGAAATTCACGAAAACAACATAAGATTATCTAGAAATTTAAATTTCCATTTTTTTCCAGTAAATCAACACATAACAATTTGGACTATTTTTAGATTTGTGCTTGCCATCCTTGTGCAGGAGTCATCCTTGTGCAGGAGCAATTTAGTGAATGGGGAGGAGAAAGGGAAAAAGAAACGGGGAAGGGGAGAGAAAGTAGGATAGAAAATGAAAAAAATTTACAGGACGGGGGAGTTCGCTTGGGAAGATGAGAGAGGTGAGAGGGCAGGGGAAAAGAGGAAGGGAGAGAGAAAGTTTATTTTTTCTTTCTTATTTATATTTTATTCTATTTCTAATATTTGTTTAATTAAAATAAACCTATTAACGCGCCTTGGCAGCGTGATTTGCACACAATTTAGCCATGCCAGTTGTGCCACTTCTACATAGGCTTGGTCAATGGTCAAATGTGTTTATTAGAATTCATTCCATCAGTTGAAGTGTTCAAATGGAAAAAATGCACGTTCATGTATCGGCTTTACAAACCGATACAAGTTTAAGTGGTCAGGAAGCCATTACGCCAAAAAAAATTAAAAATCAAAAATACCAAAATATTTTCTTTCCTCTTTAAAAGCTTTTCTTTTCAAAATTAAAAAAAAACGAAATGTAAAAAATGCATATTCTTTTCTGAATGCGACATCATGATACGTTAGCAATCCCCATCGGATTCGATCATAGCCATAAAATTAAAAAAAAAAGAGAAAAGGAGAGAAAGAAAATTGAATGAAAAAAAGGGACTGAAAATTAAAGAGCGAAAAACAGCAACAAAAAAAAGGGAAAAGAAATCAGGATTTGATATTTGAGAAAAAAGAGAGCAAAGCCGGGATGAAACACGCAGCCGTTGCAAAAACACAGCAGAAGCATTTAGCTGTTAGGTGCATTGCATCCCGATATGCGATTTCCTATATGTTAAATGTCTCGAAACTAACAAGGTTGTTGGGTATGGAAATTAGCCAGGTTTTGGCGGTTGGTTTTGTTGGTAGTCTAGCCTCCTATCCCTCACAAGATCCAAAGGCACAGATGGCCTCCGCAAGCAAACTATTAATCATCGGTCTTTAGGATAGCCCGGGATCGGCTATTCCGTAGCTAGAATCACAACTGCTGAAGAAAATAGAATGTTGTGTCTCCGCATGTTGCAAATGTTGGATGCCTGGTCTAATTGTAGGAAACCACCAAGTGTAATCCCTAGTTTCCCTAAGTTGATCCCGAGATCAGGTGGTCTTACCAACATCCTTGTGCCCAACCCGCTCATCTGATGCGGGCACCCTCTAATGCCATTTAATGGCCCGGGAATGCCTTCTGTGGTTCACCCCCATGCGCCGGATTCAAGGGCACCGCCAGCAATATTCACTGTACCACCAGTCTCCACTACGGCATAACCAATAGTGCTTAGGCCATGCTTCGATCCTTAAACATTCATTTTTCAAGGCCCACAATTTCAGCTAGACACAACTCATGTTACCCCAAACTCTTACCCTCAACACCCATAATATGAGTCTCTCATGGGTCCGGAAATAACAATGAGAAACCTCGAGCAGGAAGAAATGGCTCGAAAGATGAGAAGCCTAGAGCAAAGCTTAAAAAACAAGCATGGTTTAAGTGGTCAGAAGAGTGTCTCGTACTCCGATTTATGCATGTTTCCACATGTTCACCTTCCAGTTCGTTTCAAGACGCCAAAGCTTGAAAAATATGATGGGCACGGAGACCCGATTGCTCACTTGAAATGATATTGTAACCAGCTGAGGGGTGCCGGTGGAAAAGAGGAGTTGCTAATGACCTATTTCGGAGAAAGCCTCACCGAAATTGCTTCTGAATGGTATATGGATCAAGAAATTACCCATTGGCATGTGTGGAACAATTTGGCCCTAGACTTTGTCCGACAGTTCCAGTATAATGTGGACATCGCTCTCGACAGGAACTCTTTGTCTAATTTGAAAAAGAAAACCGCAAAAAGCTTCCGCGATTATGCTATCAAATGGCATGAGCAAGCCGCCAGGGTAAAGCCTCCAATGGACGAAACAGAAATGGTTACGGTTTTACTACAGGCCTAAGAGGCAGATTACTTCCAGAACATGATGTCTTCTATGGGTAGACCATTCGCTGAAGCTATCAAAATTAGGGTGATGGTCGAAAATGGTTTGAAAACGGGCCGAATCTTGAGTCAAACTGCTTTTATGGCTGCATCATAGGCCGTTCAGAATGGTTCAGGGGGTTTGATGAATAGAAACGGGAGAGAAGAGGGAGCCATGATGTCTTCGAGCTCGAAGGGGGCGCGCACGGCATTCAACCAATCATATATGCTTCATAAGGTCCCACTACACTATTATCCCTATCAAGATGCTGCTTATGCCGTGGCACCGCCTCCCTATGCGGTGATGAACGCGCAATCTTACACGCGGCCGCAACATTATACCCAAAACCGAGATCCTTATCAAGTTCCGAATACTCCCCAAACAAATGTTCCCCAATACAATCCTCACCCAAGAGAGCCCTTTAGAAGGAAACAGTTCACCCCTATTGGTGAATCGTATTCAAGTTTGTTTCAAAAGCTAATCAGGCTAGGTCTACTACAACCAGTATCCCCAAACCGGCTAAACCCCGAGTCCCCCTCGCACTGGGCTGATGCTAGAAGTGATTACCACTCAGGAGCAGTGGGGCATGACACTGAAGATTGTTGGACTCTTAAAAGATCGGTGGAACACCTCATCGAGGTCCAGGCAATATAGCTTAGGGATGAAGATGACCCTAATATGATGAACAATCCCCTGTTTGCTCACACTGGGCCAGTAGTCGGAATGATTTTTGGAAGATGAAGAATTTGATTCGGCACTAAAAGCCATTGCAGCCATTGCTGAGGTAGAAGAAAAGCCAAAAAATAGTCGCCAAGCCTGAAAGTTCCCCATCATACGGGAGTATCGGTAGTCAGTCTTGTTATCCTTTCTGCGTCCAGATTATCTCAGGGTGTGATCCGGACGTTTTAATTTATTGTCTTACTTTTCGATGTAAATCCTTCTATCTTTAAAATTCAAAAAAAATAATCAAAAAATAAAATGAATTTCTTGTAGGAATGTCTCTTTTCTTATTCTTATCATTTTTCTTATATTCTTTTCAGTTCTGTTAAGTGCAGATTTCAATAACATGATATGCTTGCGGACTTCATGCCCAAATCCTAAAACGTTGTCAGACCCCGAAATAATAAATCAAGAATTAGATTGCAATGAAGATAAGTTTAAGAAAATAAAACAAAGAGTTGAAACTGTTAAAGGAAAATTGGATCCATATTGGAAAAATCCATACATGGTAACTAACAATAGTACTGCCAAAGAGAGCGTTATACTTGGGAAACATCGAAGTCCCTGTAACAACTGTCAATGCAAATGCAGCCAAAATGTACTATTAATATTCTCTAGTTGTGATGACGAAGGCTTTCATTTTCGCTACCCAAACATCATTAACCCTTATGTAAATCATTTGAGCCGGTTACTCTTCTTTGATTACCCTCTTTGGAACCTGGAAGTTATTATTGGAAAAACAAATGAATGAAAATGAAAAAGAAAAAAAATGATGAAAAGAGAAGAAAAAGAAAAATACAAAAAAGGAAGAAAAGGCAAAAATAAAATGAAATGAAAAATGAAAAAAAAAGAAAGGAAAAAGAAAGAGAAAAGAAGAGAAAATAGAAATAAAAAACAAAGTTTCTTGATCTACGTTCGACTTGATTCCGAAAGGATACAGAAGCAGCCTCTCTCTGGGATTCAGTCATACCAAAACAAAAATCCAAATTCCCCAAAAGTGAAACCGGGGCAGATGTTATAATGTTAAGCAATGGTTTCGTCTGAAAGGTTCCAAGGTTGTAATTCATTCCAAATTCTTTTTACCTAAATCCTTTTCAAGTCCTTCCGATCAATCGGCAAGAATGTTCAAGAATTGGAGAATACAATCGCTCGGATCTGATACAATCAAAATGAGAGAAATAAAATGAGAGATTCTTCTTGGTGAAAACCCTCAGGGGCACCGTAAGGTGATGATAAACAAAGAAATTGAAATGAAAGAGTCTTGTTAGTGAAAACTCATAAAGAGCACTACAAGGAGATGGTGAGAAGAGAAATGAGAGAGGTCATCTAGTGAAAACCCGCAAAGGGCGTCACTGATCGAAAATGGGATCCTCACAGCCATCAGCATCGACAGAGTCCTGTCAAGGTTTCTCAATTTTGAGGTATAAGTTATGATGAATTTCTGAGAGTTGGACGGTTCACCCAGATCAAGCATCCAGTCCAAAAGGCATGTCATGTTTATTAAAGTCTGCATGTACTCCAGATAAGTCCTTCTTTCCTTTCCCCGAAAGGGATACCTCTCGTCGAATCCCTTTCGGTCTAATTCTGTTTTGAAACTAAGATAAAGAAAGGATGGCAAGATTTATTTACAGGGTTTTATCTGATATGAACCAATATTAAAGAAGGCACCCAGCCTCGGCAGGTACTTCGAGTCGACTTCAACTGGCCATGATGGCCGATGCTTTGAAATCAGAAACTCTTGAAAAGAAAGGAAATCGAAATGAAAGGCCCAAAAAAGTCAAAATAGAAGTCAAAAAGGTTGAGTCTCATGCGACCAACCATCATGGAAAAGTCCGGAAAAGCCAGAGGTTCTCCGGGGCCAGAGGTGAAATCGGTCATCAAGAAATAACTAGTTGCAGCTGAAAGGGCCGAGATCAAGTGGCTAAAATAATCAAGGCCACAAAACCAACCACCGATTCAAACTGACAAATTGTCCTTTGTTTTTAAAAATAGGAAACATGTGCAATCCAAAAGCATCCTTGCAAGAATCAGGTGCAACCGAAAAGAAAATGCGCAAGGGCTAGAAACAGCTTTGCAGCAACAAATCCAAAATGGAAGTCTTCTCCAAAATTCTTTACCACATTTACTCTTCTCTAAAAAAAAGAGAAGAAGAAAGAAAATGAAGAAAATTCAAAATCATGGTAGTATAGGGTCTCCAATTCTTTGCTGCATTTTTTCCAACATAGGGTCTACATTCCCTAGTTGATGCCAACATAGGGTCACCACTCCCTAGTTGATGCCAACATCACTTGATGCCAACATAGGGTCACCACTCCCTAGTTGATGCCAACATAACTTGATGCTAACATAGGGTTACCACTCCCTAGTTAATGCTAAGATAGGGTCTTCTGTACGGTAAATCTGAGGGCCCGGATTCCACGACATAGGGCTATCTCGCGGTCATGACTTTCTATGCTCGAAGATAAGGTCAAGACTCACCTTCGGGGTTAGCCTCAAACTGATCCGGAAAGTGTTTCATTTCGACTAATTCAACAGGCTGTAACAAGCAAGGGGGAAGTTCCCGAATCACACGACTCGACCTGACAAAGGCTGGCCTATCCAAAGCCTATGCTGAGGCATCACATCAAGCCATCCCATCTCCGTACTTTATGTTTTATCTCCACACGTTTATGATCGAGTCTCTCCGCCTATATAAAGGGGGCTCGCCCTACCTTGTAAAGCAGGTTGCTCCATTTCTCCACAAGTGCAATAATATCTTTCTCTCTCTCTGTTCTTCTAAGTCATTTGTTCTTATCGGCCCGAGGCCACATCACATCTTTTGTTTTCTTATTTTTTCTGCCCGTGTAGCTATACATTGTCCATAAAGAGCCTTACCTAATCGTATTTTGGCTTGTTATCCCTTCCCCGACTGTCCTCGATAGCTCGATCCCGACTCAAGCCTCAGCCCCGAGGCCTCCATCGATCTGCTCCGCGCTCGTGCAACAAGCCCCTTCGGTTTGCTTATTGCTTTGTCTTAGCTCGTATCTTATCTTTACACTTAGCATTTCTAGCATCGGCTACCCTTAAAACTATCTCGGGAGTAGATCACGTATTTTTAGAATCCCATTTACAAATTTAATTGTTTTTACCATTTTTATGATAAATAGTTTGTTGCCCACCATGGGGCTAAAAATAATAGTGATTATTTTCTTGTTGGTTTCGTCACCCAAACGCACGTTATCTCTCACACTTCTTCTTGCCCAAGATCTTCACTTTCAGGGCAGAATGCCCGGCCCAGCTGGTGAGATGGAAAACCGAGACCTCAAAAGCCACAGGGAAATGGACACGGCCGATCCAAAGTTCGAGGCATCCCCGGGTTCAATTCAAGCGAAATGGAGGGTCCCCAACATAGCGTCCACATGATTATCGGAGGAATTAGTGACCTCCAAGAACCCGTGTCCAAACAAACAAAAATATTCGCTACAGAAGATGGATCAACCCAAAAACGCTTATCCAAAGAAACCCTCATATTCGCCGAGGAAGACCTCGAGGCCATGAGGGAACCGCACAACGACACGCTGGTGATTTCATTTCTCTTAAACAATACAAGGATAAAGCGCGTGCTTGTGGACCCGGGCAGTTCAGCTAACATAATCAGGTCAGAAGTAGTAGAACAACTAGGGATACTCAAGCAAGTCTTCCCCGTCCCCCGAGTCCTCCACGGTTTCAACATTGTCGGGGAAGAAATGAAAGGAGAAATCATCCTCCCAATCAACACGTCTAGCATGACCTAGACCACCAAGTTTCAGGCCATAGACGGCAACATGAGGTACAACGCCTTACTTGGCAGACCTTGGATACACAACATAAGGGCAGTGCCCTCGACCTTGCACCAAGTACTAAGTTTCCCCACAAGAGATGGCATCACAACAATACACAGAGAATAGCGGCAGCAAGGGAGATGTTCGCGGTCCACCATTAGACGCCGACCCCTACGCACTTGGTCTCAAACGAGGAAAGAAGCGCGCAGACTCTAGGAGACGACAAGGAAGATTTCCTTGCCCCCAAACTTTCGTCGCCCCCGAAGAATCAGATGCGACCAAGTCGACGATCGAGGAGCTAGAGCAGACTATTCTGACCGAGAACCTTCCAGATCAAAAGGTATACCTGATGTCACACCTCCTTTTTCCTACACCCCCGTAAGGGTATGGGAGAGTTTTTTCCAACTTAAAGTGACAATCGAAATAGGATTATTTATTTATGAAATTCAGAGTCTCCACTTGGGATAATTTTATGGTGTCCCAAGTCACCGGTTCAAATCCCGAATCGAGGAAAAGATTGACTCTGTATTACAGTCCGCGAACACAGAAATACGGGTAAGGCATTCTGTTAACCCGGGAGAGGGTGTTAGGCATTTCCGAATTTCGTGGTTCTAGCACGGTCGCTCAACTGTTATAATTCGCCTATTTACTTATTTTAGTACATGTTTTAACCTATGGTGCAATTTTAAACTTTACAACCGCTTTTATTTAATTATATTTTAGGAAGTTCAACGTCATCTAAAATGCATCTTGAACCATGTCACATAAATGCACCCACGGTCCATGACACATTTTGTTTAACGTTATTGAGATTTGGATTTGGGTCACATAAATGCACACCCGAGTTTAGGAAAGTGAATTATAATGTACATAAAGCACTCTAACGATGTTTATTATTCTTCCTAAATTTTGAGATTATTATGAGGCTAAAGTAATGGAAAATTATTGTGGGAGAGGTGATGTGATTTAATTGTTAAGCTGATGGGCCAAGGTCCAGAGGTGATTGGCATTTATTGAATTGGCTTGACAAATAACGCATTTGGACCATATTTTGCGGCAAATAGATCAATCCAACTTGATTCCAACTTAAAGTCATGCGGCCCAGTTAATAATCAACTTAAAACTTGGGCAACAATTCAATCAATTACTACAAACATATTCTTAAATCATAAACTAAATATGTATTCCGCTGTATACTGGAGTTGTACAATTGATATTTTTAAGTTTTCCTGACATGTCCAAACGATTAAGATTTTCAAGACTTGACAACCAATGGAAATTATCAACCTTTAGACCTTTAATTTCAACATAATCCCAACAATAAATGGAAAGTTCAATAACAGAACCAGTTACATTGTGACATAAAACTCCTTCCCAATTACAACAATCCTCGCCATCAATCCAAGTGGAGAATATATTTGTAGGATCATTTGCCTCTTTCTTTAACCTTAGTAAAGAATGTTTTTCATTTTCTTTGCAAATTCCAGCACTAGAACTAAACTTAAATGTAATTGTTAAAGAGAAAAACAAGACAAATACTATTCTCCAGGTGCACAAACATATGAATAACTTCAACAATTGTAAAATAGGCCACTTTGAGCTACAAGTGTAAAATAAACTCAAACCAAACACTAAGCACATGCAATATATCAATAAGAGAGATTAAGGATAAACAAAATCGAACCTTTATTTCTTCAGTGTAAATGGGTTACAACAACAACCATGAGCGAAGACTAGATCGCGACCGGAACAGAATCGATCGATTGTAACCTCGATGGTGATCTAAAAAATGACCTTGGTTAGAAACTCAACTGTTGGACATGGGATCGCTTTTGACTGGTTCCGGACTGGTTTTTGACGATGAACAAAGTATTTTGACGATGAATAATAGTCCCACCGTTATTAGGCTCTTATCGGAACAAAACTTCACCCAAAACCAAAAAGGGTGTGTTTTGATCTTATTGTTTTGAGAATTGGAGTTCAGTTTCTCTTTCTAGAAAATAGTCAAAGAAACCAGGAAAAGAGAGATGATAATATTGCTTGTATTGATGGTTTTTGTCTTGATTCGACTTTCTCTTAGAGAAAAATAATGCTCTGTGTGTGTTTTTTAGGCTAATTGGTTTTATTTTGTATGAGGGGAACGATTGGGGTGCGGCTGATCTCATTCGGGGCGTTGGATTTTTTTTTTGTCTTAGCTAGGTAAAGGTGTAGGTTGTGAAGAAGAAGGTCCTTTTAAAGTGTTAGAGTTTTATGGGTATTGGGCTTGGATCTATGGAATTGGGTTGGACCATGTCTTTTGAGTTTGAATCTAGCCTCGGAAGACCAAATAGTATAATGTATCTATAAAAATATAAAAATCACTCTAAATTAATATAAACTAGTATAAAACTAAATACTAAAAGTGAGACTAATTTTTGTATTTTCAAATATTATAATACTATAAATATAAATGTACTAATTATTTTTGGCAATCCGCTAGGCAAGCACCTAGGGCTAGTTTTCATAATAATAAAATAAAAATACAAATTAAAGATACAAAATCCATTGTCCGGGGGCCTTACGCTATGAAAGAAATAAACTTGATAGGTACATAGAACGTATTACCAATGTTGAGTTTTGAACTCCACATTAATATCACAAAATGAGTATTAAGTAGTCTAATTATATGATGCGTAAAAGCTAGCCGTTGATAGTGAATTAAAAGAACTGTACTTTTATTGTTGATATGACTCTCCTTTCCTTGGTCTTGTGTTCCCATTACTTGTGCCAATTTATCCCAAAACATACTAACATAGTAGCTGGTCGATTTGTAGCGATGTTTCTCGAGCATTGCAGATTTCTGTCTGCATGTTCTGTACGCTTGTCTGCTTGACCTCATCTTTGTTGTTGAGAATTCGTTTGATCTCCTTCCATTGAATACATAGGATGCCTTTGAATCAAAGTGGAGAGTTATTGCTGAGCATCTAGAAAGGTCATCGAGAATCCAGTTTTTGCAACTGTCAAGACGTGAATTGAGGTCAAGTGATCCCCGAACTATTCTTCCTTGTGCATGCCAATGATCGTGTGAGTTCCAGCCTTGTTGTGATGCCTTTTGCACTTTGTTTATTTCTTTATTATTTCCTATGCAATGAAGCAAGCGTGCATTAAAAGTATAAAAAAGTGCATGGGCAGCTTTTGTATGCCTAGCTTTTCCTCGAACTTCTGCCCTCTCCACCATGCTGGTTGCATAACCAATGCATTAAGCCAATCAAGTGCACGATTAATTTTGTGCTTTTCTTCTTTAGTAGAGCTTGTCTCTAATTGTGTTAGTATTGTCTGCAATAGGCATATTGACGAATGGACGTGTGTTACTTTTGAACTCAAGAACCCTGATCTTAGAATTCGATGTTGTTCCTCTCTCTTGTTCTTGTTGCTTTGAGTGTCCATGTGGTCAACTCCAATTTGTCCCTTTCTCTCAAAAATTCTGAGTATGATCCTTGTGAACCCCATGCAGCATGAGAATAATTGATATTGCTCTTGTTTATTGAATCTTCCATAGTTTGTATCACTGCCTAGTCGCAAGTTCCTTCCATTGGTATGAATGTACTGCATTAATATCACCAATGGAGATTTCTTGATAACATAGTACAAGAATACATCTTTAGAACCTGCAAAAAGGAAAAATATGTTATTGAAAAAGGTTATCCCCATGTTCTCCTCCGTAAAGTTTCGAGCATGGTAATTGTATGTTATGGCTCTATAATCAATTGCATTTGTTTCTTCCCTTTCCTTCTCTAGTTTCTTGCAACTCTTATTCTCAGTTTTGGACATTGTAGCTTATCTTCGTTTACCAACCTCCTGCTCGACACATCCAGTTCCCAGAAATCATGACTCTCAATGTTACCACTGTCAAGAGCAGAATTTACAAGGTGGTCTGCTAGTTTGTTGCCCTCTCTAAAAATATGTGATACTTTGAAATTACACCCCTCTTTGAGCCTGTTGATTTCCTCAACTGCATCCACAATATTCCAAGGTGGCTTCCACTGTCCATCTATGATGTTTTTCAGCATCATTGAGTCTGCTTGAAGCCAGATGTTGTTTAAGTTCATTGCTCTACACATTGTCATTGCCTCTACTATTGTTGCTGCCTCAGCTTCATTATTTGATCCCTCCTTAATTTCTCTTCCTGCTGCATATCTTATATCCCCACATTCATCCCTCAAACATATCCCTATTGCACTCCTCCCAGGATTCCCTCTAGAGGCCCCATCTGTATTAGCTTTGATCCATCCATCCCTTGGTAGCTCCTATAGTACCTTGTCCCATCTTAACTTAGGAACACAATTCTCTAGTGTATGCAGTATGTCTTGCCATCTATGAGGGACATAAATGCCAGGCTTCCTTATTTTCACTAGAGCTTGAATGGTGGAAGATACTTGATAAATTACTCTGTTGACTGATATCGCGACCCCATATTTCAATGAGTTCTTCCTCTTCCATAGCTCCTAGACAATACACGCTGGCAGTGCCTACATTGTTGGCTTCAGTCGTTGTATCACTGGTGTTGTCCAACACTTTGTAATAGCCTGTTGTAATGTCAATGCTTCCACTGCAATTCCTGCTCTCCTCAGAAAGTAACTCCATACAATCCTAGCTACATTAGAAGTGTAAAACAAATGTACTAATGACTCCTCCTTAGGTTCAGCACAACACCAATATGTATAAGGCATGAAGTATCCTAGTTTGCGCATGAAATCGTCTAGAGTCAACTTGGCTTTCCACACCTTCCACATAAAAAATGAAATCTTGAAAGGCAACCTTTTGACCCATATCTTCTGACAAGCTAATCTTGGATCGACTCTTCTTCGCAGATATTCCCATGTTGACTTTACTGAAAAATGTCCCATTATTTCAAGCATCCAGAATGGTGTATCTAACTCATTGCATTCGTTAGGTGGTATAATATTTTGCACAATGTGTTGTGCCAAATCTTTAGGTAGAATCTAAAAAATTCTCTCCATATTCCACATACCATTTTCTACCAGATCATTGACATTGTGAATATCCTCATCAATACCAAACTGTGGAGGAAGTTGAAAATATAAAGCTCCTAACTCAGTCCAATTGTCGTACCAAAATAGAGCTGATCCTATTCTCAATTTCCAATAGATTTGATGCTCAATCAAGTCCCTACATTCTATAATTTTTCTCCAAACATGTGATCCATTCCTCCAGGGCACAATGACTGCATTTAGCTTCTTGTAGTACTTTTAACTCATAAAAGAACTCCATAAACTATGCTTTGTCCTAAAGTTCCACCACAATTTGCAAAAAAGTACCTTTAATACATTAT
Organism: Nicotiana tabacum; assembly: GCF_000715075.1. Lineage (NCBI taxonomy): Eukaryota > Viridiplantae > Streptophyta > Magnoliopsida > Solanales > Solanaceae > Nicotiana > Nicotiana tabacum. Next base: position 57,327,091 of record NC_134082.1, on the reverse strand, counting down.
GTAGGGACCTGAAATCTATTCCCCCTCCTCATAAGGCATACAAAGATTAGTCCACGATGCCCAATGTCTAGAGTTGCCTCCCACATTGCTGCTCCAGAAGAACTTTGCAAAAATGTTGTGTAATTTGTTGATCATATAGCTTGGTGGATTAACTGTTGACAAAAGATGAATTGGGATACACTGCAACACATTTGCAATCAATACAGTCCAGCCACCTATTGATAGTAGCTTGCCTTTCCATGACTGTAATTTGTCCATAACCTTAGTGATTAACCCCTGGTAATAGTCCCTCCTTCTTCTTGCGTAAAACATAGGGCAGCCCAGATAAGTCAAAGGGAAAACTTGTCTTCCTATACCTGTAATCCTTTCAACCTTTTTAATCACCTCATTATCCGTTAAATGATGCATGTATATGGCTGATTTGGCCTTGTTCACCAGCTGCCCAGATGATATTTCGTATGCATGTAATACCTCCATCAGAAGTCTCAATGAAGTAGCATCAGATGAGCAGAAAATGATTGTATCATCAGTGTAGGAAAGATGATTTATTTTTGGGCTCCATTTTGGTAGTCCAAATCCACAGAAACAGGTTTGAGTGTATTGAATTCAAACCTCGAGACAATGCTTCTGCCGCCAATATGAACAAAGTTGGTGACAAAGGGTCTCCCTGCTTCACTCCCCTGGATGACTTGAAGAATCTTTTTGGCTGACCATTTACAAGAATAGAGTACCAATTATTCCCAATCAATTCAAAGAAGCTAATAAAAGCTTCCGGAAATCCCATTTTCCTTAGCATTTTGGTCAGGAATAGCCATGATAATCTATCGTATGCTTTTGTCATATCAAATCTTAATCACAACATTTGGACCTGCCTTTGTGCTGGACCTGATATCCGTAATGATTTCCTGTGTTAATAGTACATTCTCGACTATACTTCTTCCCTTCACAAAATCTGTTTGTTCCTCTGAGATCAGATTTGGTAAAATGTCAACCAGCCTCTCATGAATAACCCTCGAGAAGATCTTGTTAACAAAGTTGCTGAGACTGATTGGTCTTATGTCAACAGAAGTCATCACTTCTTTTTTCTTTGGCAACAAAACCAGGTTTGTGTGTGTCACAATCTTAGGCAACTACTGACCGCAAAAGAATGCCTTCACCATGCCGACTACATCTTCTTCAATGATTTTCCAGCATGTATGATAAAAGGCACCCGTGAATCCATCTGGTCCACCTATTGAGTCTCCATTTAATACCAAAACGGCTTTCTTCACTTCCTCAGTAGTAGGCAATGCCATCAATCTCTCATGTTGTTCACTATCTACCATTGAAGGCACATGATTCAGAATATCAAATGCATTAGGAACTGCATTCTCAGTGAATTGATCTTTGTAGAACATTACTGCCTCATCTGCTATTAAGTCTTCCTCCTCAATCCAATTACCAAGGCTATTCTGGATCCTTGCTAATTTCAGCCTCTTCATTCTCCCATTAACTTGAACATGGAAGAATTTAGTTTTTCTATCGCCATCTTTGAACCACAGCATACCAACTTTTTGTCTCCAGAATTCTTCTTCTAAAGCAAGATATTTAATCATTTCAGCTTGAACCTGTTGCAATCTTTGTCTATTCATCTTTGTAGGGTTGACTTCAAATTGCCTTTCATGAACCAAAACCACCTCCTCTAGGATTGCAATCTTCTGAAATATATCCCCATATGTAGCTCTGCTCCAAATAGAAACTGCTTGCTTAAGCTTCTTTAACTTGTAGTTAAAAATGTACAAAGGGTTAACACTAAAATCCGCATTCCAATTTTCTTTGACTACATCTTTGAAGGTATCATGCTTAGTCCAAAAGTTAAGAAATCTGAATGATTTCTTAATTGGAGGAGTTTATATATCACATTTCAGCTGCATTGGGCAGTGATTAGATCCTATTTTGGATAAGTGAGTTATCTCCAATCCAGGAAAGGTCTGTTGCAATTCATTGTTGCCAAAGCATCTATCCAATCTTGTAAATATATGGTCCTCCTCTGATCTTCCATTCTACCATGTAAATATGCTTCCTTTAAATCCCAAATTTGTCAAGTTGCAAGTATTGATGCAATGTCTGAAGTCGTCTACTTCAATGAGAGAAACTAGCAACCCTCTATACTTCTCTTCCTTGTCCCATATCACATTAAAGTCACCTCCAACTAGCCAAGGTACTGTCATATCTGATGCCATTGCATACAAAGTATCCCATAATTCTATTCATTCAATGCGATCACATTTGGCATAAACTAGTGTGAGGATGAGCTCAACATGTGTTTCAGTGTGAATTAATCTCAAAGTCAGCTGTTGAGTCATATTATATAAAATAGTAACCTCAAAAATTTCATCAATAAAAGCCCAAATCTTGTTTGACACATTCACCACAGCCTGTGCCAAACCAATTCTTGCTCTATACCTCTCCATTTTGTGAGACTGTTGCATAGGCTCAAGGATTCCTATGAACTCAAAATGATGTTTCCGGTGCATTGTAATCAGCCTTTCAAATGCTTGCATTGTATTTACTGACCTGACATTCCATATAATGGCATCCATTAAAGGTTTTGGGATTTGGACAATGTTCTCCTTGTTTGTACTCCACTAGCTGGAACAGTAGAAGTCTCCTGGACTGTTTCTTTCTTCCTTTTGTTGCAGATTTTACTATTTCAATAAGCCTTGGTGATAGATCTCCCTTCTTAGCAACATTTCAGAAGTTTTTTGCAGTGGATTCCTCATCCATGTCTCTACCTTTTTGCTCTTCGTGGGCAACTTGGTCATGTGCTTCCATGTCTTCTTTTGATGTCACAATATCATATGCCTGGTTGATATGTTCAGCAGCTTTGTCAGCCTGCTCATTGGGCAACAGTTGTGTGTTGTTCAATGGAACAGTAATTCTTGCTAATTCCTGCACTGTCTTTAATGGAATAGTACTTCCTGCTAAATCCTGCACTGTCTTCTCTTGTTTCTTGTCTGCATTTTCAGTTTCTTTTAAGACATTACAATCAACAATTTGTATAGTCCCTCCTGGATCTATAATATTAATGTCCCCCTCATTTGGCACTTCTGCTGTTGCATTTATGTGGTCATTACTGTTTTGAATAGTCAGTATATTTTCCTGCTCCTTGATAGACAAAATCCCTGAGCTGTGTACATCAGTAATCATATGAATGGCCATACCAGTACCATTTACACTTTCATCTTCTACTTCATTTCCTCCAATTTCGTCCTCACTATGCATGATATCTGGGATCTGACCATCAGCTAAGACTTCTTCTGTTTGGTTAAACCATAATCTCCCACCTATGCAATTTTATTTTCATTGCTTCTGAATTTCTCAAAATCTGTATCCTCGACAAATTCATTTTCATTATTGATTGCTAATTGTTCTTCAACTCTGGTGACTTGAGAGGGAATCATTGCTACTACATTTCTATTGAAATTTTTCTCAACCCAATCAGTTGTTGTTTCCTTGTTTGTAGGTACCCTTTTTCCACTCCCCCTTTTATTTGTCACCACTCCTCCAGTGCTTGAGCTTATACCAACTAAATGAAGATTAAATTCTGGAGCTGCATGATTCAACTTTCCTGCTGTGTTAGATAGTTGTTGTTTGTTTTGTTGCTCAGTACCATGATTCACTATTGCTGGAGTATTCGAACTTGGGTGGACTGTTACTAAGGCCATTTGATTACCATTACTACTCTGATTTTTCTTAGCATTATCATTGACATTATTTTGAGTTATTCTTTTTGCAGAAGTAATGTCAACTTTACTAATGTCCTGTACTTCTTTAAAAACTGCAAGTTCTTTCCCTTGTACATCCTCTGTTGCTTCTTCATGTAGTGTTGCAAACTTGTTAGAAGTTTGTAGCTAGTCATTATTATGAACTGCTGATTTCTTCTCTTGAACTGGTACAATATCTTCTCTAGTTTTAAACACACCTTTAGCCAAAATCTCCTTTGCTTTTCCCCTGTTGTCCTTGACCTCTTTCCATTGTGCACCAAATTCCCCACTACCTTACCACTTGATAGAATCATCAATGGAGCTACCCCTTTGTCTTGTTGATTATTGGATCCTTTCTCTAATGCCTTGTTGGATTTATGTTCCACAGCCTTACTCTTGCTCAAATCTTGATGAATCTTCCAGAATTCTAACATATCGTGTCCTTGCAATTTGCACTCCTTGCAATATTTAGGTAGGTAATCATAATTAATATTTACCCATTTAGTTCTTACTTCACCATTTGCCTCGTTGACAATGTCCATTCAAACTTTCTTAGGTAGGTCTGCTAGCATGTCCACCAACACTTTCACACGAGCACAACTAGGTCTAGTTTTCTTGACAGTAGCCAAGTCCAAATGGAGGAGTTTACCAACAGCAGAAGCTATAGAGAACAAACATTCTTTGACAAAATATGTAGGCAGCTGATTGGGGAATGAGATCCAAGCCATTATCTTAGATGTCTATTCGCCAACTTTAAATTTTGCATCATAGATCAAGGTTCTTAGTTGATATTCATCTCCAAGCTTATCCTTTACATAATACACACCTGTTGAAGAAAAGTCTACATAATCTTGCCATAATGAAAATCGAATCAAAATGTGCCTATAACAAAGATATCCAATGTTGCATTCAGCTTTGATACCACACTGCATAGGAACAATGCGACGTATTTCATTGATATCTGGCCATCCGTAGGAAAATTTGCAAACAACTGCCTATTGCAATACTTCCATATAGTTCATACATTCAACTTCTGATTCTGTAAAGCATACAGTTGGTATTCCTTGAAAGAATTGAGCTTGTCTTGGGGGAATTGGATCAACTACTACTGCTTGATCTTGCAATGTCGAAGTGCTGGTCATAGGTTTTATAGCGTTTGCATAATCCATAGGTTTTGGAACATTAATTGTTGTCATGCATGGTTGGGTAATGTTAGGGGGAGGTTGGGGATGTGGCCCAGCGATTGAGGGTACCTGGCCACTAGCCATAGTGGCCATGGCAGCACTGCGTAAAGGAGCAATGACCTTCCAACTCTAACGTGTTCCTTCAAAAGTCTTGAAAAAACATAGATCAACCCAGATTTTAACCACAACACTCTCTTGCACCAAAGCTAATTCTTTAGCAGCTTAATATCTATGACAAGAAATGCAACAACTTTTCTAATTCAATGCTAAAGTAGTTCTGAATTTTTTTTTTGTAATCTATTGTTGCTTTTAGCTTCAAATATGAGAATCACGTTTAAAAACAAACCATCCAAGTTGATCTTCAACCATCCAAACTTCACATTACATAAGCAGAAGCTTGCAACAGCAGCAACGTTGAATTTGGAAAAAGAGAGTTCGATGCTACAATAACTCTTAAAAGCAATTTTAAGATCTGTTGTGAATGATTATAGATTTTAGGAAGAATCAAAAGGAGATTGTTCACAATGAGAAGGGTGTTCTTTTGGGACCAATATTGTGACCTTACCTTGCCGGATTCCGGAGTTATGGACGATGAACTCTTGATAAATTTACTCATTGACTTTAACCTAAAGATGAAAATATTTTTTTTTTGTAAATTTTATTTTTTGTGATAAAAATAAAGTAAAAGAGTCAAAATTAGTTGAAATAACGATATTAGGCCTAAATTAAATATTTATGTGCTAAAATATGAAAAATCTTGGGGAAGATCAAAAATCACATGTCTACAGCTTCCCCTCTTTGACTGGAAACGTAAAGAGTTTTCAGACAAAGAATGACTAGACAGGTTTTTTTGACCCTACCCTTATTTGGAGGAGACTAAAATTGAGAAAAAGGGAATGTGACCAAGACCTGGTATCTGAGCTACCTACATATCCTTGGCTATAAAGTAATCAGGCCACGTGTAGTTCAGAAATGAGTGAGATGATGGAATATGCCGAGGTGGAGATCTAGTCGAGGTGCCGTTCCGCCGAGGTTCCGGTCCGCGATACTGATGTTACATCAAAAATCAAAAGATAAAAAAGAATAGCTAAGCCTATAGACTACGAGTTATAAGATTCCTATCTATAAGTCTTCTGAAGCTTGATCTTGAGTCTTGAATGGTTCTTCATGCAGACTTTAGATTTGAACCTTGATGCTTGCTAGTTGCAGGTTCTAGTTCGTTCTTCTTTAGCATTTGGATCAAGACCGGACATGCAGTGCTTGTGATCTCAGTCATGTCTTGAGCAATCCGCCTCTTGTTTCAGCTTCTGCATTTTGGCTTCACTCCCTTTTTTCCCTTTTTTCTTATTATTAATTTTTTGTTTTTGTTTTTTTAATTTTGGACTGAGATTACTTCCATTGATCATCTCGTCTGTTGACTCGCCTTCTTGCCGCGAGCGTCTGCTACTTCTAACTTGAACTGTTTTCTTTTGAGACTTGAACTGCTTTCTCTTGAAACTCAAATTGTTTTTCGTGAAACTGCTTTTCTTTGAAACTTGAACTGTCTTCCCTTGTTCTCCAGGTGGGCGCCTGATTGCAACAAAACAGATAAAACAAAAGAAATTTTTACTGCCCCAGTTTGCACTAGGAAGATTTGTGAGTTGTTAGCAAAATTGTAAACCACTTGTACTATTGATGCAATGATGAGAGTAAACTAAAGAATAGACTAGGAAAACTATAAATTAAGCTTGACTAAAGTAAATACTGACCCTATTTTACAGGAGCCCCCCCCTAATTTCAGGAAAACTAAACATTGATAATCTTAAGAAAACTAAAAAAAATAACCCCCTTTTTTCAAATTCAGACTTCCTTTTTTTTTCAAAATATCCTAGGAGAAAATTCGTCAGACTAGGTTCTCTATCTTAGGAGAAAGATTCATCAGACTAAGACGTTAATCCTAGGAGAAAATTCATCAGGCTAGGTCCTTTTCTCTTCTTTTTTTATTTTTTTGGTATCTTAGGAGAAAGATTCATCCGACTAAGAAGTTTATCCTAGGAGAAAGTTCATCAGACTAGGTCTTCTATCTTAGGAGAAAAATTCATCGGACTAAGATTTTGATCCTACGAGAAAGTTCATCAGACTAGATCTTTTTTTGTATCTTAGGAGAAAAATTCATCAGACTAAGAATTCGATCCTAGGAGAAAATTCATCAAACTAGGTTTTCTTATCTTAGGAGAAAAATTCATCAGACTAAGATTTATATCCCAGGAGAAAGTTCATCAGACTAGGTCTTCTATCTTAGGATAAAGATTCGTCAAACTAAGATTTTAATCCTAGGAGAAAATTCATCAGACTAGGTTTTCTTATCTTAGGAGAAAAATTCATCACACTAAGATTTTTATTGGGAGAAAAATCCATCAGACTAGGACTTTTATCCTAGGAGGAAAAAATGTGAAAAGCAATGGCAAAATTTTATGCACATGCAGACAAGTAAAGGCAATGATTTGAGAAACTTCCCTTTGTTGGCTCTTCTCTTCTCTTCTTTTTTTTTGAACCACTTTCCTTGCACTGCTTTGTTCCTGTTATAACCAAAGAAAATTTTGTCAGTTTTAAAAGTGGTGGTCGGTTCGTGGCCTTGAGTCTTGGGCAACTTGGCTTCTGCTCAATCAACTTGAGTCGGTCTCAAAAGACTTTTGTTTTACACCAACTCTGATTGTTTCACACACATTACCATTTGTATTTGCAGCTTAAACAGCCTTATCCCAACCAGAGATCTTTGCTTAGGTGACCTTTTCCGATATCTTGAATGACTTCCTGCTTTTTGACCAATTTGTCTATGAGAGAGAATCACCAGTTATCTTTGCTTGCGCCAAGTAAACTAACAAGAGTCTTGGAGGGGGGGAGCTTTTGCATAAAACCTCAAGGCATGTTAACTGTAACAATTGAGTATGCTGGCTAAATTTGCTTTGTGCAACTAAAAAGCTGGTAGCAGATTTTGAAATCTTTTATTGCTTATTTTGACAAGGACTGACTCAGAATAAAGGACAGAATGGTGCAAAGAAAAAAGTATTAACAAGAAATGCCCCTGTCGGAAGGATAGAAGGAAGAGTTCTTTTTTTTTCCAGTAACTAGCCTTAATGATCATGACATGCATTTTGGACATAACGACCGATCTAACAAACTAATCCAATCTTCCCTTTCACCATTCTTATGACCTTTGAAGTCAGGCTTCTTTATGCCAATTCTTCGTATCAGCTTTATGACTCACTTTTCGACTAGAGGTGCCCTGAGGAGTTTTCACCAACAAGTCTCTCTCATTTATTCATCTCTTCTTACCATTGCCTTACAGTGCCCGTGAAGGTTTTTACTAATAAGACTCTCTCATTTTTCTTTTTCTTTTTCTTTTTCTTTCCCTCTTTTGTGATCAACTCGACGATGTTCTACGTCGTGTGACAACTGTTGCTCATTGCATGCATCTCTTAGTATTCTTGAAGGCATATTGGGAGGTCTTTATTTGGAAGGTTTTTGGATGGGGTTGGAAAGAAAGGTCGGTATGAAGGCTCAAAATAAACTCAAAATGAGGGGTTGTAGACTTACAACTCTTGGAATTGACTCTTTCAAAAAATGAAATAAAATCTTTGCCCCAGTTTCAGATGCTGCGGATTTTGGATTTTTCTAGTTTTTCTTATTTTTCTTTTTCTTCTAAATTCTTATTTGGTTGGACCGAACCTTGAGGCTGCCTACGTATCCTTTTTAAGGAATCAGGTCGAATGTAGTTCAAACATCTGACCTAAACTGGTTTTTATCTGACCTAAACTGTTTTGCCCCAACTTCTATTTTTGAGGGCATGGACCTTTGACAATTCTTTTTTTTTTCACCTGAACTTTCTAAAAGCTGCCCCAGTTTGTACTCTTGGGGCATGGACTTTTTTTTTGACTCGAAACTTGATTCCAAAAGAGGGTAGTTAAAGAAAAATAACACAGACTCAAAAGGGGTAGCAAAGGATATAAAGTGTTTGGGTAGCAGAAAAAGGGTCTCCCAACCTCAAGAATGTCAAACATGGTATCTTTTCGCGATCATAGCATTGACGAACATGTCTGTCTTCTTGGTTTGCCATGATCACAAGACATTTTTTCATCCCTTAGTGACAAACTTTCCAACAAGCATTAATTGAGTAAACATCCTCAAGCCCGATCTTCACAATGATTTGAAGGTGAATTTTACTCGACCTTAGTTCCAAGTATTCCAACTCTTTATTCATCCTTAAAAGTATTTTTTTTAGTTATCGAATTCCAAATTAAATTAGTTCCTAAGATCTGGCCAAAATTTCCGCATGCATGTCATATCATTAGAACTAGCAAGCAAAGAACTAGGAACAGAATGACACAAAAGGACAAACTATATTTTATTGAGTAAAGGATAAAAGGGTTTTACAACTAAACAAGCAACCCAAAATACGAGTTACAATCCTAAAATAACCCGAATAATGAAAATAGCAACAAAATAGTCAGACAAGACTCACACAAACGGAAAGGAGGGATAGAAGGGTTTGACTCAATAAAGCAAATAAAATCTGGATCACAACCCTAAAATAACCCAGATAATAGAAAAAACATCAAAACAAGCTACCAAGATTCCTTCCTAGAGCGAGGGGAATGACTTTTCAATTGCTAGGCTTGGCATTTAACATTTAGCTGACATGTCCAAACGATTAAGATTTTCAAGACTTGACAACCAATGGAAATTATCAACCTTTAGACCTTTAATTTCAGCATAATCCCAACAATAAATGGAAAGTTTAATAACAGAACCAGTTACATTGTGACATAAAACTCCTTCCCAATTACAGCAATCCTCGCCATCAATCCAAGTGGAGAATATATTTGTAGGAACATTTGCTTCTTTCTTTAACCTTAGTAAAGAACGTTTTTCATTTTCTTTGCAAATTCCAGCACTAGAACTAAACTTAAATGTAATTTTTAAAGGGAAAAACAAGACAAATACTAATCTCCAGGTGCACAAACATATGGATAACTTCAACAATTGTACAATAGGTCACTTTGAGCTACAAGTGTAAAATAAACTCAAACCAAACACTAAGCACATACAATATATCAATAAGAGAGATTAAGGATAAAAAAAATCAAACATTTATTGCTTCAGTGTAAACGGGTTACAACAGCAACTATGAGCGAAGACTAGATCGCGACCGGAACAGATTCGATCGACTGTAACCTCGACGATGATCTCGAAAATGACCTTAGTTAGAAACTCAACTGCTGGACATGGGGTCGCTTCTGACTGGTTCCAGACTGGTTTTTGATGATGAACAAAGTATTTTGATGATTAATAATCGTCCCACCGTTATTAGGCTCTTATCGGAATAAAACTCAACCCAAAACCAAAAAGGGTGTGTTTTGATCTTATTGTTTTGAGAATAGGAGTTCAGTTTCTCTTTCTAGAAAATAGTAAGAGAAACCAGGAAAAGAGAGATGATAAGATTGCTTGTATTTATGGTTTTTGTCTTGATTCGACTTTCTCTTAGAGAAAAATAATGTTGTGTGTGTGTTTTTTTTGGCTAATTGGTTTTATTTTGTATGAGGGGAACGACTGGGGTGCGGCTGATCTCATTCGGGGCGTTGGAATTTTTTTTTGGTCTTAGCTAGGTCTAGGTGTAGGTTGTGAAGAAGAAGGGTCCTTTTAAAGTGTTAGGGTTTTATGGGTATTGGACTTGGATCTATGGAATTGGGTTGGACCATGTCTTTTGGGTTTGAATCTAGGCTCGGAAGACCAAATAGTATAATGTATCTATAAAAATATAAAAATCACTCTAAATTAATATAAACTAGTATAAAACTAAATATTAAAAGTGAGACTAATTTTTGTATTTTCAAATAGTATAATACTATAAATATAAATGTACTAATTGACTTTAACCTAAAGATGAAAATATTTTTTTTGTAAATTTTATTTTTTCTGATAAAAATAAAGTAAAAGAGTCAAAATTAGTTGAAATAACGATATTAGGCCTAAATTAAATATTTACGTGTAATATGAAAAATCTTGGGGAGGGTCAAAAATCACATGTCTACACATGAGAACGGGGCTGACCCCCGAAATTAGGACAATGTTTATTCAATTTCTTAGTAATAACATCGACTATTTTGCCTGGTCCCACCTAGACATGACAGGTGTCCCACCAAAAATAACCTGCCATCGGCTGAGCGTTGACCCCAAATTCAAACCCATAAAGCAGAAGAGGAGATTGCAGTCTGAGGTAAAGCACGACTTCATCAAAGAAGAGGTAGTGAAACTCCTTAAAATCAGATCCATTAGGGAGGTAAAGTATCCCGAGTGGCTAGCTAACGTAGTAGTAGTACCAAAAAATGGGAATAAGCTAAGAATGTGCGTAGATTATAAATATTTAAATAAAGCGTGCCCCAAAGATTCCTTCTTGTTGCCTAATATCAATCGTCTGATTGATGCCACGACCGGCCATGAGACCCTCACCTTCCTCGATGTCTACTCGGGGTATAATCAGATCCAGATGAACCCCGAGGATAGGGAAAAGACCTCGTTCATCACAAAATATGGTACATACTACTATAGCGTAATGCCCTTCGGGGTAAAAAAGCAAGAGCGACATACCAACGCCTAGTTAATAAAATTTTAGAGCATCAAATAGGTAAGTCAGTGGAAGTATACATTGATGATATGCTAGTTAAATCCCTGAGTGCAGAGGACCATCTGACCCATTTGCAGGAAACTTTCAACATCCTCAGAAGCTACAACATGAAGCTAAATCCCGAAAAGTCCGCCTTCAGCGTAGGCTCGGGCAAGTTCCAAGGTTTCATGGTCTCAAACAGTGGGATCGAGATCAACCCCGACAAAATAAAGGCCATCGAAGAAATCACAGTGGTAAACAACTTAAAAGCCGTCCAACGACTGACTTGGCGGATCGCGGCCCTGGGCAGATTCATATCAAGGTCGTCAGACAAAAGCCATCACTTCTTCGCCCTACTCAAAAGAAAGAGAAACATCAAATAGAATCTGGAATGCCAACACGCCCTGGAAGAATTGAAACAGTACTTGTCTAGCCCGCCTTTGGTGGACACGCCCAAGGAGGATGGAACACTGTATCTGTACCTAGCCATGTCTGAAATAGCGGTGAGCGGTGTATTAGTCCGAGAATAGCAAGGTACGCAATTCCCTGTGTATTATGTAAGTCGAACCTTAGGGGACACTGAAACCTGGTACCCCCATCTAGAAAAATTGGCACTCGCACTAATAAGCACTTTGCGCAAGCTAAAGCCTTACTTTCAGTGCCACCACATTTGCGTCGTATCAACCTATCCCCTTCGAAGCATACTACGCAAACCTGAGTTGTCGGGTTAATTGGACAAATGGGCCATTGAGCTCGGAGGGTATGATATTGAGTATCAACCTCGAACGGCCATTAAATCCCAGATCCTAGTGGTAGAGAAGGAACTTTTACTAAAGTCAGGCACGTCCTCCGGAGTGTGGACCCTATTCACAGATGGTTCCACGAATGTTAGAGGATCCAGACTCGGTATAATCCTAAAACTGCCCATCGGCGGCATGATCCGACAATCCGTAAAAACTGTAAAGCTAACTAACAACGAAGCTGAGTATGAGGTTATGATTGCAGGTTTGGAGTTGGCCAAGGGCTTGGGGGCCGAGGTCATCAAGGCAAAATGCGATTCTCTCCTCGTGGTATGTCAGGTAAACGGGAGCTACAAAGCCTAGGAAGACCGAATGAAGAGGTACCTGGATAAGATCTAAGTCACCTTGTGCCGCTTAAAGGAATGGACCTTAATCCATTTACCCCGAGAGCAGAACAGCGAGTATGATGCCCTGGTAAACTTGGGATCATCCGTCTAGGAGGAAGACCTGCTCCCCGAGTTTGTGGTCCAGTTAATGAAGTCCATGGTTGAGGAAGGTCACGTAGAAATCAACTCCACGAGCCTGACATAGGATTGGAGAAACAGATACATCATTTATCTGAAGGATGGGAAATTGCCTGTCGACCCAAAATATTCAAAAGCCTTACGAACAAGAGAGGCCCGGTTCTCGCTCGACGAAAATGGGGCCCTATACAGGAGAATGTTCGACGGCCCCCTAGCAGTATGTCTAGGACCAGGTGACACAACTTATGTGCTTCGAGAGATCCACGAAGGCACTTGTGGAAACCACTCCAGGGTAGACTCCCTGGTCAGACAGGTAATCAGAGCAGGTTACTACTGGGATAGCATGGAGAGGGATGCCAAGGTGTTCGTCCGGAGATGTGACAAGTGTCAAAGATTCGTCCCCATGAAATGGGGAATGGACATCGTTGGCCCTTTTCCAACGGCACCATGTAAAGCTAGATTCATTCTATTTATGACTGATTACTTTTTAAAATGGGTAGAAGCGCATGCCTTCTAAAAAATAAGAGAGAAGGAAGTCATCTCCTTTATATGGGAACACGTCATATGCCGGTTCATAATCCCTTCCGAAATAACATGCGACAAAGGGAGACAATTCATTGGGAGCAAGGTAACATAGTTCCTTGAGGACAACAAAATCAAAAGGATCCTTTCAACGCCATACCATCCATGGGCGAACGGTCAGGACGAATCCACAAATAATACCATCATTCAAAACCTGAAGAAAAAATTAGAAAGCACCAAGGGAAAATGGTGAGAAACTCTACCCGA